>NC_133456.1:117676399-117981121 GCF_048565385.1 Saimiri boliviensis | reverse complement strand
GGGGACGGAAGACAGCAAACTGCACTGCCATGTGTGTACCTATGCAACAATCTTGCATGTTCTTCACATGTACCCCAAAACCTAAAATGCAATTAAAAAAAAAAGAACAAAAAAGAAAAGTATGAAATGATTCAGACCTAAATGCTAACAAAACTTTAAAACTTTGAAAATAAAACATAAGAGAAAATGTGTGTGAACTTGGGTTTGGCAAAGTTGTCTATGATGCCACACAAAATCATGGCCTAAATTGGTCAAATGTTAATAAGTTAATGGAGGAAATCAATGTTAGGAGCTGATTCGTGAAATTGCAATGTATTCACTCAGGCAATAAATATTTATTGTTTTCTATGTGCTAGGCAGTGTTCTAGGCAGAAGAAAAGGTTTCATAGAATTAAAAATCTTTGCTCTTTAAAATATACAGTTAATACTATGAAAAGCTACACAAATGCAAATCTGATTTATTGTCATCTTAAAAATATAGTGGACACAGGGAGGGGAGCGTCACACACTGGGGTCTGTCGGGGGAAATAGGGGAGGGACAAGGGGGGTGGGGAGTTGAGGAGAGATAGCATGAGGAGAAATGCCAGATATAGGTGAAGGGGAGGAAGGCAGCAAACCACACTGCCACGTGTGTACCTATGCAAGGATCCTGCATGTGCTTCACATGTACCCCAAAACCTAAAATGCAATTAAAAACATAAAATAAAAATAAAATATGTAGTTATAGGGTGATATAGTTTGGATCTGTGTCCACACCCAAATCTCACATTGAAACGCAATTCCCAGTGTTGGAAGTGGGATCTGGTATGAGGCGATTGGATCACAGCAGCAGATTCTCAAGAGCGGGTCAGCACCGCCCCTGGTACTGTTCTCTCCGCAGTGAGCAGGTGCTCCCTAGATCCCACTGTGTAAAGACGTGGAGCCTCACTCCCTTTGTCTTGCTGCTGCCCTGAGCAGATGTCAGCTATTGTGTGGCATCATAAACAACTTTGCCAAACTCAAGGTCACACACATTTTCTCTTATGTTTTATTTTCAAAGTTTTAAAGCTTTGTTAGCATTTAGGTCTGAATCATTTCGTACTTTTTAAAATATCACCTGCCTGCGCCAGCTTCACCTTCTGCCATGACTGTAAGTTTCCTGAGGCCTCCCCAGAAGCAGAGCAGACGTCAGCATCATGTTTCCTGTGCAGACTACAGAACTCTGAGCCAATGACACTGCCTTTCTTTATAAATTACCCAGTCTTAGGTATTTACTTATAGCAATGCAAGAACAGACTAAATCATAGTGTTCAACCATCCCATTCTTCAGGAACTTTACAGATAATCAGTTTTGACCACATGACATGAATGGCCTCTTATTCTCCACACCCTGTCCATTCTCCATGGCATCACCCTGCACCAGGTTTCTCTCTCTGTGGGGCAGAGGGGAGGGTCTGCTTATGTATTGATTCAGTCTTGTTTGTGTTCATAACACCTCTTGCTCTGATTTTTGCCCAGTTCATTTAACTGCTTGCTTGCTCTTCCGTACCACCTCAACCACTGCACCCTCACCAGAAAACGCAGTCTAGGGTACTGCCAGGCGCACAGAAAACATTCAGTAAATATTTGTTACATGAATAAACAGGCCACTCTTTCAAATAAACTCCTAGCATTGATTTCCTCCCTGCAGGACTGAACAGGCTTCGTAGGCCTGGAGGGCCCTGTCTACTGTGCGTGGAGGAGGCCCAGCAGGACTGTGCCTTCACTCAGCTGGGCTCTTCCAAGGAAGCCCTGACACCCTACACCGTCTACCATGCTCCTGCTTCTCCAGATCGAAGCTTGACTGCATGGACAATCCTGTCAAAGGAGCAGATAGGGCATGATAAAGAGGAGAAAAGACCCAGTCAAAACACACGCAACACAAAGGATCCTTTTGAGGATGTTTCAAAAATATATGCCAAACCAGTTGATGGAATGGAGTGGCATCGCGTGGTGCCAATCACCGATTCACCTGTGCTTTCCATATGGTTTTCCCAAAGCTGGCTGTGGTGGCATCCTGCCTGATTCTGCCTCCTAACTCATTTGCTGCAAAAGTAGAAACAAGTATTCCTAGGTGAGGCCCTTGTGTGCAGACGGTGTTGTGCCTAGGAAGGAGTGACACTGAATGTAGCCTGCCTGGCCCCGGTGACCTTCTCTGGCACACATTCAGAGCTGATATGAGTGTCTTGCTCTTGCATTGAATAAGATGCACTTTTTCTTGTCAGTGTCCCTTCTTTTCTCATGAGGAGATTGTGACCCAGCAGGGACAGAGATTCTGAAAGTCAGACAGTCCTGAGACACTGCTCCGGAGACCAACAGAGCAAGCTGCGCTTCTGTGGATGGTGTCAGGAGGTCCCAGCTTTTCCTGGGAACTCCCGGCTCTTCTTGGGAGCTCCTGGCCCTTCCTGGGAGCTCCCGGCCCCTCCCGGCTCTTCCTGGCTCTTCCTGGGAGCTCCACAGTGTGCTGTGTACTTTGGTAACTTGCTTCATTCCTTTCAGGACACAAGGGTACCATTTAGAAAATTATGATTGGTGCAGTCACTGGATGGCAGGAACCTGGAAGAATGAATGCAGTTTCCAAGGCTCCTAATTACAAATCCAGGATTAGCTTTCTACAGGACACTAGAAGTTATTCCTCCTACCCAGCTGTAATTTTATAGTTGTTAAGCTACTCTAGGGTAAGTATGGTTAACAGTAATTTATTGTGTATTTTCAAAAAGCCAGACAGAAGAGAGGATGTTGAATGTTCACAACACAAAGAAATGATGAGTATTTGAGATGATAGCTACGCTAATTACCTTGATTTGATCATTACACATTAGATACATGTATCAAAATGTCACTCTCTATCCCATAAATACATGCAATTATTACCTGTCAAGTACAAATAAAAGGAAAAAAGCAATACCTGGATAAAAATGTTAAAACACATTTGTTTACTTTAGCAAACATTAACATACAACTAAAATCATACCATTACTCCTCATGGCCGATTATGTAAAATACTCAGAGCATTTTTCTTATAATCTGCACTTAATTATTTGGTGATTCGAATCTCTGCCTGTGTCATAACTGAAAAGTTATCGAAACCTTATATAGCACTAGATAAAAATATGCACTTTAAAAATGTGAACACACTCAGAAAAGTGCCTTAAAGAATTTCAGCTTTGTTTTACTATATACCATTACAACTACCATTACTATATATATATATATATATATATATATATATATACACATACATATATATATATGATTCATCTTTATGTGAGAATATCAATAAATTCAGCAAAGACAAGGAAATCTAGAGAATATAGGGATGTTTCCCGGATTGCTGTGAAATGTAATACGAAAAGATGACAACAGGAGCTTCTGGGGCAGTGAAACCAGGCCAGAGCCCTCAAGGCAGACTCTCAAGTAATCACCAGATTTCTACGCTAACCAATGAAAGTCACAGGCAGCTCTTGAAATCACGGAAAGGGTAGATGATACCGATCATTTTTGAAATTAAAAGAAAAGTTTCATCATCATAATCATTAACTGGTCAGCTTAAAATTTCAAAGTGGGAATACACTGTCAACTAATCAATTGCAATCACCTGGAAGAGGACAGGGCTGAGGAGTACAATCGACTCCTCTGCTCAGTGAGGGGCCGGCTGTGCCAAGTCAGTTTAATTTCCCTCTATAGTGGAGCAGCAGGACACTCGGATGGGAGAGACAATAGATGTAATCTCTCTGCGCTTGAGAGAGGCTTTTCACCACGCTGCACAGAAGCCCCTTATCAATGAGATGGAAGAAGGCGTCAGTGCAAGTGTGGGGGCTGTTTTCGGGAGGTCAGAGACAACACAGGTCAAATGGAGGCTGGGAAGGGCAGAGCCCACTGTGACCATCTGAAAGGCACTGTTCAGAAGACATGGAATACAATTCTTCAACATTCTCAGGCACTAGCACCCACTCAAATGGATGGGCTAAGTTGTAATTTAAGTTAAAGTTAGAATAAAGTGCTTCAAAAGATGAAGAAACTCATTTCCTTTCTAATGTCTAAAAATTATCACTATGTCCCTGTACATATATAGCTCCAAGTTCTGGTCATTCTTCTGTGTCTGTAGAAAACAGAGTTTGTCATTTTTTAGATTAGGTAGGACCTTAAAGAAGTAAATTAAGATGACTAAAGTCCCCAGATACTAATTATAAAAACAATAGTTCAATTTACTAGTTTGCAGAGATAATGGTAAAATGAATTATATATAAAAAGATGCTAACAAAAAAGATAATTTATAATATACACAAATAAAATAAATAAATAAAATACTAATAAAATTCAGGAATTATCATTAGCATTATTTTTACTTCATTACTTTTTGGGTTATTTGTCTCAGTCTATGTTGAATGAAAATTATTTTTGTAAAACATTTCAGAAAGCATCTTAAATTATTATATGGGAGGAATATCTACATACCTTCAAAATACTTAATTGTTTAACCAGTGGGTTTTCGATCAGGTATCTGGAAAGTTCTGGACCTACACTGTCATCGTACTTCAGTGATGCACTTTGCAACCCCACAGCGTTTATGGGTCGGGTCATGCTTATGTCTGAGTGCTCTAGAATTTAATAAAATAAATGTTGAGGCCATTTTAAAAAGCTGCAGAAAATCCACACAAGATGAAATGGAAAAGTGAATCATCCACGGCAATTAAAGAAACACAGAGGAAGTAAACCTGCAGTAAGTGTTGGCAGGTGCTCCATCCGTGTTTTAAATCATAGCACACAGAACAACAAGGTCAAGAGGACACGGACTCACTCATCAAGCGTTGATTTTGCCTGTAAATCGGCACCATCCTCTGGGATAATCTGGAAACCACAAAGATGCACGTGTGCTGAACGCACGAACCCCTCTCCTGGAATGGATCTTAAGAAAGAGCACAGAAGTAAAAATATGTGCTGAGATGTACACAGGCAATGAAACGGGGCAAGGTCTAGGGTACATCTTGAGAGGGAGTGGTGGAGTCAGCGTCATCAACTGGTAGAGAAAGAAGGGAAAGAATAACTTCAAAATGGTTAAATGGTGTGAAATAGTGGAAACCACTGGGGGTCCCCGGAGGCTTGAAATTCTGAACTAAGAGAACCTGCAGTTGACTCTGACCCCACAGACTCTCCCTGAGCCAACATCCCATAGCCTCCTCTGAGCCTCTCGCTGACCTGGCTTCCTGGGACCCGGTGAGCTTGCCCAGCTTAGTTTTAGCAGAAATCTTATGTCACTTTCCCGAGAATTCCCCACCCTCAATAACAAATCAGGTTCCTCATATCCCACCCTTGGTGCCTAAGTCCTTGGCTGCCTTTAGAAAGAATCCTGTTGGCCGAGCTCAGTGGCTCATGCCTGTAATCCCAGCACTTTGAGTGGCTGAGGCGGGCACATCACAAGGTCAAGAGATAGAGATTAGCCTGGCAAACATGGTGAAACCCCATCTCTACTCACTATACAAAAATTAGCCAGGAGTGGTGGCACCCGCCTGTAGTCCCAGTTACTCGAGAGGCTGAGGCCAGAGAATCTCTTGATCCCAGGAGGCGGAGGTTGCAGTGAGCTGAGATGATCGCACCACTGCACTCCAGCATGGGTGACCGAGTGACCCTGTCTCAAAATAAAAAAAATAAAGAAAGAATCCTGTTAGGTCAGTTTCCTGAGAATCCCCTACCCTGTGGTTCTCCACGTAGTGATTCTGTCCCCTGCCCCTGCACTCTGCTCACTGGCTGCAAACTCTCCCTCTTAGGTTTTTTGGGAACTGAGCTCTGCCTTGTAGAGACGTCTCTCTCCCTTTTTGCAACAATTCTAAGCACACTCTGCCTTTACCACCTTCAGCAATTTATTGTCATCAGTGCTTTTAAGAACGTCTTCCACGTCTCATAAAACCAAGTGGTTAAAACGGACTTCATCTTCCCTGCGAGATTTCCCATCTTTCTGCAACACAAACAGTCTCCTACAGCCTCAGATGCCAGCCTAGACACTGGAAAGGTGTGACCAGCTCTGAGGAGCAGGGCGAAGCCAGGCAGCTGGAGAATGTGATATGTCCTCATGGCCTCAATCAAAGATCAACCTACAGAAACCACACCCACTATTCGTCAATGTTCCGCGTGAAATAGAGTTGTCCTGTGGACTGGGGGTTCATGGAAACACTATCCCTGGAGAAGAGCTATGTATGAAGTCAAATTACTGGATGGTTTCTTCCTCAGTGTGGTATCAGAGCAAAGGGAATTAATCATCCTGCTTGACATTTTGTAGTGTGAGGTTCTGCCAGGCCTATGTCTCCACCTCCACCGTGGTGGTTGGATGTGGAATCCACGAAGCCAACGTGCCAACCTCACGTGGCACTCAGACAACTTGAATGAGCATGCTTACTTCTGTTAATTCTTATTGACACGTTCTTCCTTTTGATATGCTAATCCTCTTAAGCAGATTACAGTCAATTAATTGAGTTTCACTTATTCTTCATGTGACTTTGCATACTACTTAAAATCTGATTCAAGAATTCGGGATTTCTTGGCAGAAGTATATGCCTGCGTATAATGATGGCTGCATAATGCAATACTGCTTTTCATTGTGCTTTACAGTGTCAGTGCCTGGAAATGAAAGCTGGGCTGGTATCTCAGCCTGGCCACACCCTGTGTGTTTCAGACATGCAATAACCCCCAGAACAAATAAGAGCCTATGTTTGAAAGACCGTGGCAAAAGGCCTAGACAACATAGGTTGTTTTAATCCCCAGAATTTGTGCTTATGCCCTCTGGGAAGGCACGGAGGTATGATCCGGAGATTCTTACTCATCCTTCATGTGGGAAGCAGTGTCCTGAAGAGAGCGGGAAATGGACCTGTGCTTTCTTCATGGACTCATCGGTTAACGACGGGCTCCTACATGGAAACCCGATTTTTCTTCCTTCTTTCTCTAGGTTCCTCTCTCCCTGGGTTACCCGTTTTCCCTCCGCCTGCTTAGCCCCACTGTACCAGGATACTGAGAGCAAAGGAATCAGATCCTATGGTTCTGGGCATCCAAGACATGTAGAATCTTTTTCTTTGTAGAGGAAGGGTCTGGTCCTGCCTCTCAGGCTGCAGTGCAGTGATGCAATCATAGCTCACTGCAGCCTCCACCTCCTGGATGTAAGCAATCCTCCTGCCTCAGCCTCCCAAGTAGCTGGGACCACAGGCTGCACCACCATGCCTGGCTAATTTATTACTATTATTATTATTATTATTATTATTATTTGTGGGGGGGTCTCAGTTGCCCAAGCTGTTCTTGAACTCTTGGCCTCAAGTGATCTTCCCACCTCAAAGTTCCAAAGTGTAGGAATTATAGGTGTGAACCACTGACCCAGCCCATTTACAATTTTAAGGATAGAATTATGGCTCACACCTTTAATCCCAGCACTTTGGGAAGCCAAGGTGGGTGGATTGTTTGAGTCCAGCCTGGACAAAATGGTAAAATTCCCATCTCTACAAAAAATACGAAAATTAGCTAGGTGTGGTGAGGGAGGAGGATTGCCTGAGCCTGGGGGATTGAGGCTGTAGTAAGCCATGATCATAAGGAGACCTTATCTCTATTTAAGTAATTAACTGATTATTTAATAAAACTAATTAATCACGGGGTCCTTCTCACCTCCCCTGTGCCCAGTGTTTCCACACTGTTGTGGTCAGCAGAATAATGACCTCCAGAAATATCCAGTGCAGGCCAGCCACGGTGGCTCACCAGCACTTTGGGAGGCCAAAGAAGGTGGTCAGGAGTTCGAGACTAGCCTGACCAGCATAGTGAAACCCCCATCTCTACTAAAAATATAAAAATTAGCTGGGCTTAGTGGAGGATGCCTGTAGTCCTAGCTACTTGGGAGGCTGAGGCAGGAGAACCCCTTGAACCCTGGAGGCAGAGGTTGCAGTGAGCCGAGATCACACCATTAGACCTCAGCCTGGGTGACAGAGCAAGACTCTGATAAAAAAAAAAAAAGAAAGAATGAGAGAGAGAGAGAGAGAGAGAAAAGAAAGAAGAAGGAAGGAAGGAAGGAAAAAAGAAATATCAGGTGCAAATGCCTGTGCCCTGAGTGCTACCCCGCATGGTAGCAGGGGCTTTGCAGGTGTGATTTAGGACCTCAATATCGAGAGGTTTGCTGGGATGACCCTGGTAGGGCCTGCGTGTGCTCATAAGAGCCAGGCAGACAGAGATTCTATTCGGCTGCAGAAGACAGACAGCAGAGGGGGAGCAGGGAAAACGCCCTGCTCATTCTGTGAAGACGGAAGGAGGGGCCCTGAGCCAAGAAATGCCAATGACACGGGCCTAGAAGCTGGAAGAAGAGCGAGTGAAGGTCTCTGTCCTGGGAGCTCTGGATGCCTTGGTCCCAGGCTGGGGACACTGAGCTCAGCCTCCCAGCCTCCAGGACCGCAGAGCACATTTTCGTGGTTCAGGGCGGGCAGTGGGTGGTGACCAGGCCCAACAGCCCCAGGCACTCACACACCCGCCCGCAGTGGCTCCCCTCAGGCCCTGCCATCTGGAACCTGCGGACTCCAGGGGCTGTTTTGGTCCTCAGGGTTTCCCAAGGCCCAGCCATGCCCCCTCCTGGGTCTGCACAGGCCTGTGCTGTGGGCCCCAACCCTTCAGGTGACTTCACCCCGTAGGAAGGAAAGAGACCGCCTTTTACATGGCATTTTTAAATTTGCTTTTCAAGTGCCTGTTTACTTTTCACATTTGAAAAAGGCCCGTCCAGAAGAACAAGGAATTCCTGTTGTTCATCTTCACGTCCTGAGGCATGTTTGGGGGTGTTTTCCAAAGCTGAGAACCGGGGATGGAAAATTGACTGATGGGAGCAACAGCGGCGGTGAAACGCCGACCTGGAACTTTCTACAGATCTGTGTATGCACGGGTGCCTGTGTGTGTGTGTGCCTGTGTGTGTGTGCCTGTGTGTGTGCCTGTGTGTGTGTGCCTGTGTGTGCCTGTGTGTGCCTGTGTGTGTGTGTGCCTGTGTGTGTGTGTGTGCCTGTGTGTGTGCCTGTGTGTGTGTGCCTGTGTGTGTGTGTGCCTGTGTGTGTGCCTGTGTGTGTGTGCCTGTGTGTGTGTGCCTGTGTGTGTGTGTGCCTGTGTGTGTGTCTGTGTGTGTGCCTCTGTGTGTGCCTCTGTGTGTGCCTGTGTGTGTGCCTGTATGTGTGTGCCTGTGTGTGCGCCTGTGTGTGCGCCTGTGTGTGTGTGCGAGTGTGTGTGCCTGTGTGTGTGCCTGTGTGTATGCGTGCCTGTGTGTGTGCCTGTGTGTGTCTCTGTGTGTGTGCCTGTGTGTGTGCCTCTGTGTGTGCCTCTGTGTGTCTGTGTGTGTGTGCCTGTGTGTGTGCCTCTGTGTGTGTGTGTGTGCACCTGTGTGCCTGTGTGTGCCTCTGTGTGTGTGCCTGTGTGTGCCTCTGTGTGTGTGCCTGTGTGTGTGTGTGTGTGTGTAGATGTGGGAGTCAACTGTGTGTACCCACTAAATTTTTAAAATGTGACTTACAGGTTATTGCAGAAGAGAAGGCGGAAAAGCAGGAAAAGGAAGAGGAGGAGGAGGAGGAGGGGAAGGAGGAGAAGGAAGGGGAGGGGGAGGAGGAGGAAGAGGGGGAGGGAGAGGAGGAGGGGAATGAGGAGGGGGGAGGGGAGGGGGAGGACGAGGTGGGCTGGGAAACAGGACAAAGGCAGCGAGGACAGTCGAGAACTTCTCCCTTTACTTGGCCTGGTGATGGCAAATCAATCTGTAGCATGAACTTTTTTTCTTCCCGAGTTTCTCTTGGATTTAACATGCAGCATGGCACTGCGTTTGTTCCCGAGTCTCCAAGACAGATATTTAATTTGTAATGATGTGCACGCCGTCCTCTGCCCTGCCAATAGATCATTACAAGAGCAGGGTTTCCTCCTGGGGTCCTCTTGGCTGCAAATGAGTGCAAGCGTGAAATATTCGAGGCAGGCTCAGCCCACATAATAAAGGAGGACAATCAGCTATTCACATGGAGAAGGAAGAGGCAGGGGACGGACAGGCGCCCAGCGCAGCCCAGGGGAGGTTAAATTACCCATCAACCTTCTTAGCCCAATCAATAGGCACCAGAAAGCTCACATGAAGAAAAATCACCGCAGAGGAGAAAAACGTTTCTAGCTGTAACATGCTGTGGATTTATCTGGTTTGTATTAATTCCCTATATTGGATCTCATTTTGTAAGTTAAAGATCACAGACAAATAATCAAGAATGTATATTCACATATCTAGCAGGAAAACATGGAAATAATTTAAAGTACTCCAGGATAGCTCTGTCATGTTAAATGGCATGCCTTTAGTGTTTAACTTCCACGATTGGGAGCATTTTACTCCTAGAAGACAAACTAGAACAATGTATTTTAAAGCATGTATCAGCTTAACTGGAATATTTATTGGTCATACCATCTTTCAAAGAAATTTATAATAGGATTATGTAAATTATTGGGATGTCGTGTACCATTTTTCTTTTGCAAAAAATAGCTTTTAGTCGAGTCACATAGATGCCCTGGTTTGCTGGAGATGCACACATTTTGGGAAATTATTTTTCAGATAAATTTGACAAAGTCTTAAATAAGGTGATCATCAATCCCGAGTTCTCTAAAAATTCTTTTTTCTCTCCTATTAGATTTTGAGTTCATTATGAATGATTTCCAAGAAAACATCATGGGAGTTCCATATATAATGTTTTGCTTTTATTTGTATTTTAATTCAAACATGATTCAGAAAATCCCTGGTAGTACCTATATATACCTTTTTCTTAGTCACGAAGTACACCTGTAAGAAGTACGTCAGCGCTTGGAGAGAACCAGACTGCAGCCTGGAGGAGCTTTTACAACCCCTGGATTTGGAGCTGGATTTCTTGACTTTGCTAATTTTTGACTTTGCACTGAAATAGCTGTGTGACTTTGGGAGAGTTACTTAACCTTTCTGTGTATCATTTGGAACATAAGATTATTAAGAATTTTGGCATTCATAATCATCTCAGTATGTGTTATTCTTATTATTCATTAAGAGCAATCCCCAATCTAGATATTATTAGATATATGAAGAGAAGAGCTCCCTGTGAAAATCTTGATGTCTTGCCTGACGGAGTGTGCATTCGCAACAGACGTTAATTACTTTTTCGAGAAAGATCCCGTGAGGATGGTAGGGAGAAAGAAAAGATGGAGACAGTATGAGAAAGAATGAGAGGAGAGGGATCGGAGACCAGCCACCGTGGCCAGGTTTTTTTTTTTTTTTTTTTTTTTTTTTTCCCACAAAGTTTTACTGGAACGGGAAGAGAAGACATGAGGTCATAATTTGGGGGGATCTGGGTTAAGAGGTGTGTGGGTGTGTGGGCATGTGTATGTATGCATGTGTGTATGCCTGTGTGTGTGTGTCCAGTGTGGTGAATACATGTGTGCATGTGTGTGTGTGCATGTGTATGTGTGTGTGTGTATCCAGTGTGGTGAATGCATATGTGTGCATGTGTGTGTGTGCATGTGTATGTGTGTGTCCAGTGTGGTGAATGCATATGTGTGCATGTGTGTGTGTGCATGTGTATGTGTGTGTGTGTATCCAGTGTGGTGAATGCATATGTGTGCATGTGTATATGTGCATGTGTGTGTGTGTGTCCAGTGTGGTGAATGCATGTGTGTGTCAGGATCCTGCAATTTAAGCGGACAAAAATATAAAACATTGAATTATTTGAAAAGTTTCCAGACACAATGTTGAATTTATTTTCAAGTGCAGGGTTATCAATTACTATCAGAGACTTTGTTGCTAAGGACCCTTTTTAAGAATGATTTTATTTGTGCGCTGACCCCATGCCCCCTTTGAGAGCTTGGCTGATGCAGCAGAGGGCAAGGTGGGAATGCAGGGGGTGTGTTGAAGCCAGAGCTCGCCCACTTCACTCAGCCCGCACTGGGGAGGCGGACCCCGCTTCACTCCACACTGGGGTTCCACTTTCTACAATGGATGTGGAGAACCACTAGGGGTAGGGAAATGCCTGTGAAGGCAGGACACAGGGCATGTCCAGGCAGGCCTGGGACTGGTCCTCATTCACTAAGGCCTTTCTCCAGAGCCTCAAGCACCTCCATCAGCCTTTGGAGCCCCAGTCCACCTGACTGCAGAATGGGATGAAGGTGCTCGTCCTACTGGGCTATGTCTGGGCTGCCACAACGCATGCCCCATGCTGGGTGGTGGTCGGTCTGCAGTTGCTGAAAAGCCATCAGCATCGTCTCCCTTTGATCACTTGAAAGAGCATGTGAGGAAATCCTATGTACAAGAAATAATACACAGACATTTGATATAAATTTTTGACAAAATCGTAATAAAGGAGCTATTGTAACCCACTGAAGGGACGGGGTTTGGTACACGGAAGACTGTGTTTTGAGAGTTTCCACCATGAGCTACCTCATAGTGAACTCAAGGGAACCTACGATGAGTTTTTATTTGCAAATATATGCAGGTTTGTTTTATTTTATTCATTCACAGGGCAGGAAATATCACGTTATGTTTCTAGAAAGTCCATATAACACTTAACATGAACATCCAAAACAAAGAAAGGTACCCGGTGAGAAAGTGTAAGAGTGTGGTGAAGTATCACTCAAGTAAAGAGAAACAGCGAGAAGGGACATCTCTGCTGAAGTCACTTGTTGATTAAGCTATTCCCATTTTGGAGGAAAGAGCTATTTTACTCGGTTCTAAAATGCAACCATCTTTTTATGCTCCCCCAGGGCGTGCTTTCTATAACAGTAACCTGCCGATCATTACTTAGACTGAAATTTTTGATACGAAAGATGGCCATTTACAGACCAGCGGCAAATGAACTGAGATTGTCGGCAATAATGCCTTTTAAACAAAAATTGCAGTGTAAGCCACAAAATGTGTACCGTTCACAGTTACGGTGAGAAAATAAAGTGTTAGCTTGTGCAAACCCTGGCAATTTGACACGATGCAAATATGTTTTGAGTGCTTTTAGCCCACGTCCTTTAATGCTTCTAACTTATCCCATATCGGGAGGGTACACAGGTCAGCTAATGATACTTACGCGGGACTGGTGTGGTGACGGGCATCATTGGCAGGGTGCTGCTACTTAACACCAATTAAGGGTAATGAAAATGTATCCACAGTTGAAACCAGGAGGCATTGCTGTGAATGTCAGGAAATCTGATGAGCTCTTTCAAATTGAAAAAGCAGGGGCACGAATTGCAGCGACAGCCCTGGCTCTCCAGGGCTTGGTTGAACTTCGTGCAATTATCCGCAGAGCACTTGTTTACAAGTTATTATTTATGCAGGGTCTAAAAGTCCCGAGCATGAGGGTAACCTTTCCTGGCATGAAACCTGACCGTGTGGGAGACTGCCTGCTCATCATCCACCTCCAAGAGGAAAGGAAATTGGGAAATGGAGCAAATGACATTTGGGTCCAAATTCAACACTTAAGCCAAGACTGAAGAAAACGGAAAAAGATTTATCTGGAGGCATAAAACCTATGATTGGGGAAACAAGACTGAAAAATAAAATCCTGGGAAGCACCTACCCAGATGTACTTCACCCAGAACGGGCTCTTCCACGCGAGGTAACGTCTCCTTCTCCGCCTGTGTATCTTATGATTAACAGTGAAAGCCAGCATTTCAATGACACCACGATCTTAAGAGGAATGGGGACTAAATTCTTACCGATTCTTAAAAATTTAATAGGTTCATTTTTAGACTAGTTTTAAGTTCACGGAATAATTGAGCAGAAAGCACAGAGAGGGCCCATTTAGCCCCTCCCCTGCCCACGTACAGCCTCCATCACTAGCAATGTCCCCAGCTTGGTGGTGCCTCTGTAACAATCAACGAGCCAACATAACATCACACCCCACTGTCCACAGTTCACACGAGGGCTCATTCTTGGAGTTGCTCATTCTGCGGGTTTGGCAAATGTGTAATGATATGGATCCATCATCATCACATCATATAGCGTGCCCTAAAAATCCCTGCCCTAAAAATCCCCCATCCTCCTCCTAGGCAACCCTCTCCTCCCCCAGTCCCTGAAAGCCCCAATCTTTTCACCGTCTCCAGAGTTGTACTTTTTCCAGAATGTCCTTTAGCTGGAATCAGACAGTAGGCAGCCTTCTCTGATTAGTAACACGCATTCAAGTTCTCGCCATGCTTTTTCATGGCTCAGTAGCCCTTTGTCTTCAGCCTGAAGAATATCCCATGGTCTGGATGTTCTGCGATTCATCCATTCACCCACCGAAGGGCATCTTGCTGGCTTCCAGGCTTTGGCCATGATGAATACAGCTGCTTCGAAGCTGCTCACTCGGGATTTTGTGTGGAAACAGGTTTTCAGCTTATTTAGGTGAATGCCAAGGTCTGCACTTGTTGGATCAGAGGGTAAGCGTGTGTTTGGTTTCATGAGCACCTGACTGACTGTCTCACAGAGCAGCCCAGCGTGTTGCCCTCCCAGCAGCAGTGGGTGAGCGTCCCTGCTGCAAGTTCCACATCCTCACCAGCGCTTGGCGTGGTCAGTGTTCCGTATGTCGGCCATGCTGACGGGTCTGTAGTGGCACCTGATCTCTGTTCAACATGTTCTTCTCCGAGGACGTATGACGTGGAGCAGTGACATGGAGCGGTGACGTGACGTGGAGCAGTGACACGGAGCATCTTGTCCTGTGGTGCTTTGTCCCCTGCATGTCCTCTTTAGTGAGGGCATCTGGTGCACATTTAAAAATAAATTTCGTCTTCTCATTGCTCACCATTAAAAGTTCTTTGCATATTTTGGACACCAGCTCTCTGTCTGAGCAATGAGAAAATAAAATGAAATAATTGGTTGTTACTCCTAATTCTCTTGATATTATCTGCCACATAGCAGAAGTTTTTAATTTTAATGAAGTCTAGCTTATTGTTTTTTAAAATAAATCTTGCCTTTAGTGGTATAGATATATTTTCTGGGGGGGATGGAGTCTCACTCTGTCACTAAGGCTGGAGTGCAGTAGCGCGATCTCGGCTCACTGCAACCTCCACCTCCTGGATTCAAGCAATTCTCTGCCTCAGCCTCCCAAGTAGCTGGGATTACAGGCACATGCCACCAGGCCCAGCTATTTTTTTTTTTTTTTTCATATTTTTAGTAGAGAAGATGTTTCACCATTCTAGCCAGGCTGGCCTTGAACTCCTGGGCCTCGTGATCCACCTGCCTCGGCCTCCCGCAGGGCTGGTATGACACACGTGAGCATTGCCAAAGGTCATCTAGCATTCCTCCTCGGTTATCTTCTAGGAATGCTAGATTTTCATTTTACCTTTAGGTCTCTGATCCATTGGAGTTAATATGTGTAAAGGGTGTAAAATCTGTGTCTAGATTCTTTTTTTTTTTGTTTTGCATGTGTAAGTCCAGTTGTTCCAGCACCATTTGTTGAAAAGACTATCTTTTCTCGACTGTATTGGCTTTGCTTCTTGGTCAAAGGTCAGTGGATTCTATTCGTCTAGGTCCTTTTCCGGGCTTTCCATTCTGTGCCATTGATCCATTTGTTCCTTCTTCAGCCAATATCACACCGGCTTGATTGCTGTGGCTTTGAGTGAGTCGCCATTGACTTTTGTGAATTGCAATATTGTATTCTACAGTCTTCCTATAATCACTTATTTTGCAGTAGTTTTCTTTTTTGTGGATTCTTTTAGATATTATTATGCCTTTTGTGGCAAATGTATTTAACCAACTCATAACGCTCATTGGAATAAAAGGTTTTGGGAATAAAAAAAGATGATCCCAATTCTCCACCCAAGAAAAGAAGCCTTGTGAAGGAGGTCTTCGTTGGTATGGCCCAGGATGGATCCTGGGCAGAGAAGGGCAGCGCAGGCAGCCTGTGTGCAGAGGGGGCACTGTGATGGGAGTGGCCTGGGGATGCCAGAGCAGCGTCCCCAGCACTGCAGGACAAATGTCATCCTCCCATGTGGCCTCAGAATGGACACAATTTTAGGGGCAAAATTCCCCCAATAAATACAACCTTTGCACCACTGTGATCATTTCATGAAAAGTTTTGCATTTAAACATCATGGCAGAAAATAAGAACAAAATATAGCCAAATCGAAGGGATTTTGTGGGGCCAAAGGTCATCATCCAAACAGGAAGTTTCCCAGCCTTTGGGAACCCACGAAAGCCATGTGCTGTCTCCCCGGAAGAGGGACGACTCAGTACCACCAAGTCTGATAGAATGCTTCAGGTGACCGTGGTCCTGACTGAAGGCGGACACCTGACTCACGTTACCGTGTGGCGATTTGTGCTTCCAACGTCGGGTTTCTGATCACACAAATGGATTAACCTCAAGTGCTTTAAGAAATTACCACTAAAGCCATTTCCAGCAACCTCGGCCTCACAGAGTAGCTTGGTGTGGATATGAAAGTCACACTTTCTGGAAACGCTGCTCCCTGTAACTACCTCACGTGATCAGTTCAGGTAATTTGGAGATTGCCAACTTTGTTACATCCATTTATTCTCAACAAGAGCATACATTCTAAACAGTAACATTTATTAAAGTCAAGACTTTTATATTCTATATATTTATAAAATATTATATATCTTATATGTTTTCAAGCCAATGTAACATCCCCGAATTTAGTGATAATTAAGGAGTATCAATATCTCTGCAAAATATATGTGTATTTATCATAGAAGGTAAAATGATCACCCTCATTTTTCAGAAGAGTTTGTGTGATCAGCTCAAACCCAAAGGCCACGACCCAGTCTTCTTAGTACAGGCCCTAAATCTATATAAAAGTGACAAGCAATGTTTCCAAAAGGAGGCTGAAATGCTTATGACACTGTTCATTCTAAACACTGTTCCTCACTTCTTTTCCTGACCACAATTGAGCATGATTTTTCATCAAAACCATCATAAACACAAGCATTAAAGCAGATTCAATTTTATAGTTAGAAAAGAGTAGAATTATTGTAACCAGTGTCCTTTATTAAAATTAATGTTTTTATTTTATTTAAAAATGCTAATTTTTGCTAATGTAGTAACTGAAAATGTGATGACTTTTGTAAAGTACCCAATAAAATAATTACATTTTCTACTTTATACCTTAGTGTAAAAAAGTTTAAAATGGATTACATTTATAATGTCTTCAATTTCTGGGAGAATATGAAGCCATTTTACCAGGTCAGAAAATTGATTTGGTCCTTTGCTTTTTTCTAGCCTCAATCATGAAAAATAGGAATTCTGATACAGTATATTCAATCCTCATCCTGAGTAACATTATTCTGCTTGACTGTGGTGAAAATATCTCATTGTAGCAGAATACTGCTGGCCTAGCCAGGGGCCTGCAATGAATCCAGGCATTTGTGGCAATGGGTGAGTAGGTCCAAGTGTTGCAATTGGATTTTATGCACCTACATATGACTGAATTCCAAAGCCCAGCTGAGGTTATCATTATGCAACTGCCAACCTTGTCCAGAAATGAGTAGAGAAGATTCTGTCATTAGGCAGGAATAAATGCTTCCTGCCATCGTTTCACGTTTAGTAATGACTTGGGGATCTTGTTCCTGCTTCTTTATGTTGAACAGGGTCCAGATCACGTTGATTACCAATAAAAAGCAGCATGCTTGGAATTCAGATGTCAGATGCAATTAGGCTCACACTCTGTTACTGAAATGTTAGATAGATGTGTGTTACTTAGTAACAAATTCTTTTTTTTTTTTTTTTTTTTTTGAGACGGAGTTTCGCTCTTGTTACCCAGGCTGGAGTGCAATGGCGCGATCTCGGCTCACCGCAACCTCCGCCTCCTGGGCTCAGGCAATTCTCCTGCCTCAGCCTCCTGAGTAGCTGGGATTACAGGCACACGCCACCATGCCCAGCTAATTTTTTGTATCTTTAGTAGAGACGGGGTTTCACCATGTTGACCAGGATGGTCTCGATCTCTCGACCTCGTGATCCACCCGCCTCAGCCTCCCAAAGTGCTGGGATTACAGGCTTGAGCCACCGCGCCCGGCTAAGTAACAAATTCTTTACAACTAATTTGGAGTCAGAATATCTGTGTTGGAGACCCATCTCTGCCCTTGTATGTTTATGAACAACTGCTTTAGCCTTCTTTTTTTTTTTTTTTTTTTTTTTTTTTTTGAAACTGAGTCTCACTCTTGTCACCCAGGCTGGAGTACAGTGGTGCGACCTCAGCTCACTGCAGCCTCCACCTCCCAGGTTCAAGTGATTCTCCTGCCTCAGCTCCAGAGTCGCTGGGATTACATGCCTGCCACCATGCCAGCTAAAGTTTCCAGTGAAACTTTGGACTGAGTTACAAGTCAGCGGACCAATGTTCTAGTGGCATATTTTCTAATGGTTTTAATTTTATTTTCCCACGTGTGTGTGTGTGTGTGTGTGTGTGTGTGTGTGTGATTGACACAAAATTATGAATTTAGATTAAGTGTTGTAAGTTTGACAAGAAGGAGAAGGCAGGACATTGTGCTTCAGGTAGAATGGGAAAGTGAGTGGAAAATGTGATTCTCCAGTAAAACTAAGCACCTCCTTAAAGTTCTTTAAATATCTCCTGTTCTTTTTTTCATTGAACTGAGTTGGTTTTGGTGGATTGCAGCTGAAATGCCTTCCTGATGCAGTACCTGCTCCAAGTCACTCATCCTAAATCGTCACTAACACGAGGAAAGAAGAAGATCCAAATAGAGACAGTGTCTGATGCCCGCAAAGCCTGCTGCGCCAGGAGGTTTAGCTGCTTGCTCCTCTGTAAGAGCTTGACTCCCTCTTGCTAGGCAGAGCATTCACTTTTTCATTTTTTCTTTTTCTTTAACAGAAACAGTGTTTCATTAGATTGTAGATATGGGAATATAGGTAGAGGCACAACTGCTGAAACAAAATGTGTTCATTTTGAGTAATGTGTATTTTCTTACCAGTATGACTGCAGGCCTGCGCCATCATTACCAGCTCCTGGACAGGAAGCTACTGAGAGACGGAATCACCAAGTGGCCTTCAGTTAGTGCCCACCTTCCATGCAGAGTGGCCATAGCTGCCAGACGTTGGGTCCTGCCCAGGGTCACCCTGGAGGAGCCTCGCCCCAAATCCTTCCCACCCGCACGGCTCCCAGGTGGCTGTTTTCTTTGGTTCTACTGAGAAAAGTGGACCCGACTTTGGATTCTGACTCAGGTAGAATTTTGGTTGTCTCTGGTTGGGAAGGTCAATGAAAAAGCAAAATGAGATATAAAATCTGAACCTAAAATAACATAAAAATATGAAAAAACTCTACATATGTGTGTAATAAAGAAAACAGAATTTTAGATTTGATGCCTTGCTGCTTTCATTTTCACTAATAAGGATGATAAATAAAATGAGGCCAATCTCACTTTTCTTAAAACCTCTCCAAGTGGAACTGGGAACAAGGAGAACACACGGACACAGGGAGGGGAGTGTCACACATCGGGGCTTGCCAGGGGTGGGGAACATCAGGACAAACACCCACCTAACGTATGCAGGGATTAAAATCTAGATGACAGGTCGACAGGGAAGCAAACCCCCACGGCACATGTACACCTCGGTAACAAACCTACACATTCAGCATGTGTATCCCAGAACTTAAAGTAAAATTTAAAAAATGGAGATCTGATTTTTTTTTTTTTTGGTATTCATTGCAAGATAGCTTTTATATCAAGTAGACATTTGGCAAGATTTATTTTAATTCAAATTGTTTAATGTTGAATTCATCCTAATATTTAAAACACTGCCCAGCCCAGGTACATCCTGAGTAGATGGAATTTTGGTTAGTGTCATCACTTGTCCCAGGGTCACTTTTGTCTGAATCCCACAGACCTCTGTTCCGGTGTCTGTGCAGGGCATTGGTGTTCACTTAGGATAAAGACCCGTGATAGGCGGACTGTTTGGAGAGAAATCGCACGCTAACCTTTCCCCGAACGCCTGTCGGAAATGCTGGCTCCAGACTGTCGATTTCATCACGGTGTTAGAAACACTTTTCCCCCAAGTGCATCTCCTAGTCCTGATTCTTAATTGTTGTTATTTTGCAGAGTAAAATATTGATGACATTGGTCAAAAAGATTGACAGCTGCATGAATTGTTATTAACCAGACCGCTGGCTGCAGCCCACATTTCAATACACAGTAAGATGAAGCACAGGCCCTCTGGGGACTCTGTTTTTCCTTCTGTTTCCAAGTAGGCAGATATTAACCCTTTCATAACCCCTTGTGTGACTTTTTTCCTATATTCCTTTTTCCCTGAGCAATGAAAATGCCACCTATTGATTTCAACTATGAAACTTAAAAAGACCAATCATTTATCAAGTTACAAATTCGTAATTATCCAGGAAGTTCAAAGCAGCCAAGGATTCAATATTGCTCACTTAGGGATCTAAGGGCAGGGACACAGTGCTACCTAGCGAGGGTACAGCGCTTGGGACTTAACATCAGCCTTGGAAGACAAAAGACAGAGCAGCAGAAAGGTGGGTTACATCCATGCGGGGAGAAGAGACACAGCTCACCACACACCCGGCAAGTGCAGACGGACACACAGACACACACTTAGATAAAGGGAATGGCTGATGCCATCAGATTCGTTGGGACACATTTATCTATCCCTCCCTTTGTGCAAAAGAGAGAATTGGGTGTGAAGGCTTCCTGTGAATGGTCTTGTCATCTACAGATCACACAACACTTAAATCCATCTGACATACATCGGTATGGGTTAGCTCGCGTCTGTGGGATGAGTATTGCCAGCGTCATTTACAATCAGTAACAGGAACTGAAGCACAGCACCTCGGTAAAGGACAGAAGCCACACTTCCCAGAGGTGAGAACCAAGCAATTTCAGCGCCACGCATTGCAATGCCACTTTCTCCTGAGAGCCGATCTTGGTCTCAGGAAATGGAATAGACTGAATTAAAGGTAAGTATTTTCAAGTGCATGAGTCAAAACAATTCCTACAGTCATTTTTAAGTTATGTGGCAATTTTTAAAGCAGTGTAAGCTGCCCATGTTTTAGAGACTGTTACATTAGGGAGTTTCGGCCCAATGAGAATTGTGGTGGAGAATACTTGATGTGGCTACCAGAATGAGCTGTGCCACAATCACCACAGAAGAATGTTGAAAATGAAGATTCCTGCACGGAATTCCAGACCGACTGAAGATGAATCCAGATGGGGCTGGAGGATCTACGTGTTTAACAAGTTTCCTGAATGATGACGATGGAAGGAGTCTGTCTTGACTTTGAGACCCTGGAACATTTCCAGTCCTTTTCTATTGTTTAAATAATTAGCTACGTAATGCAGTTTTGTGTCTCCTAAAGACGTTTTGGGCGTGGTCCCTTAAGATGATCATACCACGTTTTCACTGTACCTTTCCTGTGTGTTGCTCTGTTTGGAAACACACGTGCTGGCTGTTGTGTTGCAGTTGCCTGCAGTGTTCAGTACAGCCACAGGCTGCCTGGGTTTGTAGTCGGGAGCAGCAGGCTACAGCGGAGCGCAGGTGCACAGGAGCCTCGGCCATCTGGGTTCACGTAGGTTCACTCTGTGATGTTCCCACAGAGACAAAATCACCTGAAAACGCGTTTCTAAGAACATAGCCCCAACATTCAGCTATGACACATTCAGAAACATCTTGTCTTCTAGATCAGCTCTTAACAAAAATAAAAATCGGAATATCAAATAACACAGGGCTGTGTACTAAAATCCACACTTTCCTCCCACCCTCCTCTCCAACCTGCCCAGCTGCTGGGAGACAACCACAGCTAGCGACTTCACTTGGAATTTCATGTGAGGGTTACCAGGTTGCTACCATGTGACACATCTGCAGTTATTTTTTAATTCATCAACTTTATCTATAGACTTAGACTTCTTTCTCTGAAGAGTAAAAGTAGAATTCATCCACACCCTTCCCTGACATTCCCTTTCCCATGGCTCGCAGTATAATTATATAATTACTTTAGTTCTATATATTGAATTTGTTCATAATTTACAACATCCTCTTAAACTCTATGTCTTACTTCGCTAATTTTACAAAATATCTCTAGATTCCTAACTTGGTTAATAACCTTCTCCCTACTGGCTTTTAAATATCTTTCAAGTTTTTTCTTTTCTTTCTTTCTTTGTTTTTTTTTTTACTTTTACAGGATTCATTGCATTTTTTTAAATAACTCAAAATAAGATGGTGTGTTTTGTTTACAGATTAGTTTCAAAAGAAAAAACAAGAAGCAGCCTTCATTATCAGCATTGTTAATAATTTCCGAGATTCTGTGGCACAATCTGCCCACCACCCCAAGGATGTGTTTCAAATCCTTTCTTCTTTCTTGAGCAAACCCAGTTGCTGAAACCAACACCATCTTTTAGATTTTTCTCCATTTGGTCCATAACTCTTTGAAAACGAATCTTTCCATGAAGTTTCTGATTACCTCCATTTTCTTGCTGTGTGAATACTCATATGCACATTCCCTTTTCACTTAAACCTAAAATGCCTTTACTCAATCAGCAAAAAGTCAACTGAAAAATTCCACCTGATTCATTTTATCACCATGACTCTTATTTTTTTTTTTTTTTGAGACGGAGTTTCGCTCTTGTTACCCAGGCTGGAGTGCAATGGCGCCATCTCAGCTCACCGAAGCCTCCGCCTCCTGGGTTCAGGCAATTCTCCTGCCTCAGCCTCCTGAGTAGCTGGGATTACAGGTACGCGCCACCATGCCCAGCTAATTTTTTTGTATTTTTAGTAGAGACGGGGTTTCACCTTGTTGACCAGGATGGTCTTGATCTCTTGACCTCGTGATCCACCCGCCTCGGCCTCCCAAAGTGCTGGGATTACAGGCTTGAGCCACCGCGCCCGGCACCATGACTCTATTTTTGACATTGAGTTGAAATCCATTGGCTCCTCTTCTACCACGGACTGGGTGTGTTCGATTTGGTTGGCGTGTGATCCTGAACAGCACGCTTTTTGCAAGTTTTAGGTTGCATTTTCCAAGTTGCCATGTGCGCCTCGCTGTATTCCCAGGTTAGTGTTCTCACATTCACTCTGCCACACATTTGTCAAGGCATCCGATTGACTGGAGACATTCTTGTTGCCTCCTTCTGCCCCAGACTTCAGTCCAGAATGGTTGTCTAAGCTTGTGAATAGTTGTCATCCTAGGATTTTTCTTTCTTGAATTTTTGGGTCAGAATAACTTTTTTGTGGATCTATTTATTGGTGTTTCTTGGTTTTCCAGCTCACTTTGTTGAAATACAGTTAAAAAAAATTAATTCTCAGCGGGGCATAGTGGCTCATGCCTATAATCCCAGAACTCTGGGAGGCTGAGGTGATTGGATCACTTGAGCCCAGGAGTTGGAGACCAGCCTGAGCAACATGGTGAGACCCTGTGTCTAGACAAAATACAAAAGTTAGCTGGAAGTGGTGGTGCACGCCTGTAGTCCCAGCTACTTGGGAAGCTTGAGGTGGGAGGATCACCTGAGCCTGGGAAGTTCAAGCAGCAGTGAGCCCTGATCGTGCCACTGCACTCTAGCTTGAGAGAGAAAGAACACCCAGTCTCAAAAAAAAAAAAAAATTTTCTAGGAATGCATGCCCGTGAAACATTTTCTAAGTCATCACATGGGTGCAAATGCAGCCTGCTTGATTCATGGTTGCCTTGGTTTGTGTGGGTGAATATCCTTCCCTTCACTGCTGAAATGCATCCACCCTCGGTGTCAAGCAAGTACTTGATCCTCTTTGTTGGGAAACAGTGGCCCACAGCATCTCCATACAGTCGGGGACAGCTTTTGTCCTACAGGGGTTTCTGAATGATGTTCTTACGGCCAAGAGCCTGGAAGGCCAGACAGCGTCTCTCTCCAGGACAGAGGGCAGATTTGTTCCTTGACCAGTACAGTAAAGCTAAGGTCTTCCTGCAGGGCAGAGCTTGGGCAGATTTGCTCAGGGCTCCTTTTGAGACTCAGGGTCTCCTACATTTGGGTTCCTCACTCAGTCAAAAGCCCACCATGTCTGCAGCATCCCACCGGTCACGCCTCAGTGTTCACGCCGGATTTGGGGAGCACGCGCAAAGGGCCTCTCTGAACAGAGCCTCATGCTGCCTGCTGTGTCGGGAGTAGTAACCTGCTTTGTCTCTGACGCAGGAGTCTCAGTTCATGCGATTACCATTTATGAAGTTTTGATTCCCTAACATGTTAGATTGCAAACACGTGAACATGTCAGACCCTTCACTGTTACCAAGTTGATAGCACGTGAATGAATTCTGAATTCCTCGTTCTACGACACTTCAAATGACAGAGGTCTCAGCCTACAACTAGATATGGACTCTAGAAATTTCCTGATCAGGGCTGGGCGCTGTGGCTCAAGCCTGTAATCCAGCACTTTGGGAGGCCGAGGCAGGCAGATCATGAGATCAGGAGTTTGAGACCATCCTGCCTAACATGGTGTAACCCTGTCTCTACTAAAAATACAAAAATTATCTGGGCATAGTGGCACGTGCCTGTAGTCCCAGCTACCCAGAAGGCTGAGACAGGAGAACCGCTTGAACCCGGGAGGCGGAGGTTGCAGTGAGCTGAGATCCTGCCATTGCACTCCAGCCTGGGCAACAGAGCAACACTCCATCTCAAAAAAGAAAAAGGAAAAAAAAAAAATCTAATTAGAATTCTGTAGACTCCTTTACACAGAATTCTAGGTGCAAACATCCTCTGTACTCAGAACTTCGAATGTGTACATGGCCTCCTGGTACTGGTGCTGGGGATGAGAGATTCCAGACACGCTTCTGTTCCTGCTGTCCTTTTTGCTGTTTGGTAAAGTTTTTGTTGTTTTCGGGTACTTTATGGTCTCTCGTTTTGTACATGGTCTTATGCAATTCTAAAATGGTATGTCTCTGTGAGTTAGTTAGGCCCTCAAGTGGTCTGATTCTTGGAATGGCCCTGGTTAAAAATCTCCTCTTTCATATCGAGCACCCCTGTAGGAATAGATCGAATATCCACGTTCAGTCAACCTTGCTTAGGCGCTCGGCAACAGTCTTCCAAGTGCAGCTCAGTTTTGTTTCCACTTCATGCCAGCCTCCATTCTGAAATGTCTGCTTCTTATTAAATGTTCTTTAATCTTAGGTCACTAGACATATTTTATCTCTAAGAAACCAACAGTTAGCTCTGCATGAGGTGGCAGTCATGGGATACACTCTTGGGCAAGGCACAGACGGTGCCGGGCAGTACACGGTGTGGCTTCCTGTGATGTTTGAGATAAACACGTGAAAGGAAGCCTGGAGCTCTCCTGACCTGGCAGAAGCTGACCCCAAACTGCCCACCTGAGAGTCATTCTAAGGAACTCTAGAGAGGGCTAGGGTGGCAGACAGACAGGGGACCTGCGTGAACTTTAACAAACTGCCCACCCAAGAGAAGCATTCTAAGGAACTCCAGAGAGAGAGCGAGGGTGCTGGACAACGGGCCTGCGCGAACTTTCACACGAGCTGCTCTGTGCCTTCCACGGTGTAAGTACGTTCTCTGTCCAGGGCCTCTTAGCCTAGCAAGGGGCTTCGTTTCTCACTGGTCCTGCTCCACGCTCAGTCAACCTTGCTCAGGCGCTCTGCAACCAAGTCTTCTAGGTGCAGCTCCGTTCTGTCTGCACTTCATGCCAGCCTCCATTCTGAAATGTCTGCTTCTTATTAAATGCTCTTTAATCTTAGAACCAAGGGCCATTTGTCTTATACTTCTGGGAAGATAACGAGGAATTTTCTAGACCCAAAGTCCCTCAAAGCAGTAGAGCGCCTCATCAGCTGTTTTCTTTCTTGTGTTTGTGCGACGCACTCTCACTACCTACACAGCTGCTGGGGGAGATGTGAGGAATGTAATCATATGTCAAGAAGAATTGCCAAGTAATTTATTTAAACAATGCTTACAATTGTGCTTTCTGCATTTCCTGTGTCTCTAGTAATTTAACCTACAGCATTTTACTCATGACATTTAATCAATACATGCAAATCACTTCAGGGACCTATTATATCCTGAATTCATTAATCTACTTGGGCAAGAGACAAGCATGTAAGAAGGTTTTCTTGGTCGAGGTCAAAGAAAAAAAGGATGAATGGTATCAAGTTCCACAATCTCAAGCTTTTTAAAGATTGAAATACCCCAGAGAGTAAGTTGTCCTCTTGGCTTCTTTTCTAATTCAAGCAATTTTCTGTAAGATATATCTTATACTAACTTGAGAATATACACATATTGGCACTTTATTAATAATAATTATTATTCTTTCTATTCTATGTGATAAATCTTGATAGGAATTGCAAAAGAAGCATATTTATCTTTCAGAGATCAGGATGGTTTCTTCAGCAGGGAATATAAAAATGAACCTAATGCAGGAAAATTTCGCTTGTGCCAGTCATCAATAGGAATTTGGTTTATGATTGCACAAGAGAAAAATCAGTGGGTCAGGTGTTCCGTTACGGTATATTATAAAATATTCCAACTCGGGCTTTCACCAAGAGCTGATTTATCAGAGGTCTGAGATAGACACACATGACGTTTAATATAACAGGATGTAAGCCAATCAGATGACTATTACATTCAGTGGACATAAATTGAATTATTTTTTATGACATGAGCATGCTGCAGTGTTTCAAAATTCTTGTTTTTATTCACAGCGTGGAAGAACAATGAGACATTTTATGATTTTTATTTATTTCTCTCCCTTTGTTGCACAATCCATCTGTTGGACTATTGTTGAGTTGCATAAAAATTTTAAGAGTATTTGTGGTTTCATGGACAAGTAAATCTAAAATGTACATTTTCACAGGCGTGTCTACCTCCCATGCACCTGACTTCACAGCACATGTCCGGGACGGGCAATGTGCTCATGCTTCACATAGGTCGAGGCTCCTTTGTGCACTGGCTGCTTCGCTAACACAGTGTCTGATGAAGCAGATGCGAATGGAGTTTTACTACCATGGAGGAGTTAATGTCTCCGCAGTGAGAGCCTAGTGAGAAATGGTTACCTCGGTCAATGATGTTTCCTCGGCACAACTGGAATCACGGGGACAGTCTCTGTACTCACATGGAAAGACTGCTACGAGACAGCTGCGAGTGAGAAAAGCAAAGCACGTGACATTGGATGCCTGTCCCCACCAAATCTCATGCTGAAATGTGATCTCCAGTGTTGGAGGTGGGGCCTGATGGGACGCATTTCGGTCATGTGGGTGGATTCCCCGTGAGTGTCTTGGCACCCGCTCCATGGAAATGAGTGAGCTCTGACTCTGCGAGTCTATGCAAGCTGTGGTTGTTGAAAGGAGCCTGGCTCTTCCCCACTCCCTGTCTTGCTCCGTCTCTCACTGTGGCATGTGCTGGCTCTCCCTTTGCCTTCTGCCATACTGGGATCCTCCTGAGGCTTCACCAGTAGAAGATACCAGCACCGTGCTTCTTATACGGCATGCAGAACCGTGAGTCAAAACAAACCTCTATTCTTCATCAATCATTCAGTCTCAGATACGTCTTTACGGCAACGCAGATGGGCTGATATCGCATAGAAAAGTGGGAGGTGAATGCTGACGCTCCGGGCTCTCGGGGGTCCTGCATAGAAGGAAAGGGAAGGACGCACAGGACTGTGTATTTGAATTTCCTTATGCTTACTTAAAGACATCGGAGGAGAAAAGCCAAGTCAAGTGGAGGCATCAAAGACTCAGTAATGAACAGGGTGGATGGAGAAAGAAGAATAAGGAACATTATGAGTACATCTCTTCTCGCCTTTTGATGCTTAGGCAGTAGAAACACAGGCCATCTCTTCAAACACAGCAGTCAATGACTCTGATAGTGGATGTTGTAGTGACTTGCCCTGATCCCCTTCAAGGAACCATAACTCCAGGCCTCAGCTGTTGTGAGTTTTGAATACTAACCACTCACAGCTGCTTTAAAACAATTTCCTCCACAGTTACCTTCACTCTGGCTTGGGCTGACTTGATAAATGGTTGGGAGTGTATGTCCATTTCCAGTTAGGAGCATCCTACAGCCCATAACCATCTGACAAGAAGATCTGAAAGTCCCCCGGTCTCAAGGTGGAATGACTCTGGGCCCTGTGCACACCCCAGGTCCCCTGTGGGTGCCAGCTGAGCCAGCGGCAGGCTACGCCACACTGTGGGTATTTTCTTCCCCTGCCTTGTCCTGCGTTTTTTCTCATTGGTCTCTCTTGGCTGCACTCCTCACTATCCCCTTAAGCACCTCCATGTCAAACTCTGCTTCTCAGGAACCTGTCCTAAGCCAGGTTTTTTTGGAGCAAAATTAAGAGAGTCAGGAGAAATAGTCTTAAAATGAACGAACTTCCATTGGAGTTGTTAAACCAGCCATTTAGATGGATAATTCTATTCTTGCAGGATCTTCTAATTTCTTTTTCTTTCTTTCTTTCTTTCTTTCTTTCTTTCTTTCTTTCTTTCTTTCTTTCTTTCTTTCTTTCTTTTCTTTCTTTCTTTCTTTCTTTTTCTGTGTGTGTGTGTGTGTGTGTGTGTGTGTGTGTGTGTGTGTGATGCCTCCCACTTTTTGCTTAGAATTGACTTAGCTGTGCGGGCTCTCTTTTGGTTCCATATGAAGTTTAAGGTGTTTTTTTCTAGTTCTGTGAAGAAGGTCATTTGTAGCTTGATGGGGATAGCATTGAATCTGTAAATTACTTTGGATAGTATGGCCATTTTTATGATATTGATTCTTCCTAACCATGAACTTGGAATGTTTCTCCATCTGTTTGTGTCCTCTCTTATTTTGTTGAGCAGTGGCTTGTAGTTCTCCTTGAAAAGGTCCTTTCGTTCCTTGTTAGTTCTATTCCTAGGTATTTTATCCTCTTTGTAGCAATTGTGAATGGCAGTTCGTTCTTGATGTGGCTCTCTTTAAGTCTGTTATTGGTGTATAGGAATGCTCGTGATTTCTGCACATTGATTTTGTATCCTGAGACTTTGCTGAAGTTACTTATCAGTTTCAGGAGATTTTGGGCTGAGACGATGGGGTCTTCTAGATGTATAGTCGTGTTGTCTGCAAATAGAGACAATTTGACTTCCTCCTTTCCTAACTGAATATACTTCATTTTTTTTTCTTGCCTGATTGCTCTGGCTTGGACCTTCTAATTTCTAAAATAGACATTTTATACATGATCTCCCCCAAAAGCTCAGTAAGGCACATTTGGGTAGAATGATGCCCCAAGTATCTCTTCACTGACAGTCAGTAAAACGATGACTAGGATTGGACCTACAGAAGGTCCACGTATTTTTGATTTCCTGTTAATATGATACTGAAATTAATTTTCTCTATTGCTTACATGGTGGATTTTACTACCATTATCCAACAATGAGAACTTTACTAAACAATAGTGATGATGTAGATCTGAGCCAAAGTAAGAAGTTTCACTGAGCAAATGAAACACTCAACACTTGGCCATTTTGAGGTTATTCAAGGCAGGTCAAGGTCAGTGGGTCCATGTCTTCTGGTGGTGTCACTTTTGGAATCTTGAGCAGGTGGGACTCTAACACAGGAAATGCGGTGCCCACAAAAGCAATAAAAAAGAGTTGGGGAATTCCAAGCCGTCACCTTATGTTGGTCGATCTCTTGCAGAGAAATTACGGAAGCCACAGGAGAGTGGCAGAGCTCACGCACGCCCTGCAGGGAAGCCCCAGCTTGCCCACATTCTCCTGCCAGCTGAATCTTGCCCATTCCTCCTGTGCCTTTGGGAGAGTCACAGTGTGGCTTCTGCTTCTCCTTCATTTTTGAAGTATCCTCAAAGCTTCTCATTGGTGGGTTGTAAACAAACCCACCTAGCAAGCGATCCCAAGAAAGAAGTTCCCATTTGTCCAACCCTTGGAGCAGAGGAGACGCCCTAGAAAAAGCAGCGTCAGGGATCAGAGTTGGACACAGAGCGCACCTGCAGGCAGACCGCATCCTTCCGCAACCTAAGAAAACACACTGCAGAGGTAAGAAACAGAGTTCGCAAAGGTGTGAACGAGGCACCACCACACCCACTTGGTGGTGGTGAGTAAAGGCAAGGTTTTGATTTGATTGCATTTAGCGGCATGGAATTGCCCGTTCTCCTACTGACACTGTACCTGTTTTTAAAAGTGTATGTAACATTTTCCCTCTGCTGCAGAGTGTGTCATACATTCAAATTAAGCACCCAACTGCCTGCTTCCTATGCAAAATGCTTATTGACTTAATTTTCTTTTAGTTCAGATGGTTACACTATTTGCTTTCTGAAGATAGGGTTATATATACCAACAGCTTTGAAACTACTGGCTAGATACTTATTACAGCCAGCAATTTCAAATTTCCTTCAAAAAGTGTATTCCCCAAAACTGAGTGATCTGAGTGGATGGGTCATAGTGAACCGAGGTTTTATCGTGATTCTATATATTAGTCCATCTGTCTGCAGAAGTGCTGATAAATGTTTACGCTGATACAACATCTTCTATCTTTTGTCAAAAAGACCTTCATCATTGACTCTTGATACTCTGTCTTCAATGTGCTATTAGTTTGATGTTGGGCCAAAATCAATCGTTGGTGTGTTTTGTCAATATACTTCTTCATATTTCACGCATATTATCAGCTAATTGGTGGATCCCTAAGGTGGTCACTAGGTTACTAGTAAAGCTGGAAGTCGCTAAATGCATCTCCAAACATTTTGTCAGTTAATTACATGTCTTTTTGCTTACTCTACGGCAATATCTATCATAGACCTGTTTTGGTCAAAGACTATTTTTGGCTCTGAAAAGCAAACAATAAATTAAACCAGTCTGATGATTTTTTTTCTAGTAAAAAGAACTATGCATTCAGTTTACTGCTGATATCATTTTATCAGCTCGTACTGCAGCCTCTTTCATCCACTGTGTCATCCACCATGCTTTGAGAACTTGCCAAGAAAGGGAAGGAGACACAGCAGAAGACAAGGCAACCTATGTACAGAAGGCAACGTTTTCTCAGTGACCTCAGTAGCCTGAACACATATACCTTCTTCCAGGGACGTCTTAAGTGGTCATGCATAATTTCAAAAGAATTTAAGAAATATAATCATCTACCCGGCCACTTGGCTGTCATGGATAAACATGGGCTTGGGTAAGTGAGGGAGAATAGAGGTCAGGTGCTCAGAATTCTCACTTACGTGAACCAGGGAAACTTTCCAGTCCCATCTGAACACACGGAGGGATAAAATGGGACAGTGGCCTCTTCTCCTTAGCAAATCCCTGTTTATCCATCCTCTCCTCTTTGCCTGTAAGACTCTACTCAGTTTTCAAACAAGACTAATGTGTGTGATTCCTTCAATATACTTATTTAACTCCATTTGGAAAAATAATTTCATTGTGTGCACTTCCGTAACAATTTATATTTCTATTAGGACAATTATTTATATAATAAACCATGGAAGACTTAGTTATTGTCCAGAATATTTTCTGGACATTAGAACATTTACAAAGATATTTGAAGAGAGAATTAAATGGCTGAATCTTGAAAAAGTCAAGGATGCCACAGAAAGAGGGATACATGCATATGCGTGTTTCTGTGTAGTATGTGAGTGTGTGTATGTGTTTATCTGTAATGCGTATTGTGTGTATGTATGTGTAGCTTGTGTGTTATATGTGTATATATGTGTGCATATATGTGTATGTGTATGTTTGTACATGTGTATGTGTGCATGTGTGTTTGTACCTGTGAGTGCATATGTGTATGTGTTTGTGTATGTGTACATGTTTGTATGTGTGTGTATATATGTGTGTATGTGTTTGTGAGTGTGTATGTGAGAGAGAGAGAGAGAGAGGAGAGGGAGAGAAAGTACTGCTCCTTCTGGGGAAGGTGAGAAGCCTGGCGTGACTGGGTAACCTCATTCAAAAGGATGGTGGGATCTGGTGTGCTTCGGGTGCTTACTTGGGGCTGTGGCCTGCTGAGCCATGCACCTTCCTGAAGCAGTGAAGCATCACTGAAGGCTCAGCACTGGGATAAAAACAGGAGCTCATTCTCACAGACACTTTGAAGGGGTAAACTCTTCAGACAAAAGGATCCACTTGGAAATTGTTGCAATATCTCAGTGAAGTTTGATGAAAGAATTAACTAAAATGTGACAGAAAGAATGAAGAGCTAGTCAAGAAATGCAAGTCACCATATTTTGAGGGCATTATTGTGGACTGTGCGTGTGTGTCTTCTTCACTGGATTACACGGGGCCAAAGGCAGAAAATAATGTTTGCTTTTTACTCTACAACATTCTGCATACATAAAATATGCTGGCCATTTGATTGAATTTGTTCTGATTGAATTTATTTTTTCTATTGAATGATATGAGCAATTTAAGTCATAAACACAAATGAACATATATCTCTCATCAGTATTTAAACTACAATACACTGCAGTGCAGAGCTCAAACTCAGTGACTTGAGAGTGATCGGGGATTCAAACGCAATTCACATCACACAAAAACTGGCTAAATTAAATGCAACAGCAGACCTGATGGGCTACATTCCAGCTCTTTCTCCAGATGGTTTGTTCCTGTATATGTAGAGAGATGAAAATGAAAAGTGATTATCTTACTAGACTGGTGTCTCTATGCCAAAGAGAATTATTTAGTTTTTGAGATTAATAAAGAATATTTTCACTCAAAGAAGAAAAGCTTGCTTTCTTATGTTATATATTTTTTTTGGGGGGAGGGTACAGAGTTTCCCTTTGTCACCCAGGCTGAAGTGCAGTGGTGTGATCTCAGCTCACTGCAACCCCAGTCCCCTGAGTTCAAGCGATGTTCCTCCCTCAGCCTCTTGAGTAGCTGGAATTACAGATGCCCGTTACCATGTTCAGCTAATTTTTCTATTTAGTAGCTACAGGGTTTTGACATGTCTGCCAGGCTGTCTTGAAATTGTGAATGAGACATGCCTGGAGACAACTCTGGATGAAGTTTTAAAGGAGCACCGATGACTTCCACTCTTTCTATCTTCCTCCTAAACAGCCCTTGCAGCCTTGCAGTCAAAGTAACCCTCTGCAATGAGATTCCCTAGCACAACCTGTTACCCATTTCCTCTCAGAATAAAACGGTTACTACTCAACTACAATTTTTGCACCTGCGTAGATAACCCATGTTTAAAGAAAGAAAACTGCAAGAAGGAAAGCCTTTTGTCTCAGTCCAGGCATGAAATCCCATTAATATTGCATGTGTCATGGGGAAATGTCTGGTTCTATAGAACACTAACTCTAACTCAGGCTACAAGGTTAATGTGTTTATTTAACTTAGTGTTTTCAGGCTCATTAGACAGTGTTTAGGCGTTATGTATTATAATTATTAATCATATCTCAATGGAGGGAAGAACTGTTTTCCACCAAATGTATCCAAATTAGCATTCATCTTGGTCTCTATTAATGTTACCAGTGGAGTAGTGATGTACTACAAAATATTACATGTATAGTTACTATGTGCCTCAATCGATATCTGCATAAGGTTTTTATGATAATTTTTCCAAATGGCTTAGAAACAAAAAGCACTTATATGTATTTAATTATCAAGTTCTACCTCAAAATTACAATAATAACTGAATACTCTTCAAAAATATTGATTTTGTGCTTTATTGAATCCGGTAAGCACAGAATGTCATAAAAATTCAATGCAGGCTTATTTTTCCAGCTTGCATTTACAGATTCACGAACTTTAAAGGATATTCATCATCCGTCTTCTTGGGCATTTATGTTCCAATCTATAGCAGTATAATCTCCTCAGGAGTTTGGACTCGTATTTTTCTCTTAGAACTTTTACTGAAACAGGCCTGCTTTATCATTGAGCTTGAATCTTAATAGTTTCTCTTTCAAATACTAACCACGGGTTATTAACTTAAATGTTCCCTTTGTGGCTCTTTCAATGAGGCCTTAGAGGCATGATTTGTAATTATATCATAAGGTTGTTAAAGCTTTTATTTGAGAAATACAATAAAATAAAATAATTCAAGCTTCACCTCTTAAGTTTAATGTAAAACATCAGAGAGAAAGGTAACAAATGTATTAATCAAACTAATTTTTTAACAAATTTGTGAAAGAGAAAATGTTTAAAGTATAATGTTTTAGTGAAAGAAAAGTAAATTCGAGAATAAATATGATAGATTTACATCCTAGATTATCTACTCACTATGTAACCACTCTCATTAAGCCACTTTATCCACATTTACCTTCCTTCTTTATTTTTTAATAATAGCAAAATATGCATATTTTTTATCAGGATTAAATAAAAACACATAAATAAGTCATATGTATTTTTATATAAACCTAGCATTGTATAAGATTTTAGGGGTTATTTAATGAGACGACAGATAATACTTACTTTTAATATAAATATAATTAGATGATATTATTCTATTCTTTATAGGCAGAAATAACCTTTTCAAAACTTGGATGCAGAACAGAATTTAAAATTTTATCCTTGTTCTGAATGAAATACTGCTTCTCCTCCCAGGCATGTCTGCTGCATTTTGTCACACATTATATAACCATCTTAAGTTAGAATTATAATTCAAATGTTTTACCCTCAAAAGTGCACAAGCAAGAGTCTACTTCAGCCAAGATGAGGCAACAGGGATTGGATTTGCATTTTTTCTCAAATAACTAAAGAAGAATCTGCATGAAGCAATAGAATTTGAGTAATGGGACATCAGGCAGTGAGGGCAGTGGCTCCTGCGAGATGGAAGCAGATGGGGCAAGCCCCTTGGTTGCCCAAGCTTAATGCCCAGTGAGAGCTTACCCAGAAGGGCCTTGGAAGTGAAGAAATTAGCATTTGGCTATCTCCTGCTCTAGTCCTCTCTACCAAAGCTTAAGAGCCAAACCTTGTAGAGGCTTACCACATCTAAGTCACTTAACTGCATCCCAGGACAAAGGTCTAGAATATTTGGTAGAATACAGAAATATCCAATACCACCAAGGTCAAATTCACAAGGTCTGACATATAAACATCCTAGAAGACATTTTTAAAAGGCAGGAAAATATGATCCATAATGAAAAGAATAATCAATCACTCAAAACAATCCCTAAAGTGACTTTGATAATAGGATAGTAAATAAGCTCATCAAGTTGCGGTAGTTTTATAACTGCGTTTTATAAGTTCAAGAACCTAGAGAAAGTATTAAGCATGTAGAAGCCTGGGAGAGAGACAATGTTGCCACCCCTACCCTAATGGGCACTCCAGCCTGGACAGCAGAGCAAGGCTGTGTCTCAGAAACAAAACGAGGATACCTGAGTGTTGGACGCTGGACCAGGCACACCTTGCCAGGCAGAGAGGAGGCCAGCACGACTCTGGGCTGGTGCAGGCCTCCTCAGAAGTGGTGTCAACACTCAAGGCAGCGGAAGCCTGCTCAAGGCAGAAGGGTGACGGACTTAGAAAAGGGCCCAGACGAATCTCACATGCAGATAAATGTATGTGAGGATGTAGAGTGAGAAACTTGAGGCCAGTTCCTAGATGTGCGGTTTACAGAGGAAGGTTCCACTAAAACTTTGGTCACTCTCTGTGTGTCATCTATGTAACTTTTAAACAAGCATAAGCTGTCATTGTATTCTCCCAATGTAGCTGGCATTATTTTCAACACCTAATCAAGGAAAGCAGAGGTGTGAAGTCTGCCCCGGAGGAGCTTACTGGCCAGCTGCACGGCAGCTGAAATGTCAACAAGCCTGAGACGCGTTGGGACCTCAACAGTGGTAGGAGCAGCATGTGTGGAAACAGGTGGGCGGCACACCTATGTCCATCCGGACCTTAGAAAGGTTTCCTGGGGGTGAAGATGCCCTTCCGGATGAGACACAGAAGATCAAACAGGGGCTCTTTAAGAATGTGGGAACAGAGACTAGATGAGAACACGGCCTGCATGAGCTTGCCAAAGGAAGGTGAGATGTGCCTGGTGCAGATGCACTAGGTCCTAAAAGTCAGGGTTAACACAGACTCCCAGCCCTCCGTGAGAGCCCAGGACTCAGCTCCTTCATAGCAAAGATAATAAAATAGACAGGAGGGGCAAAGAAGCGGGTTCAGAAAATAAATATATTCTTGTATCAACAACCTGATCCACCAAAAAAGATCAGGAATGACATGTATTCAATTGCTGAGACTGAGGGAGATCATGAAATCTCAGACACACCCATGGATAGTCATCTTGCAAAAGGGCTGAATGGTGCATTTATATGCTCATAATAATATAGGTAATATATAATACCTGTGTAATAATTGTATAATTATCATATGTGTAGTCATAATGTCATATATATGCTCATAATAATATAGTAATATATATTATCACACAGTAGTATATAATATTATAATACCTGTGTAATAATTGCATAATTATATATATGCTCATAAAAAGTATAATATGTATGCTTATAATATAGATAATATGTAATATAATATCCATGTAATAATTGTATAATTATCACATGTATGTTCATAATGTCATACATATGCTCATTATAATATAGGCAATATATAATATAATATAATAATATAATACCTGTCTAATCATTGTATAATTACTGTATGTATCTCATAATAATGTCCTATATGTGCTCATAAAAAAGCAATATGTAATGTTATATTATAATACCTGTGTAATCATTGTATAATTATTATATATATGCTCATAATAATACATAATACATGCTCACAATAACATAGGTAATAAACGCTATGATAATACATTATTATTATTTTTTTTTTTATGAGAGGGAGTTTCACCATGTTGACCAGGATGGTCTCGATCTCTTGACCTCGTGATCCACCCGCCTCGGCCTCCCAAAGTGCTGGGATTACAGGCTTGAGCCACCGCGCCCGGCCGATAATACATTATTATAACACAGTTGTGTAAACATTGTATAAGTGATCATATATATGTGAATAATAATCTCCAAAAGTAAATGCTGTAATTGTCCCATCTCACATAGAAGAGGAAACGAAGTCACGAGCAGCTAAAAGACCTGCTGGATGTCACAGGGCCAGTGGAGGGGACCCGGGCTTTGCACATAGGCAGAGTTTCTCCAGCCTCTGTGCACGTCCTTACCATAGACCTCTTTCTTTCCGTGTGGATGCATGCTGCTTTTGAGCAAGAGTTTGGCATTTTTCACAAGGTTGGTTGGTGTCCCTGCACCTGGCAATACGCAGTCCTTCACTGCAGGGTTCAGGTGGAGGCTAAATAGTTATGTATGGCTTCATTCCATCTTCCGATTTGACGTACTCATGAAGAGTCAAAGAAAAGCTCCTGAGATGCATCAGGCCCTCCTGCCAGGGCTCACAATAAACCTGAACACAGCAGGCCACGTCCTTCCTCCTAGGGCTCATATTCTCGTGCAAGGAGTCAGATGAAAGGCAGAAAATTGCAGTAGATGGGACGTTAAGAGGTGACAGGTATGGGGAGAAATAAATCAGAACAAAAGGGGTTGCTGGGACTCCCTGGGATGAACAACACTCCGGAGGCAGAGAGAGAAGCCGGTGCAGAGGCCCCTTGGGAGAAGCCCCCCTCTGGTGTGACGAGCACAGCAAGGCTGCTGAGCCCCCCACTTGGCGACGGAGGGAAGAGTCACAGAGGATGAGGCCAGGGAAAGAAGGGGCGAGGCCGTGAGCCCCTGTAGTCTGGGAGGCGGCCGGCTTGGCTGACTGTGACCAGCACCCTGTGGCTCCTGTGTGGAGTCTAGACGGCAGGGTGCGAGGGGAAAGGAAGAAAGACGTTTGGAGGCTCAGTTGGGGGCTGGGGATGTGGTTCGTGTCCGGAGGTGGCAATGAGGTGGCAGCAGGGCTTGGGATTTTAGGTACTTTTAAAAAATGGAGTCAACAGGATGTGACCTTGGATTCCACATGTACTGGGATCTGTGACAGAAAGAAAAGCATCAAAAACAGTTTCCAGGGTTCTGCTCTGAGAGGAAGGAGGGATGCCCATTCCCACCGAGGGAAGGGGTTGGGGGGGCAGCATTCCAGCTCTCGACCAGTCTGAGGTGTGTGTAAAACCTCACGGGGACCTCTTCACTGGCCTCTATTTGAGTTGGATATAGGAGTCTCGATTCTGGGAAAAAGGTCCAGAGCAGACACATGAGAATTCAGGGGATTGCTGATGTATGGATGATGCTGACGCAGCCATGAGACTGGACGTGATCTTCAAGCCTTGGGGGATAAAGAAGGGAAGCTGGCAGGACTTCACATTAGAAGTTAAAAAACAAAACAGGGACATGGGTGTTCCCGGAGGCCAAGGGAGGAAAATATAAGCAGAAGAAGGGAGTTATCAACTACGGGAAATATTATTAAAGGTCCAGAGGGAGAAGGGCTGAGACTGGATGATTCTTCTTACAGAAGTGGACGCTGGAGACCAGTGAAGCTCATAGCTTCAGAGTGCGAGGCGCTGAGCTGGCCGGAAGGAGCTTATGAGTCCAGGGGACTCGGAGATGGATTTGGTGAACAAAGAAGCTGGTTGGTGATGAAGAAGCAGTCAGGATCAGAGAGGATTTCAGTGGTTTTTGTCTTTTTTTTTTTTTTTCTCTTCTTTTCTGTGGTTGAACTACATATTTTTTTAAACAAAGAAATCACATTTTTAATATATTTTTGGGGAAGCTGTGACTCAGAATTTTTCAAGTGTCATGAATTTTGCGATCAGTGCAAGATTGAAACTGAGGCACAAGATAACAGAAAATGCATGTAAAATAGCTTTCATATATAAACATGTGATTATTCATATTAGACTCCAGGGAAATCTCTAATAAATATCATAGTATAAATGTGTTTGAAGTATTTCAAATAAAATGATAGATAAGTACACATATGTTATTTCCCTCTTATTTGCAGTGTGTTATGGCTTAAAATAGAAATAAATCACATGAACTAAAGATTGCTTTTCACGGTCTTTAAAAAAATGACTCAGTTTAAAGCTTTCCTCCACGAATGTACGTTAATTAGACTTCTCACAGAGATGGAACCAGGTGGGAAGGGGCGTTTACATGAGTCTGTTTGAAAATATAATCATAATTCAGAATTGTGATTATTGAAATTTAAGGGCCTCAAACATCCAAGTAGACGGTGAACTGTGAAACAGGAGCTATCTCCATAGCTAACTTTGAAGACATCAGTATTCCTCGAAGGAAAATTGTTAAGAATATACTTTACGTTATTGTAATGAACATGCCATATACTAGAATTTAATGTCTGTGTTCAGTTCTGGTTTTCTAAGCATTCGTCAGAAAGCATAATAGAAATAAAATTCCAATTTCTAGCTACTGTGAAACACTACCACAGAGCAGTCTCTAATGAACCCTCAGCTCCACTTGTGATCCAGTTTGTCTGAGTAAGTGCAAGAGATGACCACGTATGAATGAGAAGACATTCATTCTTATATAACAGCTGAAATTCTCATAAATTCCAATATAGTAACATGCCATCCCATAATCTGTGAAATAAAAGGCTGTATTTTGTTATTGTTATTTACTCGTGCTAATCACGTGTTTTAAAACTTGAATTGCGTTTTAACAGAAAATCAAATACTGCATGCGGTGATTGGTAAGTGAGATCTAAATGTTGGGTAATTATGGACACAGAGGGGAACAGCAGACACTGTGGACAGCTGCAGGGTAAAGTGAGTAGAGGGGGTGGGTCAAACACCACCTGTGGGTGCTGTGCTCACTACCCGGGTGATGGGATCCGTACTTCAAACATCAGCACCATGAGATTGACTTAGGACACGGACCTGCACATGTACCCTGGTACCTAAAATAAAAGTGGTAGGTGCAGTGGCTCACGCCTGTAATCCCAGCTACTCAGGAGGCTGAGCCAAGAGCATCACTTGAACCCGGGAGGCGGAGGTCGCTGTGAGCTGAGGTCGCCCCATTGCACTCCAGCCTGGAAGACAGAGCGAAAGACTCTGTCAAAAAGTAAACGAATAAAATGAAAGTTGAAATTTTAAAAATAGAATTAAATGAATAAATGATACCATCTGAACTTTGCGCCATAACAGAAACAAAGTGTAGTGTGGAAAAGGAAAAGGAGGGGAAAGAAGTCAGACTGGGAGACGGTGGCCGGCCTGCCACTCACTGCCAGACGGAGCCCCGGCCAATTTAGAGAGAAACGCTCAGGGTTTTTCCCAGTTGAGAGAGAGGAACCCTCTTCCCTTAGCCCACACCATTCGGTCACTTCGCTGTGAGTTGCCATGGGAACAGAGCTTGCACCGTGACAGCGCCGCTCAGCCAAGGCTGTCTCTCAAGATGAATCAGAGATCAACGCTGTCCTCTGGAGGCGTTCCCAGCAGCCTGCGTCGCGCCCTGAGTGCGTGTCACTGCAACACCCCACTTACCATGGAGCAATCCACTCCTTTATTTATTTATTTAGAGATGGAGTCTCGCTCTGTTGCCCAGGCTGGAGTGCAGGGGCACGATCTCGGCTCACTGTAACCTCCACCTCCCTGGTTCAAGTGGTTCTCCCGGCTCAGCCTCCAGAGTAGCTGCTTGCCACCACACCCGACTAATTTTTTACTGGAGATGTGCTTTCTACAACATATTTCACCATGTTGGTCAGGACGGTCTTGATCTCCTGACCCCGTGATCTACCCGCCTCGGCCTCCCAGTGCTGGCATTACAGGCGTTAAGCCACCATGCACTGTCTTTATTTTTTGAGACAGTCTCACTCTGTCACCCAGGCTGGAGTGCAGTGGCACAATCTCAGCTCCCCGCAGCCTCTACCTCCCACGTTCGAGTGATTCTCCTGCCTCGGGCTCCCGAGTAGCTGGGATTACAGGTGCCCGCTACGCCCCCAGCTTTTGTATTTTTAGTAGAGATGGGGTTTCACCATGTTGGTCAGGCTGGTCTTGAACTCCTGACCTCAGGAGTTCACCCTCCACCCATCTTGGCCTCCCAAAGGGCTGGGATTACAGATGTGAGCCACTGCGTCTGGTGAATTAAAGCCTGGAAATGTGGTTCAGGGTTTGGGGAGACCTGTTTTCCTGAAGGTCAGTGTTGACCTGAGTGATCGGACTGCTCCCCGTCCTCCTTATCTAATCTCCGTTCTCGGTGCCGTCACCCTCGGGTCCCACCTCCCGCTGTCACTAGTTCACCTGGACTATGCGGCCACCGCGTGCTGTACTTCTTCCTTTCTAGTGGGAGGTTCCATGTGCATCATCTGACCTTATTGTGTGGACACATCCTGGCATGTCCCACAAATGACACTTCCACCATGTCATGGGTCCTTCCTGAAGCTCTTCCCAAGGCCTCCAGTGCACCAGCCACTGTTTTATAATCTCATCCATCAGTACGGTATTATGGAGATGGTGAGATAGTGGCTGGTCTGTGGGTCACAGTGGGAGGTGATGAGACAGTGGCTAGTCTGTGGTCACAGTGGGAGATGACACAGTGGCTAGCCTGTGGTCACAGTGGGAGGTGATGACACAGTGGCTGGTCTGTGGGGCACTGTGGGAGGTGAAGAGACAGTGGCTGGTCTGTGGGTCACAGTGGGAGGTGATGAGACAGTGGCTAGTCTGTGGTCACAGTGGGAGATGACACAGTGGCTAGTCTGTGGATCATGGTGGGAGGTGATGAGACAGTGGCTAGTCTGTGGATCATGGTGGGAGGTGAAGAGACAGTGGCTAGTCTGTGGGTCATGGCAGGAGGTGATGAGACAGTGGCTGGTCTGTGGGTCACGGCGGGAGGTGATGAGACAGTGGCTGGTCTGTGGGTCACTGTGGGAGGTGATGAGACAGTGGAATATGAGTATGTGGATTTCGGTGGGATACTTCATGGATCACACTGGTTCGGTTCTCAGCAGATGATATCACAACAGAGGGTGTGAGTATTAACACAGCCCTGAGACTGGGTGATAAACATACCGTCTTTCTTTTTCGAAGTGAGTGAAAATTCTTTCTGATCTTGTGACATATGGGTGGGAAAGAATCAAGCCACCGGCTCAGGGGCTGCATACTCACGGAAGCCTCTGGCAGGAGTCTGCAGTGGGGTCCTGACTGGCAACATTCATCACAGTTCACTGGAGTGCTCTGGAGCTGGCTGGTCTTTGAAGGACACATCTGTTGAGGTAAGTGGAGCTGTATTGAGGACCGCCTCACCACAGCTTTTAGGTCTTCCAGAGTGGCGGTAGTTTTTGCCTCCCACCCCGGGATGTAGTACAATTTTTGATGCATTTTCTTTTTTTTTATTATTATACTTTAAGTTCTGGGGTACATGTGCAGATCATGCAGGATAGTTACACAAGTATACTTATGTCTTGGTGGTTTGCTGCATCTGTCACCCCGTCATCTACATTAGGTATTTCTCCTAACGTTATCCCTCCCCAAACCCCCCACCCCCTGCTTTTCCTCCGCTAGCTCTCCCACCCGCCAACAGGCCCCAGTGTGTGATATTCCCCTCCCTGTGTCCATGTGTTCTCATTGTTTAACACCCACTTATGAGTGAGAACATGCAGCATTTGGTTTTCTGTTCTTGTGTCAGTTTGCTGAGAATGATGGTTTTCACCTTCGTCTATGTCCCTGCAAAGGACATGAACTCATCCCTTTTTATGACTGCATAGTATTCCATGGTGCATATGTGCCACATTTTCTTTATCCAGTTTATCATGGATGGGCATTTGGGTTGGTTCCAAGTCTTTGCGATTCCTCAAGGATCTAGAAATAGAAATACCATTTGACCCAGCAATCCCATTACTGGGTATATGCCTAAAAGGTTATAAATCATTCTTTTATAAAACACATGCACACATATGTTCATTACAGCACTGCTTAAATAGCAAAGACTTGATGCATTCTTTAGACAAGAGGAAGAAAGGTTTTGAGGCTTTCACTTGTATCTTAAGTATAACTCACAGTCCATAAGTCAAGGAACAAATATGGGGGTTGCTTCAACAACCAGAGACAGAAGAGGGCAGGGGAAATGACTGTCTGGTGGATGTGGCCAGTGAGAGCCATGTTGAGCCAGGCTTGCATCAGAATACTTCATATTTCACCCAAACTCACCTCACGCCTATTCTACAAGGAGCCTTTATGTCACCTTAGCTCTTAAGGGACCAATGACAGTAAGACCTTTGTGTAAAACAAGTCCCAAAATGCATTTTTCCCCTGCGTGCAGTCTCCCAAGTAAAGATCCTGGAAGGACTGGAGAATCATTACGTTGGACACCTTCCTTGGAGCTGCAAGAACTGAAGTTCTCCTTCAAGCAGTGGGGTCTGGATCCACCCGAAAAACACAAAGGGTCTTGACTTGTTTCTGAGGTGCCTGCCTCCTGCCTCCTGACTACCCCTCCTGTATTTCTTCTTATTGGGCAGTGTGGGAAGTGACCCTAGGTGCACGTGAGCAGAGACCCTGTATTTTATGAACAGTCTTCATAACCCCCTATGTATCATCAACGCTCTCTGGCCGCTGTTCCAGCTTTTTCAGCCACTATGACCATTCACTCCACCCAGCTTGTGACAGTTAAGCATCACCACGTGGCCTCTATTGTTTTGAGGTTCTAGTAACCCTATTGATCGTTGTAAGCCTGGTCTTGAAATGGAACCTCCCACCGTCAGTCCTGGCCCACAGACGGGAGCAAGGACAGCGCCTCCCCGATGCCAGGACCGCGCCCACTGGCCCACCCTGCACTGCTTTTCTGTGCTGATTGCCAGCCAGGCAGCCTGGTGCAGGCTGATTGAAAGTCTTAGGCAATTGCCTCAAAGAGACATTAAGCCCTTGCTTGCATTGAATGCTGACACACATTAGACACCAGAACTTTCATGTGGTTCCATTGTGAAACGGGTGGAGTTTCTCTGTTTGTTTCTTTAATTTTAATTTTTCTAAAGTGCAAGCTGGAAATACGCCCTGCTATGAGGTAGTTTGGAGATAAGCTTGCTATTCTCTGTGGGAAATCTTTATGACAGACATTATTGTTTAGGGTATGTATTAAGAGAAATGGTTAAACTGTGAAGGCCTCTAGCTAAACCCTGGCTTTTGGATCATAAAACCTCCTCCATTTACACAAATAAATTACATTATGTTACTTTCTCCTGTTTTATAGCCGAAAATACCCAGTGTTTTGGTAGACAAACGACAAGCTATCAGCCTGTCCCTACTGCAAGTTACAGACAGATGTTTGATAACCACAGCTATCACAGATGGAAGGCGCTGTGTCAAGACACCTTCTCCTGGGGGGCTATTAGTCTCTGATCTGTGATATTCTGTGGGGGAAGAGGGAAGAAAATAGGAAGCACAGGCATTACAGCCGTTCATCACCCACCGCTGCGTGCGGAATAAAAGGATCCTCTTTCAAGATAGTCTATTATCTGCCGCTTGCTGGCTTCACGCTGTCATACGTTTTTTTCAGTAGCCAATAAATTGCTGAAGGCCACATTTGGAGAGTAAGTACCGCTGTACATCTAACTTTATATATTGTCCTTTTATTTACTACAGTATTTACCTATTTTTTGGAGAATCTACTATAGACATGGAGCTATTTTTTTTTTTACTTACCAGATCATTTTATTGATGATAGTTTACCAAATTTATTTTTTAATAAATAAACCAACAAACATAGTTTTAGGAAAAATGTTGTCCCTGCCTCAAAGTACTTAAACACGCCCACACTTCCAGTTCTCGAACGACGCTTGCTCATTCCTTCATTGAATCTCATCTTTGTTTTAATTTGTGTTTTTTTCGATCGATGTGTGTGCCATTCAGGACCCTGTAAACCATGCATTGATTGGTGCAAAACACTGCTTACTTTTAACATTAAACGTGAATAACCAGGAATTATTTCCTAATCTCTGTTTTATAAAATCAGAGGAAAAAAGGCAAGGTTGGGACTCTTTCCTGAGTGTTTACAGGTAAGGAATTTTCAACAACCTTTGTTCTGCCCAGCCAAGCATTCACCCGCTAATTTATTAGGGACAAGATCAATAGCCTCAACGAGATTGTGGTGCTTAACTTGAATCGAATTTATGCCATGTTTACAGCTGTTTTCTCTGATAGCATCCTTGGAGGAGATGAGCTGTTAATCTCATGTGTTTTTGCCACCATTTTGTATGAGTTGCTTGTGCCAGTGGCTTCCTAGAGATCCTTTATGTTAAGCCCAAACTCACAGCCAGAAATTAATCAGAACAGCACTTTACTTCTCTCTAAGGAATACACAAAACTTATTAGAAACAAAACAGTGTCTCTTAACTGTGGTTTAGCCTTGGGCAACGTGCATCCGCCGGGGTGAGAAACAGTGGGCGGGGTGACTCACTCTGACAACACGACAGACACTGTGTGAGAGCCCTGCGCTCTCACAGGTGACCACAAACAATTGCTTGGAACAACACATATTTACTATTCCACAGTTTGTCGGTCAGGAGTGCTGACACAGCAGAGCCAGGTCTCTGCAATGCTGCAGTCAAGGTGAGGAAGACTGGTTTGACATCTGGAGGCTTAACCAGAGGAGGGTCCCCTTTGGAATTCACTCAACTCCTTGGCAGAATTCATTTCCTTAGAATGACAGAACTCATGGCCACTTGCTTCTTCAAAAGCCAAAGAGGACATGGAGACTCGACAAAGTCAGCTAGTGATGGCACCTGCACAGAATGCTGTCACCATGGAAGGAGCATCCCACCACTTTGATGTGTCCTGTAGGTTAAACACAAGTCACAGGTTGCTCCCAGGCTCAAGGAGAGGATTACGTGACGATGTGAGCACCGATGTGGTGAGACCTCAGGACATGTGAGACTTGGGAAGTATTTGCATTTCAACTACAGGCTGAGCCACCAGAACATTCATGGACTCCCCAGTAACTGTTTCAGGGCAAATGGCAGGCTGTTCTCATTGACGTTAGGCGACAGCCCAGGGGCTTCCCAAGGTATCGTATGCCCCCACGGCCTGTAGTCTCACCCCACGGGTGGTAAATAGATGATGGACAGGTTACTACTTCAGGCTTCTCCGTGTTACGATCCCTTTTCTAGTCTCCCCTCTGCAATACTGCCATATTAACAACTGAGAAATACTGGTTCGATAGTCCTCAGCAACGTTCACAATTTCCCTGTACATAGAAACAGAAACTCAGAATTAATTCAAGATATATCCGATCTGCTATCTTCATCTAAAAAAGAGGGCAGGGCTGGGCACGGTGGCTCACACCTGTAATCCCAGCTCTTTGGGAGGCCGAGGCAGGTGGATCATCTGAGGTCAGGAGTTTGAGACCAGCCTGGCCAACATGGCAAAACCTCATCTCTACTAAAAATACAATAATTAGCCAGGTGTGGTGGTGGGTGTCTGTAATCCCAGCTACTTGGGAAGCTGAGGCAGAAGAATTGCTTGAACCCAGGAGGCAGAGATTGCAGTGAGCTGAGATAGTGCTGCTGCACTCCAGCCTGGGTGAGAGAGCAAGACTCTGTCTCAAATAAACAAACAAATAAAAATAAAAGAGAAGGCAAATAGTGTTGTCCACCTAAGAAGGGAAGCCACTGAAGTACCACAGCCGACTCCTGCAGAAGCAAGGTTCGTTAAGCCATCATAATTCCGTTTGCCAATTGGGTGTGTGTGTGTGTGTGTGTGTGTGTGCACATGTGTGTGTGTGTGCACATGTATGTGAAGGTGTGTGTTTAAATGTAGAACACTCTTTCTTTATATAATACTTTCTCATCTTCAGATCAAAATTTAAATTTCTTCTATCTCAAAAAGCCATCCCTTAACCAGGCACGGTTTTTAGTATCAGTTGTTTCTTCCTTTTTATTGCTGAGTATGTCATTGCTAGACTGTGTTTGTTTGTTTTTCCATTTTTTTTATAGATTTAATTACAATTTAAAAAATATTGATTTTTAATTGACAAATACAACATGTATATGCTTATGACACTTAGGTTATTCTATATCTTGGTTATTATGAGATGTGGCTGCAATACACACAAGGATTGAAACATTTCTTCAACTTACTAATTTCATTACCGAGGGATATATGCCCAATTGGGGGTTGATGGATCATATGGTATTTATATTTTTACTTTTTTGAGAAACTTCCATACTGTTTTTATTATGACTGTACTAATTTATATACTCACAAATTGCATACAAAGGTTCTCTTCTCCACGTTCTTCATTTGTCATAATAGCCATTCTAACAGGGTGAGCAGATGTTCACTGTGGTTTTGGTTTGCATTTTCCTGGTGGTCTACATTCTTTCGTAGATCTGCTGGCCACTTGCGTGCCTTTGTTCTCACCTATTTTTGCTGCTATAACAAAATACTTCAGACTGGGTAATTTGTAAAGAACAGAAATTTACTGTTGGCAGCTGAGAAGGCTGGGAAGTCCAAGAGCAAGGCCCCTGCAGGTTCAGTGTGGGGTCAGGGCTGCGTCCTCCAGAGGGAAGAAACCTTGGGTCCTCACGTGGCAGAAAGCAGAGAAACTTAATCATTCCTCCAAAGGACAACCTTTCCCCCAGCCACTCTGGGGATTAAGCTTTAACTTGAATTTTTAAGGGCACATCCATTGTAACTCTGGCAGTCTTCTTTCAAGAAACATCTATTCTTGTCCTTTGCTCATTTTCTAATTGGTTATTTGTTTTCTTTCTATTCAGTTGTCTGAGATACTTAAATACTTTGGATATTAACCTTTTAAAATGTATTGCTAAGCTGTACAACGTTTGAACTTTAAAAGGAATGTTATACTGTGTAATAGCTGTTCAAATTTGCTTTTTTATTAAGCATTGCACTAATAAGGATTATACAAATTTTTGCATGGAGCTGTGAGTTATTCATTTTAACTGCCTTTTAATATTTCATCATTTGATTATATTATATTGTATTTATCCATTATTCTGTCAATAGAAGTTTTTCAACTTTTGAATGATAAAGATGATAACTCTAAATGTTTGCCTAGATGTCTGTCTGCTATAAATCAAGGAATAAGGTAAATTGGCCACACATATGCACATAGTTAACTTCACAAGATGTCCCATTTTATCACAAAATGCTTTCGCAAAGTTCAATCTCAAGGATTGTGCATGAGGCCTGACTGACTAAAATATTTTGTATAGCTGAGTATTATCATATTTGTTACTTTTGCCCACATAAGAGGTATAAATTTATATTTTTTATTTCTCTGTGTAAATAATTGTAAACATCTCTTTATGTATCTATTAGCGATATGTATTTCTTTGTGAAATATCTATTCATGCTTTTGACCACTGTTCTCTTTCGTTTTTATTTTTCTTATTAAATTTAGGAGCTTTCCCATATTTCTTACACTGTGACTTTGGGAGTTACACAGATGGCAAATAGCTCCTTGCCTTCCTGTCTTTGTTTTCTGGTGAGTGGGGTGCTTTTAATTTTCTTAATGTGTACTTTTATAAATAGAAAATCTTAATTAGAATTGAATTGTAGTGATTAATCTTTATTATTTACACATTTGTGCTGAAATAAATATTTTAATATCAAAACAAAAAAATAGTAAAATTTACACATATAGGCATACATATATGTTACTTTTTTCTTCTATAAAATTTTGGGTTTTGCTTTCAACATTTAAATTACTTTTCTGGTTTAAATGTAAATATATGATGTAGAGTAAGAATCCTGTTTTCACTTTTTAACAAGAATAATTATTTTTTCAACTCTATTTTTCAACAACTTCTGTTCTTCAGCAACCTATCATGTCATCACTGTTATAAAATTTCAAATATATTTCTGTGCTTTGTATAATTTTTGTTTGCTCATGTGCCCCCAATACAACACTCTCTTAAAGAATAATAATTTTAAGATAATTTATTTTACTTCTCTTCTCTGGAAGAGTATTTCTGTTCTTGACTTTTTAACTTTCAATATAAATTTAAAAATTGGTTTGTGAGATTTCACAGCACATAGGTACACAGATCATAATACAAATGCATTTACATTGGATTTAACTAGATTAGAATTAGAGTGATCAAATTTACATCATGATTTGGGGAAAAAATGAAAACTTTAAGAAATTAGGATTTTATATCCATGAATATAGTATATAAAGCTTTATGGTATTTTAAGTGTTGTTTATGTAAGTTTTATAATTTTCAAGTACAGTCTTCAGCATATTTTCCAAATGTATTCCTGTAAGTCTATGTAACTATTACAAATAATAGCCTTATTAAAATGTTTTTGTTTTAAATGCTGCTATTACAAGCTGGCTTTAAAAATTAGTTTCTAGCATACAAGCACTAGGAATTCAATTGCAAATTAGTGTTTTTATGTTTAAAAATTTGAAAGATTTTTCTGTGCTGGTCACCATTTCTACATTAAAACAGCTGCTGTCTACATAGTGACGGTTGTCCCTTTGAAATAAGACACACTCTTCACATCGCCACAAACACAGTCTCTTCCCTGTCACTCACTTAATTTTTATCTATTCCAGTAACCTTTCACTCAGGCTGTCATGAAATATTTTTAAAGGACATAAAGAAAAAACATTAGCTTCTAAAAACAGGAGTGACTTTGTAGATAAGTTGGCTTTAAAAATTATTTCTGGAAAGCATTTTTTAAAAATCCATTTAATGCCATTTAGGAGTGGAGAATGGCTTCTAAGAATAGCTTATCCTCTGCTTCCAAAGAAAAAAAAGTGCTTTGTTTTTGTTTTGTTTTGTTTTCTTATGTTCTCTGTAGCCATGAGGTTTGTTTTATTTTGAACAGCCTTGTGATATTAATTTATTGGAATCTTCTCCCAAACTCCTGTCATCTTACATAGATGAAGTGTTCCCAAAGCATGACCGTGAATATGAAAACTCCAACTTTTGGAGAGAGAATTTCTGAGCTAGCTGCCAAGGCTTTTTCCAGCTAATTAGTGCTGCTGCTTTTCCATCAATTGGGAGGGTGGCAATGGAGGCGGTGCAGGCCATGCAGTGGCGTGACACCTAACCAAGACACTTTACACACACTGTGGAATAAAACCTAAACTGTCTCTTTTCTCTGGATTCTGTTACACTGGAAAACCGGAATTTTAAACTATCGTTTCTGTTTCTTGGAAAGGCATAAAACAGCATGGAGTTCAGGGATCAGCACATTCCTCGGTCAGGTAGTGTTGATAAACACTTGGTTACCATTTCCAAGTTATAAAGTACTTTAATTTTTAAATTTCTTATATGTGTGTACTTGTGTATCTGTGTATAAAATTTTCGTTTAGTATATATGGAACATAGAAGTTAGAGAGTGTAAGTAACTTATCTAGCACATAAGTGGCAAAGCCAGCGTTCAAACTGTCATCTTCCAAATTCCTTCCTTTTTTTTCTAAATTTATTTCCTAGATTTGCTTGCAACGTAGATTTTCACCGTCAGCCTCTCTGTAATATTCATCAAAAACTAGATGCATGTTTGTCCTGGAAATTACTTGTTTGCCACTTTGAGAATATAGTTGAGTCCTTCTGGTTGATAGATATAACCAAATATTATGAAGCACAAAGCCAGCGACGGGTATCAGCTTTACTTACTCATGGTATAATGCAAATCCCATGCATAAGGGCATTTCTCGAGTGCTGTTGTTTATGCATTTAATGTTTCATTGCAGGACAGAAAAGCTTGCCTTTGCCAACGTATCGATATCATCTAGAGGATTCATCTGATTTCCAAAGCCGTTTCTATTGCATTTTCAGATTGTTTGAAATTAACATAATACCTATATTGCCTTTCTAAAGCCTGTTTCTTTCCAATGTGTACAGTAGCTGAGACCAGGAGCACAGGGAGCCAGGTAATTTAGAGAATCAGCAAACCGTGAATTTTTGGCTTGAATTACTTTAGGCAGTTGGCTCTGTCTTTATAAAGCTCAAACCCATCTCACTAAAACAAACATTTTAGGTCACTGAATCCAAGGGGGGAAAAATCCAGTTTTAAAAAAATTCCCAACTTGCTCAAAGAACTAGTCCCTTTTTCTCTTTTGTGCTCAATAATTTAGATCATGCTCTCTTAATTATGTGCTTTTACTTTTACAGCCAAAGTCACTCAAGGGAAAAATGGTGCAATGGATACAATAAGGATCTAGAAGAGTTTTGGTCAAAGAAAGAAACACAGAACCAGAAGCCAAACAAGGAACTAGGGTCTGAGCACCAGTGCGTAGGTCATTGCCGAGCAAAACAAAACAAAAAAATGATCTAAGTGCAAAATTAAAGGATATCATTATATGTTACAAACAAAAATTGTGTTATCTGTAAAGACAACCTATTTTAATCTAGTTTCGTAACATTATATGTTACAAAAAAATCGTGTTATCTGTAAAGACAACCTATTTTAATCTAGTTTATGAACTAAAATAGAATTAGTGACTTTTTGTAAAGAAGAAACCATGACCTCATAAACAAATTTAGCAGAAAAATTTAGAGAATTTTTTTTCATAAAAATGAGCCATATAAAATGCTCTTTTAAGAAAGAGATTAAATGTTCAAAAACTAACAAGTGTACATTATTTTTATCAAAAGTAAAAGACTGATACAAAACATAAAAAAGTACATATCCTGGAACCTTCCTGACATCTGTAATTAAACTTCACTTATTTTTTAATTTAGCAACACATCAAACTATTGCATATTTTATATGATTACATATTTTCAAATCATTTTAGTTTACATCCAATTTAGAGAACAGTACAAAAACTCTTCCATCTACTTTTTTACCCAGTCCCTGCAATTGTTACTATTTCTACTTACCATATGGGCTTTACAGCTTTCTACATCCTCATATTGTCATGTATGTGAACCATTTAAATGTCAGGTGCAGCCCCATGCCTCTTTATCCCTAATACTAATATTTTATAGCAGTAAATACTATTTCCTAAGAAAAAGTGTATTACTATGGTACAGTGAACTAAATCAGGAAATGAACATTAATACTATGATCTAATCTACAGACCTTAACTATCTTTTGTCAATTGCCCCAATAATTGCTTTTTAATCAATGGCCAGACCCCAGACCACACATTGCCTTTAGTTTCCATGACACAGCTCAGTCTCCTTTAATCTGGACACTCCACATTCTGTTTTCCTGAGTGTGGCATTTTGCAAGAGAACAGGCTGGCTGCCTTGTAGAGCATCCTTCAATTTGCATTTGCTTGAAGCATCCTTGTAATTCGATTGATGTCATGTGTTTTTGGCAAAAGTGATGTTGTGTCTTTCTCAGTGCGTTAAAGAGTAGACATGCACATTTTTAAAGTTCAGTAGATTTTAAAATGTTTTGCCTGAAAGCAATTAATAAAAATTACAAATCATTTATTTATTTGTTCATTAAGAGAGATAATAAAATTAGAGTTGCATTAATCTTGAGTTGAGAATTTACCATATAGCAGCTACTAATTAATTTACATTCATTTACCTGAATTCTTTATTATGATCCTATTTCTTTTATTTTTTTCTCTTCTTTTTTTTAATTTGAAAAACACAAAAGAGCATTTGATACCATTTATGTTAAAACTGGGGCATTCTGTACATGTTGGCTCTTTCTCTTTCTTTCTTTCTTTCCTTCTGTCTTTTCTTCCTTCCTTCCTTGGGTCTCTTTCTGTTTTTCTCTCTCTTTATTCCGTTGTTTCTATTTATGAAGAAGGGACAAAAATGTCACAGTATAATAGAGAAATTGTCATTTATGTTAGAGATAATTTATAAAGAAAGCTAATCAAAACTCACACCCCTCCGGGAAAAAAAGAAAAAGAAAAAAAAGAAACAACAACAACAACAAAAACCCTAAAAACCCAGATAGATGCTCACTATGTTTTGCTTACAAGGTAAAAGATGGAGATGAAATAGTGTACTATAAAATGACCAATTAAAATGGATAAAGGCAGAAAAAATAAACACAGAGCAAATGTAACAAATCAACAATCCACAGATACGATAAACATTAACGTAACTATCTTAGCGATAACTTTAAATGTGAACAATCTATATGCACAAGTTTAAAAGGTAATTGGCAGAGCAGATAAGAAAAAGAAACAAAATCTCAATTATTTGTTTTCTGTAAGAAATCCATTTTAAATATAAAGGCTCAGGAGAAAAGTGATAGGCTTCCAATTTCAGCTCTCACATGTCAGCATCATGAAAGTTGCCATTTCTGTCCTCATGACAACAAGAAAAATGTTGGAAGAACAAAATTATTAAATTTTTAAGCCCTTCAGAAAATTGAGTTTGCAGAGAAAACTGTCAGTCTAGAATCTGGCAACATGTGTATACAGAGAATTGCAGGATGTATTTGACATGAAAAGCACCACCAAAATGCGAACTAATTTACATTTATGGGTTCCTTTATCCACCGTTATTAGAACACAGCTCAAGCTCACAGAAAATGTTCACCAAGAGAGACTGCATTCTGGGCCATACAACACAAATTAACACATTTAAAAGAAAAATGTAATGCAAAGTATACTCTAAGACCACAGTGAAATTAATTTATAAATCAATGATAGAACAATAGCAAGAAATTACAAAATATTTGGTGAGTAAACTAGATGTCACTAAAGAATACATGAACCCGAGAAAAACTCTCAAAAAGAAATTCACATGTATTTGAATTAAAAAGTTAAAAGCTTGTCAAAATTTGTTGAATGCAATGAAATTCATGTTTGAACTGAACTTTATAGCATTAAGTGCACATGTTAGGGGAAAAAAAAACTTAAAAAAATCAAGAGTAAAGGCTTCTACGTCAGGGAACTAGAGAAAGTGAAGCCATGCAAACATAAACTTGGCAGAAGAAAATATTGAGTAAAAGTTAAAACAAAAGTCAGTACAGTTTAAAAATATATTGGAGAAAATCAATTCTACTTATTTCTTGTCCTATTTTATTATTTATTTGAAAAAAGTTGACAAAAATTCTACTCACGCTAATAAAATTGAGATTACATAATCAAAATCAGAAATAAAGGAAGATTCATTACTGCTGATCTCATGGACACTAAAAGAAGAATAAAGAAATGGTATTAACAAATTTATGCCCACAAATCTGGTAACTTATATAGAAGCATAATCCATAAATAAAACCCGGATAAGTTAGAATCCTAAAATTAAAAGAATCTGCTCTTTGAAAGATGCTGCTAAGATAATAAAAGACAAGCCACAGACTGGAATGAAATATTTCCAAAACATTTATGAGAATGGACTTGCATCCAAAATACACCAAGAACTCTTAAAACTCAAAAATAAAAAAAATTAAAAAACAAAAACCTTTAAGAAATAGATGAAAGATCTGAACACACACCTCTCCAACAAAGGTATATAAACAGTAAAAAAAAAAAAAAAAAAAAAAAAAAAAAAAAAAAAATTAAAAAAAAAAAAGCATAGGTTAAGATGCCCAGTGTAATTAGAAAATTACAAATTAAAATGACAATTAGATACCGTTACACACCTATTAGAAAGGCTAATATCCAAACCCGGAGAGCACCCACTGCTGGCAAGGATGTGGAGGTGCAGGAATGTGGGGGGCATGCAGAACAATGGGGCAGCCACTGGGCAGCAGCCTGGCAAAGGCAAGCACAGCGTCACCGCACACATTTGCAGTTGAACTCCTGAGTGTCTACACGATGGAATTAAAATACATGCCCACACAAAATGCCATCTTGCACATTTATGATCATTTTATTCATGAACACCAGAAACTGGGAAAAACGGAACACAAATTATGATATATTCATACATTAGAAGATTATTTAGTGAAGAATACCAATGAGCTCTGTAGCCCTGGAGAGAGAGAGAAAGCTTAAATGCATAGGGCTCAGTAAAAGGGGCCGGTCTGGAAAGGCCGCCTGGTGTATATAATACCAGCCGTAATGCACGGGAAAGGCAGAAATACAGACTATAATATGTTCAGTGATTGTCGGTCATTCTGTGGGACGAGGGGGAGGAGGTCAGGGGAGCACGGGGAGCATGCTGTGGTGAGGGGAGCACGGGGAGCATGGGGTGTAGACGATTCTGTGTGGTGAGATAACGGTGGATGCAGAACCTTACAACACACGGGCAGGTCTTAAGACATGCAACGTTAAAGCATCCTTTAGGAGGTGGGCAGCTTCAGGAATGGGTGCAGACAATGACAAAATTAGACAGCTGCATTACAGCCCCGCTGCAGGGGTGCCGGGATAAGCAGCATATGGGGACCTGGACGTGGTGGAGGCTCTGAAGGGAGAGGAGACGCCATCAGGGCTGTTCTGTAGTTGATCAAATGTGGTGTGCCTCAGGAGGAAATCCTGCATCACCAACAAGGCCGTCGTTTGAAGCTAAGGGAATCTGAATAACTCACGGGCTGTAGTTGTATTAATATTTAATATAAAAGATGAGCCTGAGGTTTCCTGTAGTGCCAGAAAGTAAGACTGCAGACAGCAAAACAAAACCCCAGAAGGGGGAATGATTGTCTCTGCACCATAGACCGGATGACTCCTGATGAATATAAATTGATGTCTACCAGAATTCCAAAAAAGGTAGACATCAGCTAATGATAATGTTAACATGTGTCCTGCTGATGTAAAACCCTAATCACAGGGGAAACGGGCACGAGTTATATGGTGTGCTACCATTATGACATTTCTACAAACTTAAAGCTGTTCTAAAAGGAAAAGTTTATTTTAAACCTACTTTTTAAAAATTATACTTTAAGTTTTAGGGTACATGGGCAGAACGTGCAAGTTTGTTTCATAGGTATACACGTGCCATGGTGGTTTGCTGCCTCCATCATCCCCTCATCATCTACTTTAGGTATTTCTCCTAATGTTATCCCTCCCCAATGCCCCCACTCCCTGCTATCCCTCCCCTAGCCCCCCAACCCCTGCTATCCCTCCCCTAGCCCCCCACTCCCTGCTATCCCTCCCCTAGCCCCCCACTCCCTGCTATCCCTCCCCTAGCCCGCCACCCCACAACAGGTCCTGAGAGTGATGCTCCTCTCCCTGTGACCATGTGTTCTCATTGTTCAACATCCACTCATGAGTGAGAACATGTGGTATTTGGTTTTCTGTTCTTGTGTCAGTTTGCTAAGAACTTGCTTTATACTTTTTTTAAGAAAAGCATAAGGCCATAGGTGGTGAATTTAAAAACTAAACTTGAATAGTTGAAAGGCTTTTCAAAATATAGCAAAGTTCCACACAAAAGACTCAGAAAAGCAGGTCAAAGTTATCAGGCCATAAAGGGCACTATTCCCTTTGCTAGACCCCAAGGGCATCATTGCTGGAGAAGAAGTCACAGAGTGTTCTCCCGGACAGCCACAGTTTGTTCCAGATGAGGAGAAACTCTAGGATGAAAAGTCACATATTTCTGATCAACTGTGTAAGTGGGATAATCCATCAGACATCTATTCATCTCTAACTAATTTGGAAGTAGATCATAATACAATCAGAGATCAGTTAATTAAGACAGACAAGTCAGGTAATTACTGGGATTAGAAAAAAAACTGGTAACAAAGTGACAGTGGACTGAAAGAGGGGGAGGACGCCGTGTGGCATCTCTGGGTCTCCTTCTCTTGGCTACTGTTACATCTGCCTTTAACCTCGCAGGACAGCCTCGGCCTCGCTAACGCCGGTACTGACCTCTACTCCCGTCTGCGTGCTCCTGTTAAAATACACTTCGTGTGCTGTGGGAAGTTTAAACAAGCTGTCCTCCTGGACCAGTCCTGTGCTCCGGCCTGAGAGTAGTATCTAACTTAGCATGCTGGTACTTTATCTACCTTTGTTTTTTAATTTACTGCAATTACTTCTGTCTTTTCTCATTGCGGTTCCTTAAATTACATTATTTTACCGTTCTATGCACATAGAACATGCCCATCTTGGTAGATTGACATGGATTGTCAAAAAGAAGGCAGAGGTGTTTTGATGACATGCTATCATCCTGGGTATGTAAATCTGGTCTAGAGTCCAGATATTTCAGATTCCATTTCAGATGGAGGTCCGGTCCTTCCACTGACGTGGCCTTGCTCATCGCCAGCACAGTCTCACCCTGCCCTGTGCTGTGTGGCTGCATCCAAACGTCTCTGCCCCCGGCTGCAGGATGTCACCCCCGTGCTGTAGGTGCCAAAGACACCACCCGATGCCTCCTTGTTATCAGAACTTCCTCCCTTAATGACTGAATTTATTTTTTCTTCACATCCTGCTTGCTCCTTGCTCATTTTCAATTATGAGTCAGATTTCATCTGGAGTTTAATTACTTCTCTGGTTAAAACTGATAAATTAATTTGCTTGTTAACTCTTTAACACCTTCTAAGTTCCATGAATAAGGTGCTATTTGTTATTTTATTTTTGGTGGTGGAGGGTTGGTGTTTTCCTGGGATTATGGCAGTGAGCTAGAGGCTGGGACGTTGTGGATTAAGCCCTCGAAAGCTGGCAGGATGAACCTCACTTCTGCACAGCTATTCAAGCAAGATGCATCCACACCTAGTGTTCATTCAAACATACCTTGTCCCAACCACAGAATTATTGAAACGCTATGTCTTTTTGTTATTTTACAGATTATTATTTATTTTTTGTTCTATATGTAAAATATTTATGAGAAAAGACCAAACTTTATGTTTTCCTGTACAGTGTCATCTTTAAATCACAGTACAAATCTTAACATCATGCTCAAGCTTACACCTCACTTTCCTCGTTCTATTTCCATCTTTTAGTTCGTGTCATTTCTTGCTCTCAACATCTTCACTGACATAATTGGACATGGAAATATCAGTGCTTCAGCCAAACTTTTAAAATTAACAGACCTCATTTTTAGAGCAGTTCTTATTTTATAGAAAAATGGGCTGGAAGTAAAGACAGTTCCATTTTAGTCTTCCTTGAAGTTTCCCCATTATTATTGTCACCTTACATTCATATGATGCATGTGTTAAATCAATGAGTTAATATTGATACATTATTATGAAAAGTCTATACGTTGCACAAGGGTTTGCTCTGAGTGTTATGCACTTTATATGTTTTGAAAAATTTATAATGACTTGTAGCCATCATGAGAGTTTCCTATAGAGTATTTCCACTTCCCTAAAAACCTCCTGTGCTCCAAGATGCTCTGTTCATCCCTCCCTCCTCTCAACGCCTGACACCTGCTGATCTTTCTAGAGTCTCTGTAGTCTCTACTTTTCCAAAATGCCGTATAGTATAATTGGGTCATACAGCATGCAGACTTGCAGACTGACTTCCTTCATTTAGCAAAATTCCTTCCTCTGTGTGTTTTTATGGTTTGATCGCTCCCGTCTTTTTAGCTGAATCCTTTTCTACTGCCTGGATTCACTGCCCATTGTTCATTCAACCATCTATTGAAGGACAACTCAGTTGCTTTCAGTTTTAGGTGACTGAATAAAACTACTATCAAGGTTCAATGTAGGGTTTGTGTGTGTGTGTGTGAACGTAAGTTTTTAACTCTTTTTGGTAACTAAAAAGGAGAACAATTGCTGGGTCATAAATCAGAGTACGTTTAGTTTTGCAAAATAACCGGCAAAAGGTCTTCTAGAGTGGCTATGCCATCTGAGTTTCCACCAGCCACAAGCGAGAGTCCCTCTGCTTAACAGCATCACCAGCATTTGGTGGTGTCAGTGTTTCTGCTTTTCGGCATCTAACAGGTGTGGCATGCTTGCTCTCTACTGTTCTAACTTGTAATCCGCTAACAATGTATGACTTTGAGCGTCTTTTTGTATTCTTTTATTCCATCTGTATATTTTCCTTAATTTAAATGCCTGTTCTGATATTTTGCTCATTCTTAAATTTGTTTTTGCATTGTCGGCTTTAAAAATTCTTTGTATAATACAATTTGGATATCAGCCCTTCATCAGATATGTTTTTTGCAAACATTATCTCCCAGTCCGTGGCTTGTGGTTGATTCTTTTAACAATATCATTTGCAGAGCAAAACATTTAACTCTAGTAAAGTCCAATTTACCAATATTTATAAATGTTTTATTCATGAATGATGATGTGGAGGTTTTATCCAAAACCAAGTTGTCTAGATTTTCTCCTATGTTATCTTTACATTGTATAGACCTGTGTTTTATATTTAGGTCTATGACACATTTTGAGTTAATTCAATAAAGGGTTGTAATGTCTGTGTCTAGAATCTTTTTTTTTTCTTTTTTTATGTGGATGTTGAGTTGTTCTAGCACCATTAGTTAATAAGATTATCTTTGCTCCGTTGAATTGTCTCTGCCAACTAGGATCAGTTGACTCTATTTATATGGGTTTATTTCCAGGCATCCTATTCTGTTCCATTAATCTGTTTTTCTATTATGTCACCAACACTGCACTGCTTTAATTACTGTGAGACTTGAAGTCAAGTTGTGTTGGTACTCTACTTTGTTCTCTTCCTTCAGCATTATGTTAGCATTCTAGGTCTTTTGTTTTCACATCCAAATTTAAAGTAAAAAATTGTTCTCATAGAGGTAGAATAGAATGATTGATAAGAGAGGCTGGGAAAGGTGTGTGCATGGAAGGCTCATGGGTACACAGAATTAGGTAGATATAATAAGTTTCAATGTTTGACAGTAGAATAGGGTGACTGTAATTAACAATGATACATTTAATATTTCAAAATAGCTAGAATAGGAGACTTGAAATGTTCACAGCACATACCTGAGCTCCGGAGTTCGAGACTAGCCTGGGCAACACAGCAAAACCCCATTATCTGGGCATGGAGACCGTCACCTGTAATCCTAGAACTTGGGAGGCTGAGGGAGAATAATTGCTTGAACCTGGGAGGCAGAGGTTGCAGTGAGCTGAGATTACATCACTGTACTCTAGCCTGAGAGGTGAGATTCTGTCTCCAAAAATAAACAGACAAACAAACAAAAGTCAATGAATAAAACTTAGAATCAGTTTGTTGATATTCACAGAATAACTTCTTGGGATTTTAACCAGGTTTGCATTGAATGTATAGTCCAAGTGGGAAGAACTGACCTCTTGGCAATATTGAGTCTTCTTATTTTTAAACACAAAATATATCTACATTTTTGAGCTTTTAAAAAATTTTATTTCATCAGAGTTTTATACTTTTCCTCATCTAGATCTTAGACATATTTTGTTAGAGATATACCCATTTAGTTTTGTTTGTGGGTTGATGCTAATGTAAATGATACTGTGATTTTAATTTTAAATTTCATATATTATTTATTTGCTGGTACAGAAGACAATGTTTGACTTTGATATATTAGCCTGTATCTTGCAGCCTTTTAAAAATCACTTATTACTTCCAGCACTTTTATTGATGATTATTTTGGACTTTCCACGAAGATAGTCATGTCATCTGAGAATGAAGGCAACTTTATTTTTTTCATCCCAATCTGTGTACATTTTCTTTTCTAGTCTTGTCTTATTGCATTTTCTAGTTATTCAATTATGATGCTAAATAGGAGTGGTCAGTAGGGGTATCCTGGCTTTGCTCTTGATCTTAGTGAAAAACCTTTTAGTTTCTCACCAGCAAGTAAGATGTCAGCTCTGCTCCAGAAGAAGCAATCACTATAATCATTTCTAATTCCACAAATTACCTGTGCTTGCTGAGTTTATTCTGTAAAAGCAAAAACTTGGTATCAAAATATAACATAACGTTATATCATAGGAAAAATTTAAAAAACAAAACCTTCCCATATGCCATCAACTTTAAAAACCTAATGTGAATATAAATATAAAAGATAAATTATTAAAGCTCTAAAAGAGTATAAAAGAGAACATCTGTATTACCTCAGTGTTGGAAAAGTATTTTAAATAGATCACAGAAGCGCTAACCATAAGCCAGTAATGAAAAATGACTATATTAAAATTAAAATTTTCTATCCAAAAAAACAACAGCCACTTCAGACTGGGTAAAAAGATAAATCAAACAAGGAGAGAAGATGTTTGCAACATGCACAAGGAACAAAAGGCTGATTTCCAGGTAGTCGTATTCATCTCCTGCTTCCTTGATGACACCAGCAAAGGGCACGACCCGAGCCAATGGCTTCCAGTAAAGAAGGCAGTCAGGCAATAGACAGAACTAGTGTGCGTTTGGAAGAGAGGAGGAAAGGAGGAACAAGATGTGTCTTCTTTCTCTCTTTCTTTATCAAAACGAGCAGTCTTTGTATGGCTTACAAGTTGTGTTGAGGAGACAGAGCAGTGGAAGCTGTCATCCAGTGCTAACATGAATCTAAATGGATATTAGTACATCCAAGAGTGGTTTTCATCAGCTGCTAAATGAAAAGATAAGTGTAGCCTATCAACCATCAATGCCACTGTCACTCTACATCAAACTTTAATTGTTCTTATGAGTACCAAATGACATATTCAAGCACGGGCATAAGAGAATTATTTGTAACAACCACAAATTAGAAATCATGCAAACGTCCATCTACGGTTGAATGGATACTTTGGTATGTTTATACAATGGATTACAAAATAGCCATGGAAATGAGTGAACTAAAGCTCCTTGCAACTTCACTGGATGAGTTTTACAAATGTGATGTTCTGGAAAAGAAATCAAATACAACAGAGCAGGACTTTCTTGAGTTCATTTTGTAAAGTTTGAAAACATATAAAAAGAAGTTCTTTTTTAAAGATGCCTGCTTAGACAATAAAATTGTAAGGAATAATTATTACAGAAGTCAGAAGCATGTTTCCTTGTTGTGGAAAGTGATGTGGTGACCTGGAGCCAATGTTAGTATCTTCTGAGTCACCAGCAACCTTCAAGCAATGTAGGGAAACACAGAGGATCAGTTTCTGACACGATACTGAGCAGTACATTTTAATTTTCTAAGTACTTAATATTTAACAGTACAATTTATAAAAGTTACCATTACATGACATATATCATTGGGATATTTTGCCACTTTATAAAAAAGAAACTCAGTACAAGTTTTTGTCATTTAAACAAAATTTTTATTTTCAAGTTGGTAAAAGCAGAAGAAACTGAGTGTTCTCTGATGTATCAAACAGGCATACTTCTGCACAGTGGTCTTCAAGATGATGTGAAAAGAAAAACAGGATGATTACTTGTTTTCACAAAAAAGAAGCTATGCAAACGTCCTACAGATAAGAAGTGGAATTCTGAATTGAGGTTGTTCACAGCCTCTGCCAGAGGACATGGGACAGCAGATAAAGGAAAACGCCGATGATGAGCCTGGTTTTTACAATAATTCAACCATGATGCTTCCAAAATGTTTGACGAGCTGAGATATTCTAATGATAGATACAACAGAGGCTGAAACAGAAGAAAACATCTCTGGAAGTTCACATGAAGAGGGAAAATATTTGGGCCCTATTTTTACTTCATGAAATGGAAGCCTGCATCCAATTGAAACTCTGTGTGTTACTGACTTAAAAATATTGTCTCTTCTGACAATTGTCAAAAGAGTACACAATGGGGCATCATCCTTATCTTTAGGTTAAAAACCGAATAAAATGTGTGTCGGATAATTGAACACACCAATCGGGTTTATAATATTTATACTGCAGTTATCACTTGGATCTGGCAGGTTTTTTAAGAAAGATAGTGTTCTGTGATTAGCAGTCCACCTAATTAATGTATTTATTTATTTGTTTCTCTCTCCTTCTTTCAGTGTATTAATATTTATTTGATATGCTCTATGCTGAACAGTTGGGAAGTGTTTAATCTGAATAAATCTTTTTCCAGGAGTGCATACTTAACACGGCAAAAGCTGGGTAAAGTGATTACTAAAACATTTCTTCTCTCCTTATCCATAATGCAGTGACAGAATAGTAAACATCAGTGTATTTATTTATTTATTTATTTATTTATTTATTTATTTATTTATTTATTTATTTATTTCTGTTTCTGGCTTGATACCAGTGCTAAGGTTTGAGGAATGAAAATAATAGGCTATTTATCTTGAGAAACTTTACAATGCAAACAAATTGGAAAATTACCTGGTATGGATAACATGTTTTTTCCTGATGAAAGCTGTTTAGGAATAGCTAATGGTTTCTCACCAGCCTCAGTATGCAAAAGATCTATGTTTCAAACATATTGATTGAGTTTTATGAAATTAGAAACCTTATCAGTGACATTTTCCATCATTCTAGGGTTTTGTGCTGAAAAAAATCCACTGCACTTACTTTATATGTCTCTTCCTTTGGCACTCTTATTTGAGGGCGTACACATAATCTAGAAATCACTACAATGGCAAATAGTGATTTCTTGGCCACTATATTGATGTCGCCATTGAGAATACTTGAAAATATACAAATATATTATATTTTTGAATTCACCTCTTAGAGGATCATTTCTTTTCATTTTATTGGCACATGCTGAAGTCTGAGTGCACTGATACTTTATAACTCACATCCATACTACTCAGGTAAAATTTTAAAACCTCAAAGATGTGATTAAGGTACCTATGAAATCTGCTTTCATATAACATAAAATAACACTAATGAATGCATTTTAGACAAACAACAAAAAAGACACTCTTCCTTCCTCCACCTGTATCTTGGGATTCCAGCAAATTATCCTCTGTAACGAAGTGAAGGTACTTTGTGATGAGCACAGGGATGAGCATTGTGCTGTTTATTATTCCTCCCCACCAACGTGACATCTCTGCTGATTACTTACATTATGGCTAATTTGCAGCTTATAATCAGTCCCAGTTTCTTAATAAATGTCTCATTAAATGATGGGTGCTGCCATTTGCCTCCACATCCCCATTTCCCAGCCCGATCTGTGAACCGAGGCTCGGAGTGGGCTGCCGGACATCACAGGTGTCATTTGCAATCATGTTCTGAGGCTTCAAAGGGGGCGTGTAAGGAGATGCCCTTCACAATGCATTACTGCAGATGGGAGGTGTGATCAGTCCCCACGGTGTGGCTCTGCTTTCACGTTTCAGACTTCGAATGCATGAATGTACTGGACAAGTGAAGAATGTGTTGGAGGGATTTAAACTGCAGGAGATCTTCTTGCCTCCGAGTTACGGTGACAATGATGATGATGATGATTCCTACACGGTACTAACACACTAAGTTGACCCAAGGAGCGGCAGACATCCACAGACACTCAGAAAGTGACCGCAGACCTTGGACAAAGCTGGAAAACGTACCAGATGAGCCGTTTCCAGAGTCGTTAGTAAGAACAGGCGTGACAGATACTGCATGGAACAAGGTGGTCATCAGGTTCCTCTGCTCTCAGCATCACCGACATCCACGGGAGGAAAGAGCCTTGGCTTAAATTCGTAAAAACACAGGCGAGAAATGACCTGACATCTTCAGAAACACCTGTTTCAGAAAAGCATGCACCAAATTGCAAAACAGGCTTTTGTTAGTGATTTTCCAGTAAAGTTGTGATACTACCACCAGTCTACGTAAAAACTTCTAAGACAGGCTTCTTAGAAATGAAGATAAATGCAGTTAACAAAAATAAGTGTGTATTTGAACTCCTGTCTTTATAGGATTACAGACATCCAGTTAGAAATAGTCACTTGACAACCTTACTATTAAACAGAAAAAATGGGCTTGACTTTTAAATGACATTTGACAAGTTACTCAGTTATTTTGAAGGCATCTCATCCCATGCAGGACATAATCTCTCCGAATAACTCTTTTTAATTTATTTAAATATAAATACATAGAGGAGACACACAAATCGTAAGTAGACACCTTGATAAATGTTCATAAAATGATCACACAGCATAACCAGAATCCTGGTAGAGAAAAGAGGAGGCCAGTATTCTAGAAGTCCCTTGTTTCCATAACTCCTTCAGGAATTACCAGTATCTTGATTTCTAACCTTGTAGATTACTGTGCTTGCTCTGGAATCTTTACAAATAGAACCACACAGTATTCCATTGTTAGAACTTGTAGCCTCTTTTAATATTTTGTTCATTAGAGTCACATGAGATTTTGAGCTTACTTACAAATTTTCTGTTCTCAATGCTGTATCCTATTCCATCTATTTTACCACAAATTGGCAACCCGTAGGTCACAGCTGGAGCTATTTTCTCACCGTGATGCCATGAACATTCTTTCACTTCTTTGGTTTATCAGCAAGGACAGGTGTGGTTGGGTCAGCATGTATGTAAGTTAAGTTCTGCTAGATATGGCCAAACAGATTTCCAAAATGCTTAACTGAAATCATTCTTCCTAAAGCAGCAAAGGGGGGTTCTGTTTGTCTCATGTCTTCTCGAATCCTTTACGTTTTCTGTATTTTCACAGCAGCTTTTCTGGTGTGTATGCAATGGTATCTGAAGTTTATAACTTTCATTTCCCAGATGATTCATGAAAACAGGCACCTTGGCATATATTTATAGACCACTTTAATACCATTTTTATTGACTGCATGTTCAGGTAATTGTGCATTTTCCCATTGTCTTGTCTTATGTTTATGTATATAGGGCATTTTTACAATTACATGACCTTTTGGCAATGACTAAAATATACAAACACTTGGCACTTACCTTCACTTTAACTAGTGATTGCCCAGAGCCTGAGGTGGTATCTTGGCTGAGAATATGAGACCAACAAATGGGCTCATAGTTTTAAAATTTTGAACTTTCCATTCTCTGAAGCGAAAGTATTATATTGATGTTAATCTTAAACTCCTAAGAAAATAATCAATATGTATTGTATATAAACATAGATTCCTCTTTTTAAGTCATTACTGAATATAAGTAATAATTTTGTTTTTAAAATTTTACACACACCATTATTTTGTTATTGCTTATCAATATTTTCAAAATTTGAAGTATAATATTTAAAAATCAGACTTTTAATATAGTTATTACATCTTTCTATAAAAATACCTTTCAAAATGTTTAATTAGAATTGCTTTGGAATTTATAATATTCTGTCATTTGATTACAGACACTAAGATTAAGTAATTTTTAAAAATTTATTGCCTTTCTCTGTTTTTTTTGCCTTGCATTAGTATTCTTTTTTGTTTGGTTTGGTTTTATTTTGTGATAGAGTCTCACTCTGTTGCCCAGGCTGGAGTGCAGTCGTGTTATCTTGGCTCACTGCAACCCAGGTTCAAGCAATTCTCCTGCCTCAGCCTCTCAAGTAGCTGGGATTACAGGCACCCACCACCATGCCCAGCTAATTTTTGTGTTTTGGTGGAAATAGGATTTGACCATGTTGACCAGGCTGGTCGCATTAGTAGTTTTTAACAACATAGGTTTGTGTGATGTTACATTATATTTTATGTACAACAAAAACATGATGACTTCTAGGATCATAACAGGAGGAATTAGAGAGGGAATGTTCATTGAGCATCTAACATTTATTAGGTCATTTAATACTTACCAGGATTGTCATCACAGCTTTATAAGGTAGACTATTTCATCCAATGTATGAAGAAACTGATAAAGAATGAAGCAACTGCTTCTCAGAGGTAAGAATCTTTTGTGTGCCAGCATGAAAATGCCTCTGAAATAGGTTTAGTTATTGTTTGGAGTTACATTGAACTTACAGATAAATTTTACACATATTCATCCTTGAGCCTTTCTGTCTATCAGCCTTGTCCTACTTCTCCAATGAATATTTTAACGACTTTTAATAAAGGTGAACATACATACCTATAATTAGCTTGTACTTTTTTAAAATAGTTTTGTTGCTTTTGGAAGAGGTATATTTTACAGTATACTTTTTGTAAGTGGTATATTTATTTTTGTTGACTGCTGTGACATAGTAATGCTATTGATTTTGAATACTGGTCTTCTACAAAAGCCTGATAGCAATATCCATTGTTAATTCTGGCCATTTATCTGTAAAATCCTTGAGGTTTACTATAATATCAATAAAATTGTGTCTTCTTTCCAAACTTTCCTTTATTTTGTTTACTTTTCACTTTATCTTAACTTGGTAGATCCTTATGACACTGATGTGTAAAAGATGATAATAAGCCCTTTTATCAGAGTCATGATTTTTTTTTTTCATGACCCAGGTAAGAGTGGTACACTGTGAGACATAGGGGCAAACTTCAATTGATTGATAAATCTGCAAGGCAGTTTTAATTCTTCCATCCCCAGTTTCACAAAAATCCTTGGACAGTATTTTTAGATAAAGTATAGAGTGATTAATTTACTTAAATTCCTTTGGAGATAATAATATTTAATTCACATACAAGTATTATGGGGTTTTATTATTCTATTATTTATAGATAATGTTTATTTGCAGGGAGGGACAGCAGATTTTCACACAATAGTAGAGTTTCAGTGGTGGATATGATCTTAAGACAGGTGGAGACATGGACAGGATTTTCTCCACAATTTTTCAGGTGCTCTAACCTTTGATCAGTTTTATCTCTGCTAACATTTATTGTTTAAAGAATTGTAATGCAAGACAGTTTTGAATTTTCACAATCCATTTTCTAAAAGTTCATAAAGATAGTAATATGCATATACCCCAGCACAGAGTGTCATCACATAATCAAACACAGACTACACTGGCAGTGCAATTTGTGAATATTTACACTAAGATTTTCTTTCAAAGAGGAAACATAGCCTCATGACAGTTCAGGTTAGTCTTTGTATCTAAAAATGTCTGAGCTTCAACTTAGGAAAAATGAAAACATTTGGCTTTTAAACATATTTGGCCTTTGGTATTGTTGTAGTTAAGTGATTATTAACATAGGTGAAGTCACGAATTATAGACCAGAAGAGAAAAGTCTCAGAAAGGTCTGCTTCACCATCTAAGCCTCCAACTGAGAGCTTTCCAATGGAAGAGGTCAACTGTTTGGTCCATTCATTCTTCAAGTCTATCAATCAAGGCAGCTCAAGCAATCTCCAAGACATGGTGCCTGTAATACGGATTGGAGTACTATGCTCTCACCTGGGGCCTTTCATGCATCTTACCTTGGGGAGAGGGTGAATGCAGAATTGATGGCATTGGAGATCAAGTTTCCAAGGTTAATTCCCCAAAGTCACACAGCCTAGTAGAAGGCAGAGCTGTGGACTGCTCAGCCTACTCAAAACCAGGGGACACAGTGCTTCTTACAACTGAAAATTGCTGTCAACATGGAGGGCAATGTGGTTGAGGTGGAAATAACATCTTAGTCTAAGAAATAATCTTTCTTGGCAGGTTAAGAAAAAATATATACTCCAAAGACTGGTAGAATAGAGGACAACTTCTGTGCTGTTTCCAGCTCAGGACAGAAAAGCACTCCAAAAAACTGAGATTACAAATTCCTAAAATTAGCCTCCCTTCCCGCTTCATCCAGCATATTCTCCCACTGAGTACCCTCCCCTTCTGACTCCCCAACCCCTGGCTGTTCTCCAAAGCAGAGATGATGTCTCACCACTGCATGACACCCTTGCTGACATTCACACCTCTCACCAATCTCCCTTCTTCAAATATTTTAGAATTTAGTGGCTGCATGACACTGCTTGGAATTTAGCTTGCATTTGGATGTTAACCAACTTTTTATGTATACTTATGATCTGGAGTAGGCATTCCATGAGAGTATGTACATGTTGTATGTATTTTTACATTATTCTTAAAACTGTCTAGCAGGATTCTGTAAAAACTGCTACAGTTCTGCATAGGTTTTGGTGGATACATGAAAATGCATGGAAAGTGGGATAAAATTTGATGAAAACTTGTAAAATCGCTTTTCAGAGGTTATCTAACCAAGGAGGCTTAGAAACAAAATTGTGCTAAGTAGAGGGGATATTTTGCAAAACTGCATGGGGCACTGACTGACTGTTCGCCTCTGTTCGCTTCACTTTGAGTCTCAGCTTGAACGTGGGCAATCCTTCCTCCTTCTCTCTCTGCCAGTGTTGTTTCTTTATCAATGCCGCGGAATGTACTCTCCATACTCAGGAGCTGGGTGTGTTTCCAGAGCTAAGACAGAGGAAAGTCAGGCTCTTTACTGTGCCCCTACGTCTCACGATGAAAGAAGGCTCCTAGGAAGTCAACGTCGTATGGAAGTGCAGACTTCACAGATGTTGCCCTGGCCCCCAGAAAGCCCCACTTGATCTTCCCGCTGCCTTCAAATGACTCTAAATCAACTTCCCGGGAACCCTCGTGGTCCTGTCCCGGCATTCCTGCTCTGTTAAGCGCACTGAGTCCTGAGAGCCCAACATCACACCCTCCTCCCTCCAGCCCCCCATTTAAGCAGACGGCAAGTCTTACCCATGATATTCCCAGATTTCTTCAAGCCCCTCTGATGTCCTGCCATTCCAGTTTCATCTCTTCAGTTCCTTCCTCTAAAATGCCCTGGCAATGGGTGTCTAAAATACCCTGAATAAAATTTAAATTTGTTTCTAACAAGCTATCTAATTATGGCAGAAAACAAAAGCCAACATCATGCATATGGAACACACGTCTGTATTTGCCGGGTGTGGTTTTGGGCACCTGCAATCCCAGCTTCTCGGGAGGCTGAGGCAGGAGAATTGCTTGAATCCGGGAGGCAGAGGTTGTGGTGAGCCAAGATCACGGCACACTGCACTCCAGCCTGGGCGACAGAGTGAGACTCTGTCTCAAACAAACAAACAAGCAAACAAAATAAATGAATAAATAAATAATAGGAAAGAAGGCATAATTAGAATGCAGAAAATCACAAAACTGAGGTTGCTGAAGGCACTTTAAGAGCCTCAGTCAAGATGAGGACCCTTGCATAGTTATGAACATCCTAAATTTAATAAAACAAATAAATTCACAGAACATTGATTTTGCACCAGAATTCATAACACTCAGAAAATATTTTTAGCAAACTTCCAAGAACTTATAATAAATCACCACAGTCCTTAAAAAACAAATCCGAAATGTTAGAATCCTGATTCAGAATGTAAGAGTTATATGTAATACTAAACTATGAAGGAAAAAACAATGATTTCCAGGAGCCAATTGTTCTGTACTAAAGGAGAATAGCATTTCCTATTGTCTGGAAATGTTTTACAAGTATATTTTGAGGTTTAAATTTTTGTTATACAGTCTCTTCAAGATTCTGTCACATTTCAGTGTTATTGATTTGAAACAAAAGTGGATTTTGATATCATTTATTTTGGACTACACACTGTGTAATTATTCAAATGCTTCATTTTCATTTGGGCTTTCCTATTTGTTTTAAATGTTATTACTTGCTTCAGTGCATTTTCATTTTAGTGAACACACTGATAAATATTTCTATCAATCGCAGATGTGATTTTTGCATAAGTAACTAAAATGCTAGCACCATGGTTTAATACAATATTAGACATCATGGGTCCCACAGCAGCAATTAGAAAGTTTGTCTGCATGTGTGTGATCATAAAGGCCTTGTGAAAGGGTTTAAAGTGTGCTTACAATTAGTAATTTTAGTGCTTCATGTCTTTCCTGAAAGCCTTAGATACAAAGTCTGGGCCGATCCTAGGTAACACAGTGAAGTAGATCACATCTGCTTTTCGTGTTTCTCAGCCTTTCAGCCAGGCTTTGCAAGGTCAGTGGCCATGCCACTGACTCAAGTCTGGGTCTTGGTCTCTGAATCAAGTCAGTAGAGAGATATCCAAAGTCTGTAGGGCACATCTGTCATCTATGTCATTCTTACCCTCTCTTCTCTCAGGACACTCTGAGTTTTCCTTTCTCTTGGCTCCTTGATATTTATTTACCTGCCTTGTTTACTTCTGTTATAGGTTGACAAAATTCTCTTAACATAATATACGGAAACCCCAACTCACACCAAGTCGAGTGGTCCGTCGGCTGGCACAATGTAGGAATTAATCTGAGTTCACAGGGTCCCTGCTGGGTGGTTGACTGCTCCATTATCCTGATAATACCACCACTAATGCATTTATTTGCTCACTAACACAGCTGAATCTTTACTGTATTTCCACTAGTGGGGAAAAAAAGAGGAAGCATCCTTTGCCGTATAAAACAAACAAACAAAAAAACCCTAAATTTATCCAAGCGAAAGAGGGAGTGTGTTCACCTACATTTCTTGCACAGGATCCGATGATCAAGGAGGACCCTGCAAGTCCCCAGCAAAGCCAGTGCTCAGGGCGGGTGGCCCCTTGGGCGGGTGGCCCCTCCGCCAGGCACAGACCTGGCTGGGGCTGAGACCTCCCAGCCTCCCTCAGGGTCCTGTGTGCTGCCCCCCAAATGGAAGCCACTGCCAGTCCCACACCAAATAATGACCAAAAAAAAAGGACAGAAATTAGCTTCTCTTATTTCTGACTCGCATTTACATGTAAATGCATAAATCAAAATGGAAAGTTAAAATACACACATTTATCAAATGAACTTTGATAACATTGCAAATAATTTAAAAGGCTGGCATTCATGATGGTTTTTTTTTTAAATTTTCAAAGTGTTTACAATTATATTTACATAATTACTACTGAATATGGTGACTATACTGAAAAGGTCATGAGAACTGATAATAGTTAAATGTATTCAAGATTATAGCCTGATGCGAATAAAATATGTCTAAGGATTAAATCACAAAACAATCTGCCCAAGTGTCGTGCTTAACAAGCACCCTTCTCTGTTCACACTGAGAATTCCAAATCAGCATTACCACATGCATTTCTCAGTGAAAACCATCACACAGACATTATCTTTCCCATTTTACAGCTGGGCAAACTGAAGCTCAAATATATTAACCTGCCTAAGATCACACAGTGCATGGTGGAGACAGGTTTGAATCCAGGGATTCTAGCTGCAGAGAATGTGCTCAAAAACGCTGTAAAATAAAGCCCCACCTCCCCAGGTAAAGTTGTTGAGTATATTAGCCCTGAGGAAATGGGAAAAATAATATGCTATTCATTTCTCTTAAAGAAAAAAAATGAAATGCCATTGAGCATAAATACGGAAAAGCGCACAAATAAGATATACAGATGTATGCATAGAGTGAAAACACTATACAAATCAATGCATCGTGTGTCAGATGTTTTCCATCAGATGTATTCGCTAATATTCGCCATCAGTCATCTCCCGACCCTTCTACAAAGTTAGCTAGAGATTCATCTTGCCTGGTATTAAAATTAAACTATGTATGTTTCATTGTTTGGGTTTTTTCTGAGACAGAGATGTTGCTACTGCACTTTAACCTGGGATCTCCCAGGCTAAAGTGCTGTAGCACCATCTTGACTCACTGCAACCTCCGCCTTCCAGGCTCAAGCAATTCTCTTGCCTCAGCCTCCCAAGTAGCTGGGATTACAGGCACGCACCACCACACCTGGCTAATTTTTTATTTTGTAATTTTAGTAGTGATGGAGGTTCATCATCTCGGCCAGGCTGGTCTCAAACTCCTGACCTCAAGTGATCCGCCCACTGAGGCCTCCCAAAGTGCTGGGATTATAGGTGTGAACCACCACATGTGGTCTGATTTCTTGATAGCAACTTTTCTAACTGGAAATCCAGTGCCCTGTTATTGGGAAAGCACATAGAAAATTATCAGACATTATCCTTCCCATTTTACAATGCCCTGTTATTGGGAAATCCAGTGCCCTGTTATTGGGAATGCACACGGAAAATTACTTTGAGAAATAGTGTATCATCATGTACTAAAATGCAAATACAAGAAAGTTCACAGCAACATATCTTTCCTATCTATAACCCAGAAAAAATTTAACATTCTTTTCAGACAGGATGGGTACATACACTGTGATCTATGGAAAAATGGAATATTATATGGACATGAAAGGAACACATATTGCTAAAAGAAGACAGCATAATTAAATATGAGTGCATGTAATGTTGAATGAAACAAACAAGATACAAAAATACATACATAGGATGGGTGCGGTGGCTCACGCCTGTAATCTCAGCACTTTGGGAGGCCAAGGTACATAGGATGGGTGCGGTGGCTCACGCCTGTAATCTCAGCACTTTGGGAGGCCAAGGTGGGTGGATTGCTTGTGGTCAGGAGTTCAAGACCAGCCTGGCCAATATGGCAAAACTCTGTCTCTGCCAAAAAAAATATATATATATATATATATATATATATATATATATATATATATAAAATAGCTGGGTGTGTTGGCATGTACCTGTAATCCCAGCTACTCAGGCAGCTGAGGCAGGAGAACTGCTTGAACCCAGGAGGCAGAGGTTGCAGTGAGCTGAGACTGAGCCACTACACTCCAGGCTGAGCAACAGAGTGAGATACTGTCTCAGAAAAAGTCTTTCAAAAGATGTGCATGAAACATTAGTTATTTTTATTTCAAATATTTCTTAATTTGTCTTAATATATTAAACAGTTTCTGTGGAGTCTTGCACACATTTTTTTATTCACCATTATAAACAGTAATTTATTCACCATTATTATTAGGTTGTATTCACCATTACAAACAGTAATTAAAAATATATTTTCCAAAAAATTATTTTTTAATTGTTTCCTGCTGGCACAGAATAATATTTTTTTGGCTCTTCAACACAGGCCCAGTGTCATTGCTAAATTTGCTTACTAACTCTCATCACTTCTCTCAAAGCACAAGCAGATTTTCTCCAAAAATAAACACATCTGTGTATAAAAATGGTTTCCTTGAATCCTTCTTAATCCATATTGACTTCACGCCCTTTCTCTCCCTTGTTGCACAGACCAGGGCTTCAGCCTCGCGATTCCTTGGATTGGTGGTTCCAACTCTCTTTGTCTTGCTGCTAATCTTAAAGGGAATTCTGTCAGCTTTTCTTTGCTAGGTATTAGAGTTGCTATAAAATTTTTAAATGCTCTATTACAGTAAATAACTTTTCTTTCAGTACGTTAATTGCTGGTGGATTTTTGTCACTAGTTTATGTTTAACTTTCTCAAATGTTTTCTCTGCCTTATTTGGGTGAAAAAAAACCCTAATTTTCTTTTTCCTTTCACAAGTATAGCAATTTCATTGGGTTTAATTCACTGTTCTCATTATAGCTTTTGAAAAAAACACTGGCATACCTGTTTATAAATAATGATTATTTTCTAATCTATGTATTTATAGATTTAGTTTTCACAAAAGTTCAGTTTGAGCTATATCAATGTTATAATTTTGGTTCATTTCTATTGAGTTCAAAATAGACTATGATATTGTAGTCTTTAACACTGATATATACCAACTTATTCCTTCAGTTGTAAATTATCAAAACATGCATCGATTACTGTTGAAATAATTGTGAATTGTTAAATATTTGTAGTACCATTATATAGTTTAATTCTACTGTCTTTAGAAACTACTTCCTAGATAAATTCATCACTTGATATATGTAGAGAGTTAATATGTTTCCCAGTCTATGTTTGGATTTGGCAAATTTTTTTGTGTACTTGAGAAAATTATGTTCTGTGGAGTTGTTAGGTGCAGCATTTTTATGCAACTGTATGATGCTAGTTAATTACCATCAAATATTTTACACTGATGCTGCATTTTGTCTCTTTGCTATGTTAGTCACCTATCTCTTACCACGATAGCAGATTGGTCTGTTGCCTACAAATTTTAATTACAGTGTTAAAATGATTTTTAGCAGAGAAAATAACTTTTCGCTGGGAAATTAAAACTTGTATGTTTTTCCCTTTTATCCTTCATATTGCCTATTTCCTTAAAGAATTATTTATCTGATATCAGTGGAATTTTTTTTTCTTTTTCTTTTATTTTGGAAGTGCGTGCAGAGTGCAACATTTTTCATCTGGTATTTTAAATTTTTTATCCTTGTATAAGGCTATACCTCTTAGAAGCAGCTGTACTTTGTAGACATCCAGTGTTCCAGGCTTTGTTGTCATGTGATAGCTATTTTACTCACCTCTCCTGTTTGACCTGACTTTGTTTTTTTCTAATTGAATTGTCCTTTATTTTTTTAAATTGATGGAGTTTTTTTCATAATTCTATTTTCTGCTCTTTTGGCTTGTTAATGACATGTTCTTTTAGAAAATTGACTAAATGTTGAAAGATTAGTACAAATAATTGTTTGTATCTCTTCCTACATAATTCCTCCCTTCCCCTCTCCTCCCCTCCCCTCCCCTCCCTTCCCCTCCCTTCCCCTCCCCTTACTTCCCCTCCCCGTACTTCCCCTCCCCTCCTCTTTCCTTCCCTTCCTTCCTTCCTTTTTGAGATAGTGCAAGCGATTCTCCTGCCTTAGTAGCTGGGACTACAGGCACCCGCCACCACAACCAGCTAATTTTCACATTTTTAGTAGAGAGTTTCACCACGTTGGCTAGGAACTTCTGACCTCAGGTGATCCGCCAGCCTCGGCCTCCCAAAGTGCTGAGATTACAAGTGTGAGCCACTGTGCCTGGCCATGTTTTCTTTTGTCTTTTTTATAATAGCGATTCTAAGTGGAGTGAGGTGGTGATTTCTGAAAACATGGATGAACCTGAAAGCAGTTCTCATGTCCTATTTCACAGTAGGGGGACTACAGTTAACAGTCAAACATTGTATATTGCAAAATAGATAAAAGGGAAGCTTTTGCATGTTCTCACCATGAAGAAATTGTAAATGCATGAGATGATGAATAACGATAACCACAACTGATGGGATTATCATGCAACATAGATATTATCAGAACATCAAATTGTGTCCTGTAAACATGGACAAGTATAATATGTCAAGTTAAAAAAATAAATATTGAGCCAGGCACGGTGGCTCACACCTGGAATCCCAGCACTTTGGGAGGGTGAGGTGGGTGGCTCACGAGGTCAAGAGATTGAGACCATCCTGGCCAACATGGTGAAACCCCGTCTCTACTAAAAATAAAAATAAAATAATTAGCTGGGCATGGTGGTGTGTACCTGTAGTTTCAGCTACTTGGGAAGCTGAGGCAGGAGAATTGCTTGAACCCGGGCTGCAGAGGTTGCAGTGAGCCGAGACTGCGCCACTGCACTCCAGCCTGGCACCTGATGACAGAGTGAGACTCTGTCTCAATAAATAAATAAATAAATATTGAAAAGAAAAGAACAACAACCTACATAGAGCTTTCAAAGAGTATTGCAAGAAAGGCCCAGTGTAGGCACTGTATAAAAATCTGTTGGGTGGACACAGAAGGTCCTGTATTGTAAAACCAATGCAAATATCAATTTGAATACATTTTGATCAGATGTGTTACAACTGGTAAAAACAGAAGGCTCATTTCAGTAAGTTCCACAGTAAATGCAAAAGGTAAGGAAAGGGATATAGAGAAAGTAGTTTACTGTTTAAAGAATAGTCTCTAAGAATATAAACCTATAAGAAGCAACTCAACTCTTACCCCCATGAAACTGACTGTCTAATGCTACAAATATTATGTGAGCTGCATTTATGCATTTGAAATTTTCTGGTAGCCACATTAACATTTTAGTAATCTATTTTATTTAACCCACCCTTTCAAAAATGTTATTATTTCAACAGGTAATCAATGTGAAATATTGCACGCATTTTCTTTATTATAAATCTTTAAACTCTAGTGTGCATTTCCAATCATGTACATCCCAATTCAGACTAGCCATCCGTCAAGTGCTTGGAAGTCCTAGGTGACCAGGGAATGTGGTATTGGGCTGCACAGACATAATGGATTCTCAAAGCAGGGAAATGCATTTTCACTGAAAAACAATGTGAATCTATTAATAAATTCTGTTACAAAGGAAGAAAAAGTCTTGATCAATTTTCTTCTAGGCTAAATGGAAGAATTAATCTAGAGAATCTCTAGGTAGCAAGTTGACTGTTTAGATGCTAGATAATGGCTAATTGCCTGTCATGTTTCAGAAAAAAAATACTGTCATTTACAACCTCAGAAAGACTGATGTGTGAATTATTCCGGGACAAGCACTCCTGATGGCGTATTATGTATTATTTCAGAATAGACTGAAAGCTGTCATTTATATACACTGAAGCTTTACTACGTAAGTGCTGTGTTTTCCACATTTAATAAATATCAAGTCATTGTTCTCTGACTGTTCAGAGCAGTCATCTGAACTAACGGGAGTTAACTGTAGTCTACTCTGAATTGTTGGTGAATATTGTATACACCAATTACCCTGATCTGATCACTATACTTTATGTGGATTGAAACATCACTATACATTCCATGAACATGTTCAACTATTATTTGTCAGCTGAGTGCGGTGGCTCATGCCTGTAATCCCAGCATTTTCGGAGGCCAAGGCTGGCAGATCACGAGGTCAAGATATCGAGACCATCCTGGCCAACATGATGAAACCCTATCTCTACTAAAAATATAAAAATTATCTGGGTGTGGTGGCATGTGCCTGTAGTCCCAGCTACTTGGGAGGCTGAGGCAGGAGAACCACTTAAACCTAGGAGGGGGAGGTGGTGAGCCGAGATGGTGCCATTGCACTCCCGCCTGGCGACAGAGCAAGACTCTGTCTCAAAAACATATATATATATATAGATAGATAGATAGATAGATAGATAGATAGATAGATAGAGAGAAAGAGTTTGTCAATTTACAAATAACAATTGTAAAGAAACCTATAATAACGTCTTTGAAATATGTCCCAGCGTTTTGAATTATATCTAGGGAGTAAATGACGTTGGTTGATTCCTTTCAAATTTAAGTGCCAAGGGCTTTGACACAAACGCAGTAAATGCTTGGTGAGCAGCAGAAGGAACGGGCTCTAAGAAGCGCGCAGGAGGAGGGCTTGGGAAGGAGCAGAGGGGAGTCTGCAGGGTAGGCACGCCTGTGAGCCTGCGGAGGAGAAGCTGGAGACAGTCGCGGTGTGCTACCCAGGAAATGCTCTCTCCCGTGGAGTCGCCTATTGTAAAAGACTGTGTCTTTGTAATTTGGAAGATTCAAGACTGTCCTCAGGAAATTAATCTAATTTTCCTATGGACTACTTAGAAATCCACTTCATGAATCTAAGAACGTCAGGTTTGTCTAACTAAAACAGACTGCATCATAGGACACATGTACGATCAAAAAAACTATTTGTTGTGCATCTGAATCTTATTGAATTGAGTGTCCTATTTTTTTTTTTTCCTGTCAACCTGTATTAATCCTGTTTTTTAGAAACAGTGAGCCATGTTTTTCCCCTTCGTCTTCCCAACATCAAAGGCATTCATCGGGAAGGTAAAGTATTCTGCCACCACAACTGGTTGAGTGTCTCTGTTTCTGTGGCCTCGAGCCAGGCGGTGCTCACGGGTGCTGAGACTACCTTGCAGGCGGTGCAGCTGCAGCTGGTGCAGACCACGCCCTGCCCTGGCTTCTGTTTTGAGAGAACTTGCCTGAGCACCCTGCTCACCTTTTCAGCTCAGCTGGACCTGCCTGGGATGTAAGCCTGGCTGTGCAGCTCCTCCGTGGCCTGCGTGGCTCCTGCTTCTGGCTGGGTCGCCCCTCTGTGGCCTGTGCATCTCCTGCTCATACCTGTTCTGTTCCTCCGTGGCCTGCGTGGCTCCTGCTTCTGGCTGTTCTGTTCCTCTGTGGTCCATGTGGCTCCTGCTCCTGGCTGTTCTGTTCATCTGTGGCCTGTGTGGCTCCTGCTTCTGGCTGGGTGGCCCCTCTGTGGCCTGTGCATCTCCTGCTTGTACCTGTTCTGTTCCTCCATGGCCTGTGTGGCTTCTTCTCACGGTTGTGCCACTCCTCCGTGGCCTGTGTGGCTTCTACTCCTGGGTTCCTGGGTCTCTCTTAGTCATGGCACTGTGATCTGGAGTCCTGGCCATGGCGTCCTTCATAATACGTTCCCCTCTCCATAGCCCGTGGAATGGGTGTCCTCTCTAGGAGGACAGCCACAAGCTGTGTTTTCATATGACCGTGGGATACTTTTGGAAGATTTCAGTCTCTGTGAAAATTCACTGCCTTGTCTGGAATTGCTGGCACCTCATCTTATTACAGGGAAAATGATCTTCATCAGGAAAGAACTCTTTTTTTTTTTTTTTTTTTTTTGAGACGGAGTTTCGCTCTTGTTCCCAGGCTGGAGTGCAATGGCTCGATCTCAGCTCACCACAACCTCCGCCTCCCGGGTTCAGGCAATTCTCCTGCCTCAGCCTCCTGAGTAGCTGGGATTACGGGCACGTGCCACGATGCCCAGCTAACTTTTTGTATTTTTAGTAGAGATGGGGTTTCACTATGTTGACCAGGATGGTCTCGATCTCTTGACCTCATGATCCACCCGCCTCGACCTCCCAAAGTGCTGGGATTACAGGCTTGAGCCACCGCTCCCGGCCTCAGGAGAGAACTCTTAAGGCTCATCCTGTGATCACCATTCGAGTTCTTCCCTCTGGAGGACCTGGGAGCGGCGAGGGGCCCAGCACCCTTTTGCGTGTTGTCTGGCAATATTTTCTCATTTCCTTTAAGTATTTTAATGTAATCAGCACAGCTCACATCTGCATAGCAATCAAATTACCAAGTCAACATCATCCAATGAAGTGCTGAGGAGTCCAGTAATCAAATTCAGGTTAACATGACACTTTCTGCACCTGGATTCCAAAAGGAGACACAGAGAGGGAGAGACAGCGAGGAAGAAACTATATCCAGGAATATCAGATATGTATTGTATTCTCTGACACTGGGGAAACTGCTTCTTTTCCGGCTTACATTGAATTCTTTAATCTGAAAATACAAACTTTTTCTGTTGTTTGTACTGAGATTGTAGCTACACATGTATGAATCTTTTATAGGAAGAAAAGCCTCAATATGACTATGCCATGCTCATCAACTAAAGTGTATTTTATTTGCTAGTAAGCAACAAGTCACGTCAAGGCACAGAAGGAAAAGTTAGAAATTCTTAATTTAATTCTCATTGTTCTACCTCACATTATTTAATTAAATGATAAAATTAATTAAAATGTAATACATACATTATACAAATATTGTTTAAGCCACCATTTGTAGCATGGAACAGAATAGAAACATATTAGAAATTAAGTTAAAAGACACCAGGTATGCGGCATATGGAACTATCTCTGAGTGTTATTATTATTATTATTATTTTGCATCTCTAAAGGGAAGTAATGGTTAATTTGTAGTACTAGGGTGAAAATTCAGTGATTAAAAAATATAAGGGTACTGAATAAAGTTTCTTGCACACAGAAAAGTTAAATTAGTATTTATGATTTTTCTCTCCATAGAAATTCCAAAAGTTGAATAGGATTTTCACACATATCACAATACACTTGTACTTTTTATTTGGGTATAACTTTGAATAATAAATTTTATGGATCTCAGTTTTTATAACTTGGAGAATTTTTACATAGGATAAACTTGTATAACCAACATGAAGATAAAATAGAGAATATTTTTAGACAAGATCAGGTGTGTTCAGTGTGGTGTGGCCGTAGATGACAGAGAATATTTTCATAACATTAAGAAGTGCACGACTTACTAGTGAATAAACCTCCAAGACTAACTCCTATGTTGACCCCATCATCATAAACAAATTTTGCCTTTTTTTGAAATTCATGGATTTTGTTCTATTATGTCTCTCTTCCTTTCTTTAACACTACAGATGTGAGATTCGTTCCTCTAAATTACTTTGTGAAATGGCAGTTATATTTTAAAGAATATATGTGAAAAGAAGCGGACACAATGTTTTTGCAAACATAGATAATTCTAAGGGCAATTTGCAGAATAACATCTCAGGTGACTAAAATATAGAATGTGTAAGAGAAAAAAATAAACATACTTTAAATGAAAGAATAAGGCAAGATGTTGAAAGAATAAGATCAGGGTTGGTAGAAACAGGGGCTCAGCTGAGCTAGGAACTGCCTCAGAGGAGAGGACTTTTTTTTTTTTTTTTTTTTTTTTTTTTTTTTTTTTTTAGATGGAGTCTTTGCTCTTGTTGCCCAGGCTGGAGTGCAGTGGCACGACCTAGGCTCACTGCAACCTCCGCCTTCTGGGTTCAAGTGATTCTTCTGCCTCAGCCTCCCAAGTAGCTGGGGTTACAGGCACCTGCCACCATCCTGGTCTCTTGTATTTTTAGTAGAGATGGGGTTTCACCATGTTGGCCAGCCTGGTCTTGAACTCCTGACCTCAGGTGATCCACCCACCTTGGCCTCCCAAAGTGCTGGGACTACAGGCATGAGCCACCGCACCCAGCAGGTATAGACATTTTCATTGCGTCAAACATGCCTCTTGTATATAAAGCCTGCAGGTGTTCTCCCATATCACCCATGCAGCTTAGTGAGCCCGTTCATTTATAAACTTGGTCAGAGAGGGTTTATTCCTTTATATCCTGATATCACGTGACTTCAGATATGAAATATTAAAGAGCTGGCACAGTGAGTTTTTATTAGCACCCTGTATGATAATGTAGGATGTAAATGAGCAAACCCTCTTAACATTTCAAAACGATATTTAGGACCTAAGTCAACCACTTTTTAAATGTTCCGAGCAGAGTTTATCTTCTTCTGTCTGTCCTTCTGCATCTTAATTTTCTGTCTGTTCTTTTAATCCCAGCTAATTAGGGGATTTCACTGCCATGTAATGCTGGCCCCTTAAGCTGAGCTTGTAATTACAATGAGGAGGCACTGTTCCATAATTGCGGATTGTGGGTTAATTGGCAATTCCTCATACAGTATGCTTCCAGATGAAGATTGACTCTGCTGTTGTTGACTTCCCTCCCAGGACAGTGGGCTTAATTGTTCAACAAGGTATTCATCCTCAGAATGCTGGATAAGAAATTCTGCTGCTCTGATACCTTAGATTTTCTCAGTGAGAAGAAGAAAACAGGCAAGGTATCATGGTGAAAGTATCTTCATCTCTGTTCAAAAACAGATTTTATGTTAGGACATTTATCTCACACATCTACAGATAATGCACTTGGAACAACTAAATGATTATTTGTTAAAGACAATTCTGGGCCAGACACAGTGGCTCATATAATGCCAGAGCTTTGAGAGGCCTAAGTGGGAGGATCATTTGAGGCCATGAGTTCCAAGCCTGGGAAATATATGGAGACTCCACTTCTATAAAAAACGCTAAAATAAACTATCTTCATGTTGTGGTGCACACACCTGTAGTCCCACGGAGGCTGAGGTTGGAAGAACACTGGAGCCCAGGAGTCTGAGGCTGCAGTGAGCTATGATTGCACCATTACACTCCACCCTGGGTGACAGAGCAAGATGCTGTCTGTCTAAAAAAAAAAGACAATTCTAGCAAGCATACTATTTTGAATAAAATTAGTTGTTTTTCTCCTAACATTTATTTGCAAAGAAAGAGACAGAGAGAAAAGAAGAAAGAGAGAGAAATAATAATATACATTGGCTTAATTTCCTAAAATTATTGTCAACAAGATTTTGGCATTGATAAATGATTCCTTTCCTGAATCAAGAAAATTCAATGTACCTAATACTGATATCATATATTTTTATTTTTATTTTTTGAGATGGGGTCTCACTCTGTTGCCCAGGCTGGAGTGCAGCAGCATGATCTCGGCTCACTGCACCTCCAGCTCCCAGGTTCAAGCAATTCTCCTGCCTCAGCCTCCCAAGTAGCTGGGATTACAGGCATCCACCACCATGCCTAGCTAATTGTGTGTGTGTGTGTGTGTGTGTGTGTGTGTGTGTGTGTGTGTGTGTTTAGTAGAGATGGGTTTTGCTATGTTGGCCAGGCTGGTCTTGAACCCCTGACCTCAGGTGATCTGCCCACCTTGGCTTCACAAAGTGCTGGGATTACAGGTATGAGCCACTGGCCTGATCTTGTCTTTGTATTTCCCAGCAAGCTCTTCACCAGCTTCCCTTGTGTCTGGCATCTCGCTCCTCCGGAGGCGTAAGCGATGAAGTCACTGCTGCCTTCACTCTGCCTCTTTGCTCCCCGCAATCCAGCCACGAGTTCATTTCCACCCTTGTTTCCTCCGCACTGCAGAGGGCACACTGCCCTCCCTTCTGCTCTCACTGCCTCCCTCGAGATAAGGACACCCCTCATCCCCTCATCTCCTAACGATGCCTTTTGCTGTAACTTTCCAACATGCATATGGAACTCGTTTTTAATTAGAGACATTTTCTATCACCTTAAAGAAAATTTACATTAAATATCCACTTACAATCTTCCCAAAGAGTCTGTTGGTTTGAACTGCAATGTTGTGTGAGTAAAACTTTTGAAGGTTTGGTAATACATGATTGCTCAAGACAGTAGGGTCTGCCATGTCACCCCCACATTGGTGGGCTGCCATGGAGCTCAGGTTTGCCCACAGCTGTTCCAGCCAAAAATATACCTTAAGTCACTGCACACATGGCACTAACGCGGTCAGGTGGTCGTCTGGCCCTACAATGTCTTGGGCCTAATGTACCTGCTCAGATGATTAAAGTGGTCTGTCAAAAATGCTTTAACCGCTTATTTGAAGCAATAAGAAAACACTGATGTAGAAAGCTGTATTTAGCTCTCTGTGAAAACCTGACCGTCATTTCACACCCCCATTCCTCCAAGGGTGGAGCTCCCAGCGGCATCCTCAGAGCATGTTGTGAGAAATGCAGACGCCTGGGCTCTTCTGTGGGTCCCTGAGTCAGGGTCTTCATGGGCCTCTGACGCCAGGGTGAGTGTGCCCCGGAGCCTTGGAGAAGCTCAGCCCCACAGCACTGCCCCCACATCCCAAAGAGGAAAAGGACAATCACGACAAAAATGTCGTCATCATTTGGCTTAATTTCACAATTTTTGTGAAAGTCATTACAGCCCTTTGAAGGGCTTGGTCATGCCAGCTAATAATTTTAGTTCTGGCCTCTAAACGTCATTCCAAAGATTGGCTCAAAAACTCCAGATGAAGAGGATGACATTCCGAGGGCTCGTTCCACTCGTTGCCTTTCTCTCAATTCTAAGAGCTTTATTTTTAGATGAATAATTGCATCCTTTGTACTGAGAACAAATTAATAACCACTTGCATTTAGCAATTTCAATTTTACCATTGGAAGGGCTTGTGTACCCAGTCAGAGCGGAAGATCGTGCTGACAATTAGTTAAATTTAGCTGGCCTCATGGAAAAACCCCACTTTCCAAAGGCGGTTGTTAAATGAGGACATTTGGGTTACTAGGCAAATGTTAAATTAGATGAGTTTGCAGAAGCCATAAACATGTTATTCTGGAGCCCTACAATAAGATAATAGAAGTAATAACAAATAGGCTTTAGAATCACATTTTAGTTAGACAAACTGTTTTACACAGAAACCCTGACACAGCACCAGCTATGGGGACATGAAGCCAGTTAAACATATAACTATGAGCCCGTCTATTCGGAAATAAAAATGTACCACTTAATAAGCAGTTTTGCTCAAATAACGACTTCTATAAATCATTATAACTAGAACAATATTGAATTGGGAATATGCCCTATTTGACTTTATTATTATTTAACATTATCTCTGGGTACTGTAACAAAGTTCCATTTTATGGATGTGTTTTTCAATAATATGAAAATGTAATAAACTGAAAAGTTCATCATCAAAGTACTTGGTTTACCGCATCGGAGATGGTGGGGGCAGAGTTGCTGGGGCAGGGACGCTGCACACAGAATACGCTCTGAGATGCAGCTAAAGCTGTTGCCACACTTGTTCAATGTGTTTTCAGTGCTGATTTCTGCACACACATCTCTCTTGAACTGCTAACTTTTCTATTTTCATCTCTCTTCCTCTAGGTGAGACCACAGTCCTGAATTTCAGGGCAGGCACTCACCACATTGCCTTTGTCTCCAGGGCTCTTCCTTTAACTCTCACCCCCAGCTCAGATCTTCTGTCACGGATAAGGTTTGGCTGTGTCCCAACCCAAATCTCGTCTTGAGTTCCCACCTGCTGGGAGGCAATGGAGTCATGGGGGCAAGTCTTTCCTGTGCTGTTCTTGCGACAGTGAATATGTCCCACAAGATCTGATGGTTATTGTAAGGTGGCGTTTCCCTGCACAAGCTCTCTCTCTTTGCCTGCTGCCATCCATGTAAGACCTGAGTTGCTCCTCCTTGCCTTCCACCATGATTTTGAGGTCTCTCCAGCCACATGAAACTGTAAGACCAATAAACCTGTAAATTCCCCAGTCTTGGGTATGCGAGTCTTTATCAGCAGCATGAAAATGGACTAATACAGTCACCTTGGGAAGATCCCATAACCAGTCACTGGCAGACGATTCTCCTGGTCACCTGGGAAATGGCAGAGCTCCCTTCCTTCCTGCACTGTTCGCTGGTCTCAGGGGAACCCTGGGAAATGCAAAGGCCCCATGAAAGGCTCTCCTGCTCCTGGCATGGCTGGGAGCCAGGACACTGACAAAGGCTGCAACTGGAAGGGCTTTGAGTTACTTCTAAAGGCGTGAAGGGGAGGGATGACATGAGAGGAATCCAAAAGGCTAAACTTAAGCAAATACCATTCACAGTGAAATCCCAAGCCATGCAGACCCCGTGTGGAGTGTGAGCTGGAAGGCTGGTGGCCTTCAGAACACATCAGCTGCAGGGGAAACCTGTGTGTGCAGAAAAGCTCGAGTGCAGATTCAGGAAAGGCTCACAAACAACCACGTGCAGAACCTGGTAGGAACGAGCGGTTAAAAAGACTTCTTGGCCACAGCAAATCCATGGCATCATTTAGCATGGAAATAATCCATCTGCAAGACCATTCCCATCCCAGCCTTCACATTGCCTCTGTTTCAGTGCCGACTGGCTGCTCTGTCTTCCTGCATATTCCATGTGGCACAAGCAGCTCTGATGCTCAGATTTAAACAAATAACCACACATGTGCAAAAATGTGATCTAGAAATGTCCTGAGGCAAGCCCTGTAGAACAGTATCCATCAATTTCCATTCTCTTCTTCAATCCACAACGCCTGCTGGAAAACGTGGCATGACCAAGGAGCTGATCCCAAAAGTAAAAGGCTTGTTCAACATAGAAAAACGTGAATTATAGCATTTTTTATTTTAGCTAATTAAATTGCAAAACATATTTTCATCCCCATAAATGTAGAAAAAAATAATAGACTTGCCATTTGGGCTGGCTGAGGTGGCGCATGCCTGTAATCCGAGCACTTTGGGAGGTTGAGGCAGGTGGATCATTTGAGGTCAGGAGTTTGAGATTAGCCTGGCCAAAATGGTGAAACCCTGTCTCCACTAAAAAAAAAAAAAATACAAAAATTAGCCGGGCATGGTGGCAGGCACCTGTAGTCCCAGCTAGTTGGGAGGCTGAGGCAGAAGAATTGCTTGAACCCAGGAGGTGTACGTTGAAGTGAGCCAAGATGGCACCACTGTACTCCAGCCTGGGAGGCAGAGTGAGACTCTGTATCAAAAAATGAATAAATAAATAAACAAAAAGTTCCATTTGCAAGCAAGTAATAAAATGAACATCATTTACCTTACAAAAGATAAATCCAAAAATTTTTTTTCACAATATCATACTCAAAGGGAAATGATAAAATTGAGATGCGTAAACACTAGAAATATGGTAAGAGAACCGGCTCTTACCACTTCACTTCACAAAGCTCTAGATTTCCTAGTACTGCCATAAAACTAGCAACATAAATCGCAGAATCCTGGAGGAAATATTCACTGTAACGATATTATCACTAAATTTTTCTATAATTCAACAAAGTACCAAAGTCCCAACAAGGCAGATTTTCTTCTTTGTTTGTTTTGTTTTTTGTTTTTAAGTTTCCCTGAGGATATTGATAAGTAGATTCCCAAATGTTATATGGAGAAGAAATGGCTCCGATGCAGTAAAGACACTGCTGACCTTGAAGATGAATGTGAAATATGACCGACAAGGCCTTGTGCATTGCTGGAGGAAGGAGGGGAATGGTGGTTTCATATGGGAAGAAGAAACAATCAGTTTTCTATTTTGGAAAATTAGTTAGAAATTGGAAATCTAAGATATTAAAAACTTAAATGTAAATGGCTAAAGATTAAACTGCTATAGAAAAAAACAGATTAATTCTTTAGGGGTTTGGGATAACACATTAGGTAGGAGGAAAAGGTTATGTTGTGTTGACGGATAACCCCCACATCCAAGCAGCTTACCCCATGGCTTGCCTAATGCTTCCACACACAGTGTCTGTTCACTGTCCAAGGGCTCATCAAGGTCAGTGTTGTGAAAGGGCAGCATGGCCAGCAAATGGACGCAGGTGTCAAAGTCTCGCGTTTTCATCAGGTGCCGCACGTGCTTGGCCATTGCTTCTGTGGGTTCATGCATTCTGTGTTATCTGTTCAAAATCTATGACCAAACCCAAGGTCGTGAAGATCAACCTCTGTGTTTTCTTCCAAGTGCTGTATAATCTAAGCTTTGATATTTAGATTTTTAAATACTTTGTGCTCATTGTTGCACGTGGTATGAAGTAGGAATCCAACTTCATTCTCTTGCAAGTGCAAATACAGTTGTCCAAGCACCATTTGTTGAAGAGACTTTGAACCCTTACTAAAATCAGTTGACCACAGATGCAAGAGTTAATTTCTGCAGCCTCAATTCTATTCCTTTAGTCTCTCTCTATAAGCTTATGCCAGGATCACACTGCTTCAACTACTGTAGTTTACGATATCTGCTGTAAGTCTTCCCACTTTGGTCTTCTTTGTCAAGATTATTTTGGCTGCCTGGGTCCCTAACAATTCCAAATGAATTTGAGAATTTGTTATTTTATTTCTGGAAAAAAAGTCTTAGAGTTTTGGTAGAGATCTCATGGATTCTGTGAATCATTTTGTGTAGCACTGACATCTTCACAATACTATTTCAATCCATGACAAAGAAATGTCTTTTTAAAATTTGTATTTTCTTAAATTTTTTTCTATAAATATTTTCTAATTTTCAGTGTATAAGTCTTTCACTTCTTTGGTGAAAATTTATGACTAGGTAATTTTTCTTTTCCTTTTTCCTTTCTTCTTCCTTCTCTCTCTCTTTTTTCTTCCTTCTTTCCTATCTTTCCCATCTTTTGTTTTACTTTTTTTGAGACAGTTTCACTCTTGTTACCAAGGCTGGCAGGCAATGGTGACATCTCAGCTCACTGCAACCCCGCCTCTCAGGTTCAAGTGATTCTCCTGCCTCAGCCTCCCGAGTAGCTGGGATTACAGGCATGTACCACCACACCCAGCTAATTTTCTATTTTTAGTAGAGATGGGGTTTCACCATGTTGGTCAGGCTGGTCTTGAACCCCTGCCCTCAGGTGATCCACCTGCCTCGGCCTCCAAAGGGCTGGGATTACAGGAGTGAGCCACTATGCTAGGCTCTTTTGTTTTACTTTTAAAATTATGGTTCAACATGGATAACATACAATTTACCATTCTAACCATTTTAATTCTACAGTTTTTGGGTATTAAGTATTAGGTTGGTGCAAAAGTAATTGCTGGTTTTGCCATTACCTCTAAAGTGGTGGTTACTTTTGCACCAAGCTAACACATTTCTATTGTTGCACCAATCTCCAGAACTTGCACCAGCCCTAACGGGGACTCTGTACCATTAGTGTGAATAACCCACTTCCCTTCCTCCTCCCGAGATCAGCATCATACCTGCTGCCTCCACGAATTTAAGTAATCCAGGTACTCATACAATTGGAATCATACCACCTTCTTTGTAGACAAGGAGCCTGAGATTCAGAGTACAAGGGTGACTGAATCAGGACCACACTGCACACTGACAGCTGACTAGAAGGACCAGGCCTTGCCCGTCCTGGATGGATGACCCGCAGACTTGCTGGTGAGGAAGAGCTGCAAACCACATCACCCTTCTTTAATTGCACTCCAGGCTTTCTTTTCCATTCCATTTAAAATAGTGTTTTGAGTCTAGTGACATGTTTGATACTATCCAAATTAAAAGTATAAAAAATGGATGAGCCCAATATACCTACAAATGGGAAATAATGCTAGAACTTAAAGCATAGAATATTTTATCTGCATGAAATATAAGCTGAGAACATCCAGAATATGAGTAAGCGTAATCCTGAAATACTCACCTGTGCCCTAAACTTCAGCACTTGTCGTTTTTGGTGTTCTGATGGTGTGAGGTGAGCAGCAGAGTGAGATGGCAATGGTGACCCATCACGTGCTCAGTAGCTGCGTTTTTTGTGAGTAAGCTTGTGTGGAGAAGGCAACAGGTTGGGTGTGAACCAAACAAAATTGTTCCCGAATCGGAACTGTGAACCACCTTTCTTATATTTTATTTGAACTTATTATGTCTACATAATAGTCATACATATTGATGGGGTACACGCAGTATTTTGATAAGCATTCAGTGAGTAATGATCAAATCAGGGTCATTGAAATTCCATCACCTCAAGCAGTTATCATTTTTTGGGGGGGCGGTTAGGAATATTGCGATTCCATTCTCCTTGTTATTTTGAAATATACAATAAATGGTTACAATAGCTGCTACAGAATTCTAGTTATTACTTCTTCTATCTTACTGTATTTCCATGCCCATTAATTATCCCCTCTTTACCCTCTCCTTCCCAGTAGCCTTTCTAGACTCTCCTACCCCACTTCATATGTTCTTGTAAAATCCCAAATCCTGGGCCACAGATCAAGTTAAGGAGCCATTCCAATCAGCGCATTTTTAATGCTGCCATTAGCAAGCGTAGCCTCCTTAGTGAACTAAAATTTAAGCAATCATGCTAAGATTCCTTTAACAGAAAATGAGAGGATGGAAGACTAAAACTCTGCTAGGAATATAAAACCACATTCTTTAGAATAAGTAAAAACTTGATAAATATTCATTGATGCTCCTCCTATTCATGGTAGCAATCCGTAACAATTGTGAAGAATAAAATAAAAAGTAATTACAGATGATTAGAATTCTCAACATCACGCACTCAGATGAAATAAAATATAGCTTTGGAAATCTTCAAATGGCAATTTTCTGAATTAATTTTAAGTTTGCATCACCTAGCAAGGTCTGAATCTATCCTACTGATTGCTCATACTGAGAGAATGTAATTATGATGATTCTAATATTGTCCAAAGTAAGTGCTGTAGTTTGGCAAGTTCACTGTAAACTTGCTCTGCTATAAGATGATTTGGAGACTATGTAAAAATAATGAAGCAAATCTGGAGTAAGCATTGAAGTCTCAGACCCGATAACCCAGCTGAACACCTCAGGTGATGCTTCTGTGAATAACTTGGCATTGTCTTCTGACCCTCTTTTGCTGGGATGGGTACCTGCTCTAACTGTGATTATGAAGAGTGTGTATTTCTGTGGCTTTTTAGCTGTTTTGTTTTTGCACAGCAATTCATATTTTAACATAATTTTATTCATTGGGCTAACTTTGTTAGGGACATAGATTTTACTTTATTAACTTAGATATGTGCTTTGAGAAGTACATTAGATGCTGTAATTACAGATTAGGTGAAGATTTTGAAGGGTTCAAAATTATTTTCTATTTATTCTTAATTAAGATCAAAATAAATATTACCAGTCACCTCACTTTTAAACCAGTTTTTCAATGGAGTTGAGAAGTAGGATACATTTTTGGGGAAAAAAAATCTATATTAGAATGATTAGACTCACTCCCATTTATAATTTGAGAATATTTGTATGCAGCAAATTCTTTTAAATATTAATTTGTAAAGTTTCAGGCTAAAAATTGTGTTAAAAGTAGAGAAATCCGAAGTGACAAATAACTTGTTTTGAATTGCCTGTTCTTACATGTGTTCATTAAATATTTATGAAGCTCTGATTCCATTTTAGGCTGTGATCTCTGTGTGGGGAGGTCTCTCCTGTTCCCCAGGCTTGCTTGATTCTCATCAATGGGAACCAATGTCATCAATATCCTGCTTTCCTCTTCTCTTTTCTTCCCACTATTTGGGTTTTTGTTTTCATGTGTGTTGCCTCAAGCTTGTAAGATGCCGATTCACCTCCAACACCATGTTTACATCTAATGCAGAAAGAAGAGAGGAAGGTTGGTGTTTATGTCAGGAAAATAAAAACATCCCCCACATCCTTGGGGGTTTTGGTTCACGTGTCATTGGCCACTGCGTCTTGGTTTTCAATCAATCAGAACAATAAGCATTCCACCTAGACATGCTGGTTTTCCAAACAAAGTTCTGATTTAGTTGCCAATGAAGAGGGGAAAATACTTAAGGTGTAAGCAACCTACAGTGTGTACTGAGTAATCAATGAGTAATTTGATGAATCTGTTGAAAGGAAATGACAGGATCATATAAAATCAGTTGATAAGAACTCTGTCTTTCTATCTGATATTAAGACCAAACGTGACCTGTCCCTTCTTCCTGCTTCATACCCTTCAGAATCTATGTGGGCCTGTATTATTTTATTTCTTCTTCAAGAATGCCTTTGTTTCTTATATTTAATCAAAATGTTTGTGTTTTAACAAACCTATGTACATTTTAATGAGAAAATTACTAAAAATTAATCTTCAAAAGTAATGATAATTTTTCACAAAGTTTACTTACAAAAATGTTGAGGTAATCTGCATACCTGACAACATGGTTGGCTCAGTCCCTTAGAGGAAAATCACATGAATGAATAGTGGCTAGCTGTTAAATTGTAAATAGACTTGAGTGTAAATTGTGATGAATTGGAAAGATACTCATGATAATTTTATTAATAATGGCAGTTTTTTAACATGATGATCAGTGCACTCCATTTTATGTAGATAGGGTTATACACAGATATGTTTATTGATTTGCATTAATATCCATGTGTTTCTGGATGATGATCTTAGACAATAATTTTACTTTCTTTTAGTTACTATTTAAATTATGTTAAATATATTACAGATTATTTGGTAAACATTGGAAAGGGGGTAGGGATAAAGACACTGAGGAAGTGCTTCTGTGTCGGGATTTCAGTGCATTAGAGGTCAGAACACAGAAGTTGGGGAATCATCCTCTACAAATTAGGAGGCAACGTAGTGCAACTGTGTGAACAACAGGCAGGCAGGAGCAAAGATGGCATCAAACTTTTATAGTTTTCTTATTTTAATTATTTTTATTTTTGAGACAGCATCTCCCTCTGTCTCCCAGGCTGCCCTACAGTGCTGGGACCTTACTGCAACTGCAGCCTCCTGGGCTTAAGTGATTTTCCCATCCCTGTCGTGGACTGTCCGGGATAGGTAGGCATGTCTGCCCGGGGGTCTCTCGACCTGCAAGAGGGTCCCAATAATTGGAAGAGGGAGTGCGCCTGGAAAATTAATAAAGACAGAGAGAGAGAAAGCGAGGCGTCTGGAGGGCTGATAGGCTGTGCCTAAACAGCAAATTTTATTTTTCAAAGGCCAGGAATAAATACACTTTCTTGGCTCTGGTTTACGTCATAGTAAGAGGAATGTAAATGTATGCCTCACATGGCCTATACAATAGAGAAGTCAGATATGCGATCAATGGTTGTAAAAAGTAACAAAATTTTCTACAATCACAAAGTTTGTTTGCATCCAAACATTATTCACAAAGCTTGTTTATATCCAAACATTATTCACGAGACTTGTTTATATCCAAACATTATTCAGGAGACTTCTTTATATCCAAACATTGTTCAGGAATCTCTGAGTCAGGAATCCAAGCCATCCCTTATGGTGGCATTTTTCTTTGCAAATATCGACAGTTAAACCACTATCTAGGGTACAAGGCAGTTAGGTAAGTAAAGGTTAAAACTTATTCTTAAAGTCATAAAAAGGTTAAAAGTAGGAACTGGTTGCTGGTAAGGGGTTACTCGGTCTAGCAGCAACGCATAGTTTTAGGCCCAAATGATATTGTGGTTGATATTAGAAACTGATCATTCATCTTTCAGTTCCTATATTTCCAGATAGCTCGACTGCCTCCAGTAGGAAACTGTGTTTGGGATCAAACTCACCATATAGTGAGACTCACACCTTTTAGGGGTCTCACACGGGAGCCTCCCAGGTAGCCAGGACCAAAGGTGAACATTGCCACACCTGCCTAAAGATGTGAAAATATTCTATTTAACCCAGTTCAACCTCAAGAAAACAGCTTTTAATAACTTCCTAGCTTCTTGCTTACATGTCCCTTACAAAATAAAAACTATTTTCTGATGTTCTCCAGCTATTTTCTTATCCAATCTTGTACCATTTAATTTTGTTGTATAGGGTTAGCAGTGTGTATTGTAGTAAAATATTTGATCAATACCTATTGAATTAGCGAATATTTGAAAATATTGATTTTCCTTTTTCTTTTTTTACCCATGACATGCTTATGATATTCCATCCAAAGCGGTTACAATCTCTCTTTATTGTGATTAAAGAAGTGGATATAAGTATTTCAAATTGTAGACAAGAAAAAATACAGTCAATAATAAACTTCTAATACTCAAAATTGTACTTTCTTTCAGCAAGAAAAATAAGCCTAAAGCCAGAATTTGTCATGAGAGTCAGGAGTTTCTAAACAGTGTTACTGACTCAAAATTTAAAGTGGGAGGATTTGGATGATGGATTTTCTTCCATAATGTAGACAAGATGCAATTTCTGTTTATTTCCTCAATGCCATGAGTGCAGCTCCAATTATGAAAATATATGGCATAGGGACTGGAAAAGGCCTAGACCTGTTACTTTGGGTTGTCGAGGTGACAGGCGAGGAGGGAGAGGGTGTGTTTAGATCAGCTGACAGATGAGGGGAGAGGGGTGTGTTTATATCAGCTGACATGAGGGGAGAGGGGTGTGTTTATATCAGCTGACAGGTGAGGGGGAGGGGGTGTGTTCATATCAGCTGACAGATGAAGAGAGAGGGGTGTGTTTATATCAGCTGACAGGTGAGGGGGAGAGGGGTGTGTTTATATCAGCTGACAGGTGAGGGGAGAGGGGTGAGTTTATATCAGCTGACAGGTGAGGGGGAGAAGGGTGCATTTAGATCAGCTGACAGGTGAGGGGAGGGGGCGTGTTTATATCAGCTGACAGGTGAGGGGGAGAAGGGTGTTTTTAGATCAGCTGACAGGTGAGGGGAGGGGGTGAGTTTATATCAGCTGACAGGTGAGGGGAGAGGCGTGAGTTTACATCAGCTGACAGGTGAGGGGGAGAAGGGTGTTTTTAGATCAGTTGACAGGTGAGGGGAGGGGGTGTGTTTATATCAGCTGACAGGTGAGGGGAGAGGCGTGAGTTTACATCAGCTGACAGGTGAGGGGGAGAAGGGTGTTTTTAGATCAGCTGACAGGTGAGGGGAGGGGGTGTGTTTATATCAGCTGACAGGTGAGGGGAGAGGGATGTGTTTAGACCAGTGCTGCATTTTTTTGTTCCCACCTCGACCTAGACTGGGGGGAACTGTCTTTTCAAGGATCCTCTGTGGGTGCTGCAGGTGGGAAGGCTGGGGAGCAGAGCCTACACCCACTGTTGCCCTCCTGGGGGCCAGAAGCTTCCAGGAGAGCCCTGCCTCTGGGCATTCCCAAATAGCCTGGTCCAAAAATGTGGGGCCCTCGGTAGGGGGCAGGTGGAGACAGAGATCCATATGGCCCTTGTATCCCTGATTGCTTCCCTGTGTGCTTAGATTCTGAAGGTGGTTAGATAACTGTCCATTGTTATAAGCTATTTGACAGTTAATAGCATCAGGGCCTCTGCCCCATCTCTAAATAGGACTCTGACATGACTCAGCTGGCTAAACATTTACCACCTGGGGATGCCATTCCGTATGTAGGCAGGAAAAGTTCCTGAGCGTGGCGCTCCCCAGCACCTCTTCTGTGTGGGCTGTGTGTTCTTCTTTATTTTTATTATACTTTAAGTTCTGGGGTACATGTGCAGAATGTGCAGGTTTGTTACATAGGTGTACGTGTGTCACGGTGGTTTGCTGCATCCATCCCCCTGTCACCTACATTAGGTATTTCTCTTAATGTTATCCCTCCCCAATCTCCCCACCTCCTGCTATCCCTGCCCCAGTCCCCCACCCCTCAACAGGTTCCAGTGTGTGATGCTCCCCTCCCTGTGTCCATGTGTTCTTAATGTTCAGCACCCACTTATGAGTGAGAACATGCAGTGTTTGGTTTTCTGTTCTTGTGTCAGTTTGCTGCGAATGATAGTTTCCAGCTTCATCCATGTCCCTGCAAAGGACATGGACTCATCCCTTTTTATGGTTGCATAGTATTCTATGGTGTATATGGGCCATATTTTCTTTATCAAGTCTAACATAGATGGGCATTTGGGTTGGTTTCAAGTCTTTGCTATTGTAAACAGTGCCACAATGAACATACATGTGCATGTGTCTTTCTACGAGAATGATTTATAACCCTTTGGGTATATACCCAGTAATGAGATTGCTGGGTCAAATGGTTTTTTAATATCTAAATCCTTGAGGAATCACCACACTGTCTTCCACAATGGTTGAACTAATTTACACTCCCACCAACAGTGTAAAAGTGTTCCTATTTCTCCACATCCTCTCCAGCATCTGTTGTCTCCAGATTTTTTAATGATCGCCATTCTAACTGGTGTGAGGTGCTACCTCAATGTGGTTTTGATTTGCATTTCTCTAAAGACCAGTGATGATGAGTTTTTTTTTCACGTTTGCTGGCTGCTTAAATGTCTTCTTTTGATAAGTGTCTAAATCTTTCACCTTTTACTGTACGTCCTTCTATACCTTAGATGAAATCACAATGTTTAACTGTAACGGTTAAACAGTCTTCGCTTAGCAAAATTAAATAAATTGATGTCTGTTATCAGTACATTTGTTGTAAAATTTCACTCATCTGTAAATCTGCAAGTACAGGAATTGCAGATGTAAACAACCAATGTCACAGATAACTTTACAGACAGGGCTTTAATTCCCAAATTTACAGGTCTCATCACTTTAAATTAAATTATTTATACAATAATATGTGCATATTTGTGTTATAAATTTATTAATTATGGTAAATATGATATCAATAAGTAATATATAGGTACGATTTTCTTCTCACAGTTTCAAATCATCTCTAGAGGATGATGAAAAGATAAGTCCTAATCTTTGCATATTGTTCCAACTTTGCTGCCTGTTTCTGTTTACGCACGTGAGAATACGCCAGGATATTTCTTTTAAACCATTCCTAAAGTAAAGGTGAAGAAGCAAATGTTTCTTTGAATAACGTTAGCACAGTATTTTAAACATCTGGTAGCTCTACGTATGCAATGAAAAGACAGATATATTGTTCATCATAATATGAACACTGGCTGTAAGAATTATATCATGTACATGTAAGTTAAATGCTAACCTTATCATTATGTAAAGAAACTGCTCCACATTAATTAGTTGTGTATTGCTTGAAATACGAGCAGCATAATTACACTCATTTTTGTGTACTATTTTTGCAGAACAAAGTGTCACTGCAGGTCTTTTCTTTCTTTTTCTATTGCTTTCGTTAAGTAGAAAATGCTTTTGTGACAAAGAAGCGTTACCTTAAAAACCCTCAACTTAGTTTTTGCAGCTCGTCTGAAGCTCACTGTACAATTCCTGGCACAACCAGACAAAGTTGGGTGGATAAGTACAGAAAATGATCTCGAAACAAAGTCAGTGCTTTTATAGAATATCATTTTTAAATGCTAGTATTTTTCCTTCTGTAAATCCTTAAATGGTGTCATGGAATTTTTTCCTCTTAACTTTTCTCAATTACTCCAGATATAAATAACTTATTTTATAAATTATATAAAAGCTATATATACATATATATGGCTTTTTTTCTGAACTCAGATATTTATATTTTCAAAATATGAAAAATGCATCGACTTATGAGACAAAATATGACTTATATCTAAATTACTTAAAGCTAGTAGAAATTATGTACTTCTAGTCCATCTTTAAAAAAAATAGATGCATTAATTCTCAGATATGAGCAGTTATCTGAATTTTCCTGCTTTCCACTCAATCTAAAACATGATGTTTTTTTTTTTAAAACAGAAAAAACTATAAGCAAAGTTCTGCTTAATTTTATGAGCAATTCCAGCATTTTATTTTCTTTGTGTGTTCATTCATCTGGCCTTATCTAAGGACCTGACAGGCATTGCATCTTACCTGAGACCCTCCGTGAGGGGTAAGAACCTGCCCACAGGTTGCATCTTACCTGAGACCCTCCGTGAGGGGTAAGAACCTGCCCACAGGTTGCACCTTACCTGAGACCCTCCGTGAGGGGTAAGAACCTGCCCACAGGTTGCACCTTACCTGAGACCCTCCGTGAGGGGTAAGAACCTGCCCACAGGTTGCATCTTACCTGAGACCCTCCGTGAGGGGTAAGAACCTGCCCACAGGTTGCACCTTACCTGAGACCCTCCGTGAGGGGTAAGAACCTGCCCCCAGGTTGCACCTTACCTGAGACCCTCCATGAGGGGTAAGAACCTGCCCCCAGGTTGCACCTTACCTGAGACCCTCCGTGAGGGGTAAGAACCTGCCCCCACAGGTTGCACCTTACCTGAGACCCTCCGTGAGGGGTAAGAACCTGCCCACAGGTTTCACCTTACCTGAGACCCTCCGTGAGGGCTAAGAACCTGCTCACAGGTTGCATCTTACCTGAGACCCTCCGTGAGGGGTAAGAACCTGCTCACAGGTTGCATCTTACCTGAGACCCTCCATGAGGGGTAAGAACCTGCCCACCGGTTGCATCTTACCTGAGACCCTCCATGAGGGGTAAGAACCTGCCCCCACGTTGCACCTTACCTGAGACCCTCCATGAGGGGTAAGAACCTGCCCCCACGTTGCACACTATCTGAGACCCTCAGTCAGAGCAGGACCTGCCCAGCTTTGCTTCTTACCAGAGACCGTCCATCAGGACTAAGGGCCTGCCCAGCACCGCGTCTTACCTGAGCCCCTTGGCCAGGGCTAAGGACATGCCTGCGCGCTGCACACTGTGCTGTCAGGCCCCACAGGTCCCCTTCCCGGGCCTCATTCCCCACCCCTCATCTAGGTCTGGATGATTTTGTTTATTTGCTTTCTGGATCTTTACAGCTTGGGTTCTACTGTTTGGGGATAAAAATGGCATAAGATGTGTATGAATGACGCCTTTTGGTCCGTGTCACGTTTTCTAGGCTTTTATCCTCGTGTTCCATTCCTATGCACGCAAGTCCAAGAAGCTTTCTTCCTGCAGCCTGTCACACGGGGACCTCGGGAATAAACCGGAAGAAAATCCTGGTCTGCAGTTTATGGCGACTTTTGTTGTCCATCTGATTCTTGCCTTATCAACACAAAGAACAACGATTGCATTCTTAATGTCTAAACCCCTTCAGCCTACCGCAGTTGTCCCTTTTAGAACCAGCCTCTCCTTGTGCCAACATGTTCTTGTTTAAAACCCTCTCCCATTCTTAATGTTATTAATGACTGTCAGGGTTTAATTGGGTCACCTTAGTGTGTTAACTCCTTTCATTGGGAAGTTAGAGACGCGGCTGGGTGCCATGAGGAATCGAAGCACACTGGGGCGGTTGAGTGAGCAGAGGGGAGCCACGTGATGGGGTCTAGATGGAGAGACTCAAATCTTTCATTTCAGAACACCAATGTCATTGGGCTCACAACGTATCCATCCTTCCTGCAACTGAATTGTGCCTGCGCTGGACCTAGTTATATTGAAGAATTTTAGATATAATCAGATGAACTTACATTTTAGATAAGAATGTTATGCACCACTCACGTGCTGCATGGAGGTTCGTGTCTGAAGCAAACATTGTAATATCTAGTATTTAAAATTGTGGCCTTACTTCTGTGGGTTTCCAGACGAACAGTAGAGGACACTGTTCTTGTGCCTGCAGTAGTGGTTACAGCAGCCCAGCCGCTGAAGGAGGAAGACCTCATTGCCATGGACCATTGTCTGCAGGCTGAAATGGGGCAAATGAATTTGGTGACAGTCTTCAGACCCTGGTTTCCCATCTTTCCTCAGAGCTACTGTAGAAGCAGGAGGGTGTAATACCTTCCCTTAGCTGCCATAAGGGTCACAGCTGACACTCCTGTAACAAAAGACAGTTGAAGACAGAAAAGTATTACATATTTATTAAGTCAAAGTTTTACATGATACATGATACTTCAGAAATGAAGATCCAGAAAACCCAACAACAACTACTTTTATGCTTAGGTTCCAGAAAGAATGGAGAGCCATGTAGAAATGTGATTACCTTGCCCTCACACAGCTAACCAGGCCACCTCACCCTCACCCAGCTAACCAGGCTACCACCTCGCCCTCACACAGGTAACCAGCCCAACACATCCTCATGCAGCTAATACCAGGCCACCTCGCCCTCATCCAGCTAACCAGGCCACCACCTTGTCTTCACACAGCTAACCAGCCTAACACATCCTCGTGCAGCTAACCAGGCCACCTCGCCCTCATCCAGCTAACCAGTCCACCTCACCCTCACCCAGATAACCAGGCTACCTCGCCCTCACCCAGCTAATCAGACCACCTCACCCTCACCCAGATAACCAGGCCACCTCGCCCTCACCCAGCTAACCAGGCCACCTCACCCTCACCCAGATAACCAGGCAACCTCGCCCTCACCCAGCTAATCAGACCATCTCACCCTCACCCAGCTAATCAGACCACCTCACCCTCACCCAGCTAACCAGACCATCTGGGCCTCACCCAGCTAACCAGGCCACCTCACCCTCACCCAGCTAACCAGACCACCTCGGCCTCACCCAGCTAACCAGCCCACCTCACCCTCACACAGCTAATCAGACCACCTCATCCTCACCCAGCTAACCAGGACACCTCGCCCTCACCCAGCTAACCAGGCTACCTCGCCCTCAGCCAGCTAACCAGACCACCTCGGCCTCACCCAGCTAAACAGGCCACCTCACCCTCACACAGGTAACCAGGCCACCTCACCCTCACCCAGCTAACCAGACCACCTCGGTCTCACCCGGCTAACCAGGTCACCTCGCCCTCACCCAGCTAACCAGGTCACCTCGCCCTCACCCAGCTAACCAGGCCACCACACTCTCAACCAGATAACCAGCCCACCTTGCCTTCACGCAGCTAGCCAGACCACCTCATCCTCACCCAGCTAACCAGCCCACCTCACCCTCACACAGCTAACCAGAACATCTCACCCACCTAACCAGAATACCTCACCCTTACTTAGCTAACCAGGGCACTATGCTCTCAACCAGATAACCAGACCACTATGCTCTCACCCAAATAACCAGGCTACCTTGTACCCACCAAGCTAAACAGGCCATCAGGCCCTCACCTAGCTAACCAGGCCACCTTGGGCCTGAAATATCTCTAGTTTTAGACTTAGATTGTTACAAACTTACATAATATTTTCTAGGGAGATACGCCCCATTAATCCAAAAATTCTAGACATGTCTATTGTAAACAACACTAGACAACCAAGCCTTTTCTGCTACAAGCATTCCACGGACAAGAAAATGGAAAATGACCCTAAAGAACAGCTTCCTTGGAACAAACCTCTCTCATAACTCCACATGCAACTGTTAGCATAATAACAGCTCTGAGAATTATGCTCCCCAAGGTTTAAAGGTCTGTGATTCAGGCTTCTAGAAACCTATTTAATCTCTGAACCCTTCTTTATAACATTGATTTAGAAGACTCAAGTTCTTCAAACGCTACCCAAAGTAATAAGAGGTGAGAGTTCCCTATTCTACCCTTTAAAGTCAGGGGGACAATATAGCTCACTTATATCGTGAGTGAGAGGGCACTGCTGCTGGTTATGTCGGGAAAACAGGCAGGAACGCACCTTACCCAGGACAACACCCAAGTACACTTACTTTGTCTAAAGTAACTGAAAGCAGCAGTGTATTTATTTCCAGGCAGCAATACCTAAATATGTCTACCAACAGAAGCCCCTAAATTACATATATAATTATATATATATATATATATATATATATATATATATATATACATATACATATATATATGCATTCTCTGAAATAAATTTGGAAATACCAAAAAGCCTAGAGCTGTTTCAGCTGATGGATCAGCCCACATTCTTGCTAGAAACATAAATACGATGCAGGAGGCAATGAAAGAAGAATGCAGCTTTGTTTGGTGAAGGCACAGCATCGGGGTTCAGTAATCTCTCTCTTATTGTGTGTCTGAGTTGGAACGTCTGGATAATAATTTAGCCTAAGCCACCAGGAAGAGATGGAGACTTATATAAATCATACAGCTCTGAGTACACTGCTCGCTAAACAAATACCAACAGAAAGAATAATGTTTGCCTAATGGTGGTGAAATGTCACGCGAAATGTGGGCTCAGCAAAGCAATCACCCTCAGCCTGCACAGAGTGCTCTGGAAAGCAGGATGCTCAAGGGCGTCCGGGGTCTTCTCTTCCTTTGATCTTCCCGTGTGAAAGAGAGGTTGCTTCTTGGATGGAGGTGAAGCACTTTTTCTTGCTTTTATGTCTAGATTAGGGTTTGTTTGGAAAATAGTGACAAAAGATGAATTCAAAGACAAAGAAAAAAAGATGAAAGGGAGGATTAAAACAAGAAAGAAAGGAAGAGACCAAATCTTTGGATTAATGGAAACTGATTTCTTTTAAATAGGTATCATCATTACTCATTAGAATAGAGCCCCTCGCGTCTCTATCCGCTTGCTCCTGTTCACCCATCATAGTGCCTTGCACACAATATGTACTCACAGATTCCCAACGGAGAAAGAAAGACATTCTAGAGAAATTAAAATAAAACACAGCAGAGGTTGTGTCTCAAATATTAGCAATAGTATCATAGTATTTTCTGAGTAGATCTTTAGTTCAGTTCTTCATATTTTCTTTTCTAACTACAAATTTTAAAAATGAAAACTATACTATCTGTTTCCTAGCTTTTTCTCTAAAGTATGTCCTAAACTGATTGATTTGGAGATTAATATAAAGAGACCAATGTTCTCCTTAGAATCACCATCTATGTTAAGAATGGTGTATATTTTATAACAATACCACTAGTTTCAATCAGTAGCTCATTTACATTTATAACTTGAAAAATTTATCTGGAGTACTTATAATATTTTTCAGATAACCAAGTACATTGTGTTTTGTCATTTAGGCCTCTTTTTAATCTTTAACTTGTAGTTGTATCTGGAGATATTTTCTGAGCTGTCATCTTAAGATATGAGCAAGAAACATAATATCTAATGTGGATGACATTTGAATCTGAATTTGACTATCTTTGTATGAATGATGAGCATACTATTTTCAAGTAATGATAACTTTTTATGAAAGAGAGCATTGTGTTATGTACCATATAAGAATAAAGCAAAACATTCTCTTTCTTCAAGTATCTTAGAGTTACGTAAACCACATGCCAAAAGATGTTAGATAACATGAAAGTTTTACTAAACATGCAACATTATTAAACGCTAAATGACAGTGTAACATAAATTTGTAGCATGGAGCTAATATTTCACAGTTTATCTAGAAATTATCTCTGGAGAGTATGAAGTGTCTTAATATCTGTCAAAAACATAACTAATGTTGGAAAATATGTTTATTTACAAATAAGTTGTGTGTGTCAAGGCACTTTGTATATTAGTCATTTGATAGAGGAACTCTCTGAATTGGTGAGTGGCACAATTTCTCAGTCTTCTAAAACTGGCTATTGTTTTCTATGTCCTCAGCTTGAACAACGAAACACAGAGGCAGCACCTTCATGATGATTATGGGAAGGAGTCGAGGAGATGGCCCCAGCTCCTGAGAGTTGGTGCTGGAACAGCCTCCTCAGGTGCTCTGATTGAACCCAGCGACACGGCGGAGGAGGGCATGGTGACAGGATCTCTCCTGAGCCACTGGGGACTGCACTTTTTCTTACAAATAAATGTTTTTAGAACAAAAAAACATAGGTTCTTCAGCAAATATCGGCATTCGTATATTACCATTTCTTAAACTCTGTGTGTAGGTTGTATGGTTTTTGTTCACATTATGTATTTCATTAAAATACTTTTTAAAAGAAAATGATTTTTTTTTTTTCCTGAACATAGCACTATTTTTCAAATCGCTTGTGTTCACACTGCCATAGTCCCAGGAGGAAAATGCTATTTGCAGCACCTCCCGAGTGGGGGTCCTCAGGCACCGGGTTGATGTATTTACTAAACTCAGAAACAGACATCTTTTGATGTAAGATGAAAGAGGTTAGCCCGCCTCATGATAAATGTTCACATCTGAAACTATTTATAAACAAGGAAAGGCCAGGGCTCCCGTGTGGCAGTCCAGGCAAAAGAGCCTACACGGCAGGTGTTTATCTAATGACTGATCTTGCCCCAGGGTCACTGAAAAAAGGACTCTCATGGCAGCCAGCACCGTGCGAGGCCTGGGGCACAGCGCCGATGGCAATTAGGGTACTGGCTGCACCTCGAACTGCAGAAACCATGACCTCGGTGAGCTTCTCTCACGCAGCAGCAAAATAGCAATCACAGGTAGACCCTGCTCACCGAGCCATTAGCCAGTGCCTAGCACAGAGTGAGGACTCAAAACGTGCTGAGTACACTGCCGGGAATCATTTGCTGAAACACCAGCGAGGTCCACATTGCGTCTTCTTAGAAACAACATAGTCATTCATATTAAACACGTAGGGTGACTTTGGAAACACTCCCTTGTGCAAAATGCCAGTCTATTTGACAAGCTTAAAACACATACATTGTCAGAATATTATACTGACTGTGAGATATTCATAGTATCAGGTAGAGAGACAGGATAGCGACCTATGTCCTCCTGGAGAGAAATGTGAGTGAACCTTAGGGGGATTTCCAATTCGGATGAGCAGAAGAGACTCTGGTCAGAGCGTGTGTCTGGATTGCAGACTTTCCTTTCCGACATTGGATACATGGATTTGGGTCAGCACAGATGGGAATGCTCCGGTTCACACCCAGTCTAGAGGGGTCCATTTCAGTCCCACGGGCAGGGTGCACAGAGAGACTGTTCATATGACTCCGACACGCTCCACTCTTAGCACTTCCAAAGCTCCGAGTACTTCAGAGATGATGGCAATTTAATCCCCGTAGAAATGACACGATGGCTATTGTTCTCTCAAGATCTGGAGGCCAAGTCCATAGCCCTCAGCTTAAACTTCCAGAGTCATTTCCAAAGCAAATGCCTGGTAGGATTCTTGCAGAATGACATCACAGGAATTCAACAAGGTGATTTCCAATAGTGTAAATACAGGAATTCCTGTTGGCCACAGAGACAGAAATGAATAAGAGACAGCAAGACAGCCATTGAATGAATTAACACAGATACCAGCTGAGACCCCTCATCTTTTATGTATTTGCTATGCTGGACTTTAATCCCCAGGTTCATGACCTGTGGCAGCTAAAAGTAGTCCAAATTGTGTGTGTGTGTGTGTGTGCGTGCGTGTGTGTGTGTGTCTGTGTGTGTGTCTGTGTGTGTGCACGCACACATGCACACTTGTGTGCCTTCCCTAAATTTCCAGGGAGCAATGCTCTCATGGTCCCAGCCTCAAGAGAATGTTATATTCCTCTGAAAATTTTAATTACTCACTTAGTCTCTCCATTGAGAGTAATTTTTAGCGTCTCCTAGGTGTGAGGCACCTCTAAGAAAGAAGTCCTGTTGGGTTACAGGACAGAACAAGCTACATGAGCAGATTTTAACTCCAGGAACTTTAGTGAAGATGATTCCACGAATGCTCAGGCCTGCCAATAAATAATTGTGTAAATATTTTTTGGACATGAAAAATCTATATAGTTCACCATGGAGCATTTTCCATTAGCTATAGGGTGAAAAGATACTTGAATGGATTTAGCATGGAAAGATTTTTGTCTATATTGCTTAAGGCATTACATTAATGAGAAGACTAGAGAAATACTTATTTTTAGAAAACAGAATGCATACATTCTTTATTTTGCCTGCATTTTAAACTACAAGGCATCCTGATTAAGGCACGTGTTATTCAAACACATGATGGAATGTAAAAGTGTGTAAGATGCAACACTCTCATACCTTCATGTCATTCAATGTTTAAGGTGTTAAAAGTCTGTACACCTGCAAGCTTCCCAATGTTACTCGATTTAGTTAAAGTACATTTACATCTCCACGCCATCTAACACACGCTTTAATAGATGACAATGTATGTGCCAAGATACCCCCTCCCTGATTATTAGTTATTGTCACCTGTTTTGGCCGCTTCCTTCTGTTCAGGAACACCAAGTGTCATCTTCCCAGAACACCCTCCCTTTCCTTCCCCCATTTTCTACTTCAGAAGGTGACCTACACATGACCTTTACCAGCGAGTCTGTGGCTGACTGCCACCTTCTCTAAATCATGTTTCCCGATGTCCTATTCTTGGAACTCATGATACAAAATAAATATTAATCCTAGAAATCTATCTACATCTGCATGTGCCTATTATATGCTGCTTATAATTTTTCCAGTAATCTTCCTTTGTTGGCTCACAGGGCATGGACGCACACAAAAGTGCCAAGTGGCATTATTTAATTCATGCCAAAAGTCACTCTTGTTGCTTTGATGCTTGGTATTCTCTCATCATGCAGTGTCCACACCTTTCCCCGATACTCCTAGCCCTCCATGGATGAGGGAGAGTTGCATATCACAGATTCTAGTCCCCACAGGGGACATTGGTAAAATTATTTTTATCAAGCTTGAATTGGTAGAGGGGCTGGAAAAAATTATGAGAATCAACAAAGCATGCAATTAAAATGAAAACTAGTGAGTTAGTGCTCAATTAGTAAAATCCAACAATAAATGCAAACTGTAAGAAGAAGGTGGGTTTAAGGGATATGATAACAGAAAGAGGAGCAGTCAGGAAGATGCATGGCCTGAATCCGTCCCCAAGCAATGAGGGAGTAAATGACAACACAGGCCCAGTGCATAATGAATAATGAAATTAAGAGTTCCATGTAAGGCACACACACACACATCACACACACACACACACACACACACACACAAACACACACACACACATCATATGCATCACTAAGAGGAAATATTATTTCCATTTCTTCATGTGAACTTCAAGGTTTAGGGGTTTTAGCTAATTTCTGGATGTCACACTCTGATATCTAATGGAACCAGGGAAAGGCTGCCCAGCTCCTAAGACAATAGGATTTTGATCTACATTTAATGTCCTATGCTGACAACATATCATTGAGTTCGGTAAGAAAAATCGGACTGGGCATGGTGGCTCATGCCTGTAATCCCAGAACTTCAGGAGGCAGAGGCGGGCAGATCACCCGAGGTTGGGAGTTCGAGACCAGCCTCACCAACATGGAGAAACCCTGTCTCTACTAAAAATGCAATATTAGCTGGGCATGGTGGGGCATGCCTATAATACGAGCTAACTCAGGGGGCTGAGGCAGAAGAATCACTGGAACCCGGGAGGCAGAGGTTGTGGTGAACTGAGATCACAGCATTGCACTGCACTCCTGCCTGGGTAACAAAGCTCCATCTCAGAATTAAAAAAAAAAAAAAAAAAGGCCAGTGATTTGGAGAAATCCAGTTACCGCATACGATAAAAAAGAGAATAATAAATTTTCCGCTTCAGAAATGTTGCTACGATCATCTAGTCTAGTCACCAATAGAAGTTTGCTAGAGATTCCTACACGACCCCATGTTTTTAAAATGTGCTTGTGTGACTGGTTAGAAACAAAGATTTCACATGCCCGGCTCAGACAAGGCCTCTGTGCAGAGCTGGGTTCAGATTTCCACCAAAAGCATCTTGGCCTCTTCTCACCACGGCACTCGAGACGGGTTTCCTTTACTGCCTTGGATGTGTTGCTCTCTTGTGTTCATTGCTTTTGTTGTTTTAATTATGAAGAAAGAGAGAATGCAAGTCCTTCTATCTTTATAAAATTACTGAATAATTAAACCAAATCAAACGAAACTTTACTTAATAGAGGAGAGAGCAACTCAATTGAGCCTTCCTAGAATTTAATATGCAGATATTTTACAGGAAATCTATTCAAAGTTTACAGCCAAACTCTGATCACAGGCAGAAGTCCTGAGTGGGTTCTCTTGCTTCTGAGCCGTATTTCACATTTTAGGTGTAGTAGCTGCAATGGACTCAGCAGAAGTAAAATTAATATGTAATAAGCACATCATATGTGGTTATAAAAATCTGAACTTTTACGTAACCTTGTGTTTCAGAAAAGAAGACCTAGATATTATCACCATACTTAATATATAACTTTAAAAGCAAATATTTGGGAATCCCTGCAGTGAAAATTACAGAGCAATTTCCAACGTTTAAACTCGACTGAAATCCTAAAAAGTAAAATAATATTAGGAAACTCTGTTCATATTCTTCAAAAGGAACAGAGTGTATTTCTGCCATTTGTTTTATAGGCTGTGCCTAGTAGTGTCACCCTTCACCAGACAATACGTCATCCGAATATTTTGTCTCTGCTGAGTCATCACAGCCAGGAATTCTGAGCATTCAAGGTTTCATAATGGGCAGTTAGGACTCTGTATTACTCCATTTTTGGACTGCTATAAAGCCATGTCTGGGCTGGGTAATGTATAGAGAAAAGAGGATTGATTGGCTCATGGTTCTGCAGGCTGTAAAGGAAGTAGAGCAGCTTCTGTTTCTGGGGAGGCCTCAGAAAGCTTCCAATCATGGCAGAAGGCAGAGGTGGAGCCAGCCCTTCACACGCCCAGAGCAGGAGGAAGAGAGAGAGGAGGAGTGCCACACACTTAAACAGCCAGATCTCACACAGACTCACTATCTTCGTGACGGCACCAGCGGGGCCATGTGACACCGGGAGTAACTGCCACCTCTCACCAGGCCTCACCTCCAACATGGGAGACGACACTTATCCAACATGTGATTCGAGGGGGAACACACGTCCAGAGCGTGTCAGACCCCGTGAGACTGGGGTGGGAACACAGCTCCAAACCCTGTTAGACCTGAGGGTGGCAGGCACAGCACTAAACTCACGGATAGCGGCTCCTCCTTGGTCACCCTGCTGTTCGATCTTCTGGTCCCAGGCCCTCCTGCTGGCCCTTGCCAAACTCCTTGTTCACCCACTCAGAAATTAGATTATGCTGGTCTCTTGCCCGTACTCTTTGCAATGACTTTCCATCCATTAAAGGGAAGCCATCGGCTCTGTGGACGTGGACATCCTCATGCCCTTGCACCTGGCACCCCGTAACATTCTCATCCTCTTATTATTCATCGCCGAGCCTGCCAGGCTCTCCGGAGAAACAGTGCCACGAAGCCTGCGGTGGATACTATCTTCTTGCTTTCAACATCCGTTGGGATTCAAACATCCCTCAAGGTCCGGTCAACACCTGATTTCCCCTATGTGAGCTCCTCTGACACGCCTCTGAGTTTGTGCCGTGTGTTGGTGGCGTGGCTGTGAACGTCGGCAGCATGCAATTATTCACCTGCACCTCCATCTTTCTCCCAAGATGGTCACGTCCTTACTGTTAGGGACAAAGCTTTATGGACTTTTTGCCCTGAAGTTCAGGATTACTCAGAGTACAGTGAAGGCAAGATGTGATTTCTTTCTGTAAGTTATGTATATGTCAGAAGCCTGAGCTATGGAGGCCAGAGGATTGTTATGAGAGAACATGGATACGCCTATTCTTGGTGGACTGAAATACTAAAATTTGTCTACAGGGCATGGAGTTAAGTACAGCCTCTCCCTTTTCCTGGACTCTCAGCAGATTACTGGCCTTCAGACCATTGATTTCCAGTATCAAGTCTACAAACCAGTTAGCCTTTGTCCAGTGGGCTGTGAAACTATGGTAGCTTTGAGCAGCAGGCTCTGATGATCCTAGCTCCATTGACACTTGAAAACATTAAAAGGAAAAACACTAAGAAATTAAAGAAAAGCGTCTGTGCTCAGTGGCTTATGCCTGTAATTCCAACACTTTGGGAGGCCAAGGCGGGTGGATCATGAGGTCAAGCGTTTGAGATCAGCCTGGCCAACACAGTGAAACCTCCTCTCTACTGAAAATACGAAAAAAATTATCCAGCGTGGTGGTAGGCGCTTATAATCCAGCTACTAGGGAGGCTGAGACAGGAGAACCACTCACACCTGGGACGTGGGGATAGCTGCAGCCTGAGCAACAGCGCAAGACTCCATCAAAAGAAAAAAAAAAAAAAAGCAGAAAATAAGTCTGGAGAAAGTTGTGCTACACAGCAATTATTCATGCCATTTCTTTCTTTCTTATCACCCTGCCCAATTACTAGAACAGATGGAAGAAGGGGACATTAACTGAATGAAAATTTAAAATAAATGAAATGTTTTTAAAAACTTCACTGAAGTAGCAATAATGGATATGATGATTATATGTCACTAAAGGGCCACAGAGGCAAGTTTGCTGTGGTTTTTATGTGGTTACCTCCTCTGGGCTAAGTGGAGGCCGGAGTGGCTACGTCACTTACCTTCAGTCTTCAGAGAGTCACACCTGCAGCCTGGACCTTGCTTAGCCTGATGACACACACACATTGCTGTGTGCAGAAGGTGGGTCTGGCTGAGTCGCACACCTGTTACACCACTGCAGACAACTTACTTCTCGCAGTGGGCTGCGTTGCAGGTAAACAAGGAAGGAACAAGCATGGCAGCAGATGAGCAAGCAAACAACACCCTCCGAAGAGGGTGGAGAGACGTCAAAGCCAGGTGGACCTGATCTGACCATTGTGTAGCAAGGGAGGGTGCAGACTGTGTCTAAAACATAGGCTCATCCTCCACCGGCAACACTGAATTGTAGAAAACTTGTGACGTTCATGAAGTCTGGGGGTCTGGAGAATGGACATCCATTGTTGACAGGATCAGGTCAGACACCTGAATTATTCCAGAAAACGTTTAAGGTATTTTAAGGCTACAAATAAATTTACATCGAAATCTAACAAGTTCCATATTTAGCAGGTAATACCAAATGAGCACCCACAATCTGACAGACACACTCCTAAGCAGTTTAATGCATTCAACTTTATTTAATACTTGCCTTGGCTCTGAGGAAAGGACTGTTATTCCAAATGCTTATCAAAGAAACAAGCGAGACTCCAGAGCAGGCGTCCCCAGACTGTTTACACAGGGGGCCAGTTCACTGTCCCTCAGACCTTTGGAGGGCCGCCACATACTGTGCTCCTCTCACTGACCACCAGTGAAAGAGGTGCCCCTTCCTGAAGTGCATCGGGGGCCGGATAAATGGCCTCAGGGGGCCGCATGCGGCCCGCGGGCCGTAGTTTGGGAATGCCTGCTCCAGAGGGTTTAATAAGCTTTCTCAAGACCATCCCGCAGCAAACAATGTAACCCGGATTCAAACTCAGTTACCTGTTCACATCTCTTGGTCTTTTAGTGATTACGAAAAATTGGCTGAATAAAAACCACATTTAACACCTTCTGATTATGGGCTATGAGATGTAATTATAACTCTGGTTTCTGCCCTGAAAGAGATTGCTAGTGTTTCAGGATATCCAAGTCTGTCATCTGTCCACCTGACTATCTGTCTATCCATCCGTCCATCTAATCTATCCTCTGTAAGCTGTGTATGTAGCTAGCTATCAATAAGTCTACATATCTGCATAAAAATGTATACACATATAGAAATATATATTTAAGTATCTATCTTCTATGAACTGTTTATATAGCTAGCTATCACTAAATCTATATCTGTATAAAAATATATACACATATAGAAAAAATATTTATGTATCTGTCTAGCTGTCTATCCATCTAATCTATCCTCTATGGGCTGTGTATGTAGCTAGCTATCAATAAATCTATCAGTCTATATAAAAATAGACACACATACAGAAAATATATGTAAGTATCTATCAACCATTCATCTATCTATCCACCCATTTGTCCACCTGTCTAATCTATCATATATCATCATCTGTCTAGCTAACTACCCATCAATCTATACATCTGTATATAAATATATGTAGCTATACATATAGGATATACAGACCTGCATCATTCATTTATCTATGTCTCCATTTATCTATCATCTATCTATAGATAGATAGCTCTCTAATAATTCACTTATCTCTCATCTATTAGCCAGCTAGCTATTGATTAATGTATAACACATACAGGTATCTGTCATCATCTATGTATCTATGCATTTTTCTATCTAAAGAGTCAGCATTAGAGAGTTTGATCTGGTTCTGTATCTGCACAGATGTGGGGCCATGCAAAGCAACTCACACTGTAAGAAGCAGCCCACTGCAGTGAATAGCAGCACACACTCTGGACCTGTCTGGGTTTTGATCCCAGCCTGACCACTTTGGATGGCTTGTCTCACCTCCTGGACCTGGCTTCCTGCTCTCTAGAGTGGGGGCAGAGCTCACACGCTTGCTGTGAGTTGAATGCTCCCATGGGAGCAAAGCCTTTCAGAGATGTCCTGAAGGGCAGCCCGGTGTCCATCGAGTGAATGAGTGGGAATGCTGCGCTTCGTGCTGTCCATTGCACTGGCCTGGGGCCTCCAGTCACAGAGAGGAGGGAAGGGAGAGGGCGGAGGGGGGGGCGGGCCCTCGGCCTGAGGCAGGAGGGCAGCTGGGACTTGGCGCTGCTCGGGATGTGGGGAATAGGGAGGAAGTGGTGAAAATGTTGGCAAAGGATAATTCAAGGCCCCACACCGGACCCCCGAGCACGGTGTGGCCGTGGAGCCGAATGCCCCCGCCACCCAGAAATAAGGGATTCTGGGCGGGCCGGGGACGTTTTCCTGACTTGGATTACATTTTCTTCCTGAATCTCATTCCAAAGGTTCTCTCATCTTTATCTGGAAACTGATCAATCCATCTATGGAGACAGACTGCCCAGGTAGTTTGGGTTTTTGCTATAGTTTCCTGGGAACACGGAGGGCGTGTCCACTGGGGTGAGGTGGAGGCTGGGCATCGCTTGCCAGTTGGGAGGATGTTTTCAGACCGCCTCACGTTCCTGTGTCACGTCAGCCTCTGTCAACTCTCTTGGTGTATGTTGTTGAAAGGAGAGACACAAAGTAGACTTGGAGATCCACGATTTCATCCATCTAGTTCACCTGTGCCCTTTTAAAATCGTAGGGCAATGAACTAGTGAGCCATGCCAGGCCATGGAAAATCAGGCATCTGGCATATTCACCAACTTTTGTTATCCCATAAACAACAAGGAAACTAACTGTGTGACTGTAGACCAGCCTCTAACAAGTGCAGTTGAGACTTTGAAGGTGTTCATTTGACAGCAGGTGTCTGATAAATAGATAACGATGCAATCCTCTGACTGCTTCTTGGTCCTGCTGGGAGGATGATGTCTTCCCCTTGGCTGGAGTTCGCTGTCCTCACCTATGTCACACAGGCTGATGCAGCTCTCTCTTTATTCCCATTCCGCAGCATAAGCTAGAGTGAAATGATCAGGAGTGAGCTTCCTTCCAAGGGGTCCACTGTCGAAATACGCCCAGCCCCAGAAACAGATACCTGCATGCACAAAAGAAAGTAAAACGTAAGACCAAAAAGGCCAGTGAGTTAGGGGTGCTGCCCTGCATGTAATGAAAAAATAAAATAATATCCATGGTTCCAGTAAGAGCACCTCCTGTTGATCACAAAATGACTGGAACTGCCAGTTTGCATATTTCTTAAGAAAATTATCAAACCTCAAGTTGTATCTGTTAACCTTAGCGCAGCGCTGAACGCGGAGATTGGTGCTGACACTGGCATTTATTACACTGGTTATTATTTAAATTAAATTGCATGGGATTTAATTTAAGTAATGGAATTAGAAACATTACTCTAGCATTAATTCAGGAGATACTTACTAATTGCCTATGGCTTTGACATGCAGTTATCTTCTTAGTGTGTTGAGCAGGTACCTAGGAGCAGTCATTGTTCCCATTTCCCGGCATGTGAAGAAATAAAAATGTCCCTGATTGCTGGACGTGGGGCACACATGGGCCATAACAGTCCCTCCTGCTAGCACGCGGAGTGTCCTAAAGCTCCGGTCTCAGATTCTGCTTGTTCTCCATAAATTTGTGTAGACAAAGGGAAATGAATGCACGGAGGGTCGAATGTAAATATCCTATTCCATCGCCAACTTTATTTCTTAGAGTAAGTTTGGAATTTCTGTCATTCTGCCCCGAGTTTTGTTATTGTGGGTCATCCTCTGGTGTTGTGTCACTCCTGAGTTTGGTGACAAGTATCGGGCAGCTGCCCCCGCCCCAGGCCGTGCTCTTCTTCCTGCCTGCTTTTCATACTTGCGGCTGCCAGTCCTTGGATTCAGCACAGCACAGCCGCTGAGACACGTGGCCTCGTTGGGAGCTGGCTGCGTTAGATTCAAATCTGGAACAAGAGAAGTGTGTGCGTGGAGCTGGAGTCCACTCGGTCTACTTTAAGAAGGTTGTGTTTGCATGGTGTCAGGGAGAGACCCAGGGGAACAATGTGCACAGAGTACATCACTTTGTCAAACAATTAATCAAACATTTTTATAGGAAATACTTAACAGGGCATGTAATTTGCCAGGTGCTGCAGACAAAAGAGTACTGAAGGCATTGCAATATAGATTTCATGTAAATATTTGTATAAATAGACAGTTTCTTCATATATATTGCCTTACACACCCATCATCCGAACATCCTGATAAAATGCCTTTTTTTCTTTCTTCATCCAGTTCTTACTTGACCATCATGTAACCGTAAGATGCTCCTACTTTTCTCTAATTCTCCCACTTTCCTGCCCACACTTTCTTTAACCATGGAACGGTCAGTTGCCTTATAGGTGCAAATAAAAGTGCCAGACATAGTTGAGTACTTTTGAGAATTAGCTCAATGAAGAACTATGCAAGTATTCAACATAATCACAGTACTTACAAAAAATGGTTTTTAATTCTGTTTTTTGAAGGTTGTAACTCATTTCCCCCTCCAATGTCATCTACCATCGTGAAAAAATGTGCGAAGAAGAAAGAAAACTAAGGGTGCTGTACAACGTTCTCACATTGCTCATTAAACAGGAATGCCTTGAGTACATTTTTATCACTAACTCTAATCCTGGAAGTTAAACTACCAATACGTATGAAAATCGTAAGTAAGAATTACCTATTATTTCTCTGCATTGAGAAGGTATGCCTTCTGCTCTATTACTATGTTACACTGTGATTGAGAATTTAATATTAAAGCCACTCTAGCACTTAGAATGGACCTCCATTTGGATATACTTTTGCATTTCTTTCTTTGACATACTGCTGTATTCTGGTTGCTGTCTGATTTAGCAGTTTTACCCTAACATACATACAAGAGACTTGCTTATTATTTTCTTCAGTCTTTTTTTTTTAATTTTAGTATTAAATATTTTTCTGAAATCCTGAAGAAAACTGGAAATTCTCACTTTGACCTATACACTGGCGTACTTTAAAAAGCATCTATCTGTTTACTTTAAGGACTGAAAAAAGTTTCTGATAATTACAGGTTGGGAACATTTTTAGGGGTAGTGCCATCACATAAACTTAAAAATTTTTTTAATAATTACTTTGTTAAGTTTTTTTTCAATGTCTTCTGGGATCAGTCTGATAAATTACAAACTTCCCTTGAAAATATTCATGTCACCTAGATTTCCCAAATTATTTGCAAGCCTGTTATCACTTACTTTTCCAAGTTTGGTTAAATATTTGGATATTTACACTTGACATATATTTATAAATTTAACATTATACGTCTAAGATTTAAAAAACTGTTTACTTGATTTTGAAGTTACATTAAACTTGAAAATATAAAAATCTTATAAATGCCTAGCATTTAATAAAAACAGTAGGAAACTATTAGAAGGAAAATATGACACTCAAATAGGACAAAACACCAGCCACGAGGAACCGATGCAGAAATAATAGAAACCACGAAGTCAGCACGTGTGCACTTTCAAGTAACTGCTGCAGCTGTCATCAAATATTAAAAGAACAGTTTTTAAAAGTGAATACAGTTTTCTTTTAATCTAGGAATTGTCATCCAGATACCATGCAATAAAAATAACTCATATAAATTGAGGATGATATATTCCTGGAATTCAACTCTTAAAAAATTCAACTCTTAAAAATAATAGGGAGAAATACAGCTTAGATACATAATACATAATCAGTTAATTTACAAATACAAATATCTACAAATATCTGTGTCCAATTAGCATACGAATCCTCAATATTACTTAGGCATTTTGGGCAAAAGTCTAATAATATCATATATTTGCAATATTTTGTAATTCTTAGTTCACCCAGATGTCTTATGATGTTTTGACATAAAAATATATTTATTTTCACCTTATGTTCAATAACTGAATCTACATGAAGGAATCAGAGTTTATGATGTTGTTCTAACATTTATTTTGAATTTTTTATCTCCAACTGTCCGTTTCAACTTTCAGTCCAAATGTGTTATTTCAGCTTCTTCCTGCCCAAATTTAAGACTGCTAGTCTCATCTGACATGATTCCAAATTACATCACACCATTCAAGGCATTCTGAGCCACTGCCCATGGAAGCACTGTGAAACTACCTTGAAACACCCCATTCTTGCTGGTGATAATTTTCTTTTTAATGACAGCACTTTAATCAACCTAATGAATCCTTTCCACAAAATAAAGTTCTTCAACAACTAGAGGTTTTCATGTGGCAAGAAATCTTATCTATGTTTCTGTATTCTAAAGAGTTGTGATAAAAACAGAGAAGAATGTGTGAAATACTCACCAAATGAGGATCAAAGAGAAAGAATAGTTCCTCCACTTTCCTGGCTTCTGTTAGATTTGCTCCACATTTTATTTGTTTTGTTTTTTAGACAGAGTGTTGCTCTGTCACCCAGGCTGGAGTGCAGTGGTGTGATCTCAGCTCACTGCAACCTCCGCCTTCCAGGTCCAAGCGATTCTCCTGCTTCAGTCTCCCGAGTAGCTGGGATTACAGGTGCCCACTACCACACCCGGCTATTTTTTTTTATTTTTATTTTTAGTAAAGATGAGGTTTCACCATGTTAGCCAGGATGGTCTCCATCACCTGACCTCGTGATCCTCCCACCTCGGCCTCCCAACTGCTGATTTTTATTTTTTGTACAGACAGGGTTTCACTATGTTGGCCAGGCTGGTCTTGAACTCTTGACTTCAGGTGATCCACCCACCTTGGCCTCCCAATGTGCTGGGATTATAAGTGTGAGCCACTGCTCCCAGCCTATTCCACATTTTAAATAGATTTTGGATTCAAGAAGTATATACTTGGTCTCAATTCCTAGTTTGTCCAACAATATCTGAAACAGATGTTCCTAAATAATTTTTTTGTATTTAACTCTGTTGTTAAAATGTTTTAAGTTTAAATATATACTGAATATAATTTAAAAATTAAGACACTAGCATTACTGAAATAGTATCTTACATTATGAAGCTGTAAGGAAACTACATTATCTTTTAATTTATAATGTGATAATGTGTTAAGGGAATGTGTAAATATTAAATTCAATAATTTATATGGTTTTAAAAATATATTAAGAGAAGGAGATATGAGATTAAAAATTTATAAGGCTAATACTTTTTCCCAAATTGTAAAATCAAATTTCCTCAGAGGTCCATAGAAAAAGAAAAATAACTTTGTTTACTTGCATTTTATGTACATTTGGTAAATAAATATGCTTCGATTCATCCCTCTAAGGCTCATCTAACTATTAATTTAAACTTTACTACAGCTGCATATTGGAATAACAGCAAATTTTAAAATTACTCAGAAGATAATTTTGTCATGGTTAAGTTTATTTATAAAATTAAGGTCTGTAAAACAATTTGAAATGTTCTGGGCCATTGATATAATTGACGATAGTATGGGTGAAACAAAATCAGTCTTTGAAAAACTGCTGTGCTGGATGGGAAGTCATTTCTCTGGAGATTGTAGCTCAGGTGTGTGTCAATAACTCCAAGTTTCAGTCGCATGAGACAAAGTTCATGGGCATGTTTGCACGTGAGAGAGTACAAGTGTGAGTGTGCATGTGTGTGCATGGGAGCGGAAGAGCGTGGGGGTGCACACCTGTAACTGCCGGTGTGTACGTGGCAAGGGTGTGCATGTTTACATGTGTGTGTGCATCTGTGGGTGATTGTGTGGTGTACATGTGTGATCAAACACACGTGTGACTGTGTGTGAGTGTGTGTGTGTATGAGTGTGTGAGCATATTGTGGGAGAAGACGACTGTAAATGCATCTGAAAGCATCATGCTCACCCCAAAATTTATTTATTCACTTATTTTTATATTTGCGTATTTATTTATTTAAGACGGAGTTTCGCTTTTGCGGCCCAGGCTGGAGTGCACTGGTGCGATCTCAGCTCACTGCAACCTCCACCTTCAGGGCTCAAGCGATTCTCCTGCCTCAGCCTCCCTAGCAGCTGAGATTACAGTGCCTGACACCCCACCTGGCTAAGTTTTGTATTTTCGTAGAGACAGGGTTTCACCAGATTGGTCATGCTGGTCTTGAACTCCTGAACCCAGGTGATCCTCCTGCCTCGGCCTCCCAACGTGCTGGGATTACAGGTGTGAGCTGCCACTCCCAGCTGGCATCCTCTCTTCGAAGACTCTCTGGAAGCAACATTACAGTAACAGCACAGACAGCTCCGTGTCACTCAACTCTATGTGACGACTTCGGGACCAGGGCAGCCTCATCACTGTGGGTGGGCAAGAGGACAGGGGTACCAACAGCCTGGACCCCCGATGCCAGGACCTGAGGTGGAAGGGTGATGCTCAGACAGCATCTTCTTTTATGAGGCAATTCTTGGGCCAGTTCTTCTCAGCTGAGTTAATGCTCTTCCCCTTAGCCTGTTGAATACTCGTCAGTGAGGGGAGATATCTCGCTTTTATTATTTTCGCATCATTCTAGCGTATTGATTTTGGAAACAAATCATTCTATTTGTAGCATTCTATTTTTAGAAGTGGTATTTCCATTTACAAAATACAGTAATTTTCAATCACTGAAAACATCAAAAAAAAAAAAGTAGCATGCCTATGCCTGACGTTAACATCGTTGGCCAGCAGTTGCTGGCCGAAGATTCATTTGATGAATCCAGTCTTTCCGAACTGGATGATTCTGATGCGAGCTCTGTTAAGAAATAACTTTAAGAGCAGTATTAAAATTTTGCTTCCACATTGAAAATTAGTCAGATATGCTTCAGCCTCAGAGCATGTTTATGTAAAATTAAATGAACTCTGGCAGAGAGCTGAATTTTTTTCTTTTTCCTAACAGGAAATTAAAAAGTTCTCAAGGGGAGATCTGTCCCATCTACATTCATAATTCCAGTGACACCTACGCATTTAGCTGCCTGTGTAAAGTACACACCATCAATCTTTGTGGATTTACTCTTGCATGTTTCATGTACACGATTTTATTGGACCAGTTCCAATCTCAGACACGGGAAAGCATGCTAAAGCAGTAATTTTCTACAGTCACTGATCATCGTATCACCTGGGGCTCCTTTTAATAAACGCTGGTATCTGGAACACATCTCATGATGTTTCGGTTTCACGGATCTGTGTGAGGTCCGGGCATTCGAACTTTAAAACATAAACAAGTGTGTTTTAAAAGGTTGCCAGACTAGTGGAGCCACAACTCTAGGAATTCTAGCCCATGCTCTGAATCCTCCTGAACTGACAGTCATATCTCAAACCACTCTGTCTTGCTTCCAGAGGTCTTCACGTTGTCTTCTATTTTTTCACGGTGGTTATTCAATATTGTCCTTCCTCCCTGTGTTTGAATCCCTGTGTTAGGATTGTAAAGCAGTCCTTCCTTACACCAACAATTGTTCTTATTTTACCAGGGTTCTTGGAAGCTGAAATTCAGCTGGGGATCTGGGGCCATGCTACCTGCTTCTCTTCCTCTTGGATGCCGGTGACTTACCCACTTGCATCGTTCATCAATGCTTTCTCCCTGACTCTGCGTGGACTCTGCCTTCTTACCACCTACCCATTAAGGCAATGTATCTTGACTTTGAGCAAAGAGACTTAAAGTCAATTATTCATGGAATAAATACTCTTTTGTCTGGAATCTTCCTTCTCATCTGTGTTATTATATTCCAAATGTGGCTTTATCGTATTCATGACCCAAGAGTTCGTTTTACCCCACTTCAGCAAGAAGCTGAGCTCCTACCACATTTGTGCAAATCTGTTCAACTCAACTTCAGTGAATGAGGCGACGACCAGGTATGTCCAAGACGCAGCAGTGGAATTCACATCTGACAGACTCACAAAGAGCTGTAGATGGTGCCATGGCAGCAATCTAATGCTACAGAATCAGGTGACTCTGCTTATGAAAATCAAAGGCTGTGCAAATCTCAGCTTCCAGCAGAGAAGAACATAAAGGAATCATATTCCACTCTGTGCTATTGTTTTTAAAAGAACTCATGAACGGACTATATTTCTTGGTTAGGCAGTTAGAAAAGATGGCTAAGTGTCTGTGTTATTCTCCATGTGTTTGCAAAACTCTGTGCATCAAATGACAAACGTTTCATGTATGCATGTGTAAGCCTACAGAATGACAGGCTCTTGGTAGCCTTTTCTCTTCCTTCCCATTTTTCTCTTCTTCAGATCCAACTCTTAGCCAGCCATAAAAATGAAATGGGGTTAAATCTAACAGTTGAACAAGTTGAAATTGGTTTAAAATAATTATCTTGCAAACAGATTACAATCTCTAGGAAAGGAGGTTAAGAACTATGAACCTCAGAACATCGTTTTTAATTCACACTGTGGAATTCTAAAGTAAACTGTGTCTGTTATCTGCTTTCTGCCACGATGTTAAAATCTAGGATTTTCATGATTGCAAGCAAAATATTTTTCTCCAGTAATGCCAGGAAACGAGCTAAGGAACCATAAAGTTAGGGAATCGAATTGGCATAATTCTCAATTTAATAACATAAATGTCTGGGGACATAAGAACTTACAGAATTTTGTCATATTGGGATTTGTTTTGAATATAAAGAGAAAAGTAGTCTACTGCAAGTAACAGAATATTGTGAAATGAGAAGTTGAGTCATTTTGCAAGATGCGGAATATATTTATGTTTTCTACTTTGCAGTTACACAACAAAAAAATTCTCAATGATGTTAATGTATTTATTTTATTTCTAATTTATCTGATGACCGAAATCTAACCTAACAAACATATGGTTATTCAACTAGTGAAATTCAAATAAGCTATATCTGTTCACCTTTTATCTCATTTTAAGTTTCTTAACCCTTTTACTGTTAAGAAACTTATCTTCGTGCACACGGAAATCCAGTTACCATTCCAAATACACTTTCCTTCACCAAAATCTCTTTTAGCGATTCACTAGTTATTGCTTATTCTTTCCTCTGAAAGCAGTTTATACAGTTTTTGAAGTATTCCTCATCAGAATGTGCATGTGCCTGTGACCTGAAAGAAGATGCATAGAGAGGTGTTACTGGGTCTGCTAATTAAGCTAATTACACAAGCATTTAACATTTAGAAGTGACGTATATCTTCATGGCTTTCAAGACATTAATTATTTTCATATTATTTTCAGTCCAAGTGGGCCATATTACCTGAGGTTCTGTGTCTAAGGGCAGTTTTAAAGTTAAAAAAAAAAAAAAAAAAAAAACAAACGTTTACAGGCCTGGTCATATCTTCAAACTCTTCTTCTGTGCGTGAGTAAGGCAACACAGATGTGAGACTGTGGAAGCCAAATCCTGCCCAGTCAGCTTTCTTACTTGGATTCTTCATAGGAAAATTTAAATTCACATTGGGGAAATTCTGACCAGAAATAATTTATGACAGTTCTAGGCTCTTTAACATATTGATCCAGCTTGTAGGTTTGGTTTATCTTTGAAAATGGTCATTGACCAGACATTCTACAAAGTGGTTCAAAATAACATGTAGGGAAAAGATTCTCATTATCTCATAAAAACACCTATTATTCAACCCAGTCCTTTTCAAATTACTTCTTTAAGTTCACATTAATTGACGTTCTAATTAGGCACGGAAAAAACATTTGATTCTTTGGGTTAAGACAGCACTGCCTTGTAATATAAAATATACACAAAGAAACACTTGGTCTGTGAAGTATATTTTCTAATTTCATCCTAAAAAGCACATTGATGACACTTTCAATGTAGAATTAATGATACTACAATGCTTATTATTGATTTGTACAATGAGCAATGCAATGAGCATTAATGATTTTCCAATTACATTCCAAATAAAAATGTTCTTCCAGTAATAGAAAGTCTCCTTGATGGATGAGTGACTTGCATTCCAGTGAGGACTAAAACTGAATCCGACACATTTTTACCTTCTTCTCCTGCTAGGATTCAGGATGAAGCAACCAACCTTGAAGGCACCAAAGAAATGATTCTAAATCAAGCATGAAGAATTTGCCAAAGAGGGAATGCCTGCTGAGGGAGGCTCTGAAAGTTTCTTTAATGGAAATATGAATACATGAAGTTAATTTCAACGGTGAAGGATGATTATTGTAAAACTAATATTTGTGTTGAGTAATAGCTCCCCGAGGATACGGCTGCATCCTCATATTCAGACCTTGTGAATGTGACCTTCTTTGGAAAAAGGGTTTTTGCACATGCTAAGGACATAAGATGAGCGAGATCCTCCTGGATTGATGAGTGGACTCTAAATCCAGTGACAAGTGCGAACATCCTCATAAGAGTCAGAAGAAGAGAAGACATGAACACAAAGAGAGGAGGAAATGAAATCACGGAGGTGAAGATTGCAGTGATGTCCCCAAATGGTAAGGAACCATGGGACTCACCAGAGGGTGGAAGAGGCAGGAAGGATCATTCCCCAGAGCCAATGGTGAGAACTTAGGATTTCCACAAGATCTTCTGGGAAGTACATGGAAACAAATGAAATAGCTTCTTTGTGCCAGTGCATTTGTGAGATTTAATTCAGAAGATACATTTACCAGACTGATCAGGAAAAGCCAAAGACCAGTACTTTCATGGAAGCAAAACTAATACAGTCGCATAGGCTGAATTCTTACCCTGCAAAGCCCAAGCATTCTCTTCCTATGGGAAGCCCTACAGGGGAAACCAGATGGAAATCAAACATTGTTTGTTGGGTGTGAAATCAGAACTAAAGGGGTTAGTTAGCCAAATTTATGATTTAATGGCACTGATACGGTTTGGCTGTGTCCCACCGAAATCTCATCTTGAATTCCCACGTGTTGTGGGAGGGACCTGGGGGGAGGTAATTGAATCATGGGGGCGGGTCTTTCCCATGCTGTTCTCTTGATGGTAAGTCTCACTGGGTCTGGAGGTTTTATAAGTGGGAGTTTTCCTGTGTATGCTCCTCTCTCTTCGCCTGTGACCATCCGTCTCCTCCTTGGCTTCTGCCATGATTGTGAGGTCTCCCCATTCACATGGAACTGTAAGTCCATTCAACCTTTTTCTCCGTATAAATTGCCAAGTCTTCGGTATGTTTTTATCAGCAGCATGAAAATGAACTAATACAGCCAATGAAGCTAACATCTATTCCATGATAGAGATCTTATTGCCAATAAGATTAAAATATGAAAAATCTACTTTTTAAGTCTCTCTTTTTGATGTCACTGGGAATGTTTGCTTCTGTCCGTCATTTTACCTGTTTTTCTCTTGTTTGGAACCCAGGTTAGTCTTGCTGGTCTAGCGGCCCACGCATAGTTTTAAAGCAACTCTGTTTTTTCTGCTCTAATCCATTAGAAGCTGTTTTGAGGTTGTCAGGGGACATTTTCCCCCAGTTATTCACTTCTGCTGCTGGCTCACTGCAAATCCCTGTTGGCCAGCAAGCTGAAATTCTGGCCGCCAAGGTGTGTGCATGCCTGTGACATTACACTTATCTTTACCGATCTCTAATCCAAATCCAAACTCTCAGAACTTTGTAGATAAAATTAAATTGGATGGCAAAGGTAACTGACCTTTAGATAAAGCTATTTGAGAGAGTTTCAGTTAGATGTGATAAAATAAGAACACAAAAATGTAAGACTTCTCCCGAGATAGATAGTTGATAAATGGTTAGAAAAGCAACTTCTTTTCTAAAATTATTCACTCTTTGTTATCAAAAGAGAAATAATCACATATTAAGCCAAATATGCTCTCTGAACATTTCCTTCTTTGAAAGAAGAACTATATCTTACCAAAAAAAAAAAAAAAAAAACACCCAAAACAAAACAAAAAAAAACCCACTGCAGCTGGAACACAGTCTGTGCCATTCACTGGAGACATTTAAAGTCTTATTCACAAAAGGCCAAATATTAAGGACGTGATAAAAACTGAAAATTAAGTTTTTGTTTTCACAGAACTTTGTTGGCTGCAGTATTACTACATTGTGGCTCTGTAATTATTCTGAATTTACCATATAAAAGATTTTCAATTATAGCTTTAGGATGAAGTGACTGCTTAGCATGCATACAAATTGAAAATTCCAGCTTCTGCTATTTTAATGGTTTTTACTGATGAAAATGTAATTCTAATTTTTAGATTTTAGAAGATGGAAGGTGTAGTCAGAAAAAAAATGCTAGACTGCATTTGCTCTTCCACTTAAATTAAATGATATCCTATTTATTCCTCAGGTAAATTGGTTTTCACAAGTATATACCGGCATATCAGACAACAGAACCTATTTCCCTGACATATATCATCTATTTTTGGTGACATTTTTAATCGATGATTAGGCAGAGGACCACAGATGGGTTAAATTATTAAATCACAGTGCACTAACCCAGTATATCCTTAAAAACAATTGTCAGAGAATTTTTCTCCTTCCAAAGTAGTAGATCAGACAACATGACCTAGGTTTTCTGAAAATGCATCTAATTCTGAAGCCTGACTTATACCCTGAGAAGTGCACCCACTCAGAGCACACACTTCAGCCTAGACTTAGAATGTGTTTTTCAGGGTTGCTTTTCTTAAGGACCAGAATCTGTTGCCAACTCCGGCATCTTACTTTTTAAAAGAAGGCTGGTCTGGCTCAAATGTCTGCTGGTTGTCTCTGTCACACAGCATACTTTATTCTCCTTAGGACCACACAAGTCACTCAAAGTCTGTCTTTCTCATAGTGATGAATGCCGTAAAGAGAAAAAGCAAATACCATTCCATGAACACTTTCCCAGCATCATATTTACCTGGCCAAAGAGCGTTTTGCAACTGTGGCCAGAGAGAAGGTGGAACATCACTGCAATGTCCTGGGGCAAAGGGCAAACACTCTTGGGAGGGGACTCGATTTTTTTTCAATGTACAATAGTCAATTTTCTGCTCATAAGTCTCACTTTCTTCCCGCATTGAAAATATGTCTAAATCCATTGCTGGGATCTTCTCACATCTCCTCCCATGTTAAGTTTGGTGGCCAGGATCTTGTGACCTGTTTTACACTCAAGTTTCTCTCTTCTCCATCCTGAGAACTGTGAACTAAAAAGACAATGACTTGCGTCTGAAACACCAAATTGACCTAGTGAGAGAGAGATGGATGCACTGCAATGAACACTTTCACATGGAAAAGCAAAGCAAAGATAAATAGCCATTTCTGGTCCACAGGGATTCTACAATCAGATGAGTAAATTCTGAGGGTCCCCTTTCCTCTGAGGGCAAGGGTTGTTTCTGCCTTCTGATAGGGCTTCGTTTACTCCTCTGTAAAGACTCTGGAAAAAGCACCTTCTAGACAGCTTTCCACCACAGAAAGTTTTGAGTCCAGAAACCGTCCTACATTCTAGTAGTTTTAATCTGCTGTTTTCTAGTGCTTTTGCCAGAGCAAGCAATTTAAGAAATAAAAAGTCAAAGGAACAAACAACTAAAAAGCCCTGTATGATTTTATTTCAGATTTTAGTTTCCTTCTCATACCAAAACTCTTCTCTCTGTGTGCATGTGTGTGTGCGTCTGTGTGTGCACACACACGTCAATGCCTTGCTTTCTAGACATGATAAGACCTACTGTGGGTAGGGCAGGCTGCTATGGAACAATGCAATCAAATTTTTAGAACCTCTTTTTTCTTTTTTTTTTTTTTAGATTCATCTAGGAGTGCCTTACTAGGCATCAGCTAGGTGTTTTTTTTTTTTTTTTTTTTTTTTTCTGATGACTTAATGATAAAGATCATCGGCTTTATGTTTACCTTGAGGCCGTTTTAATGTAAGACAATTTTCTTTGCTAGAGAGGCAGAGAAAGAAAAACAAATTTACTTTTCAACCCCAGGAAATTCTGCAATTTCTAGAATTTCTAAAATTTATGTAATAGTTTATTTGAATTATGCCTCCAAATCGGCTATTTTATTATTTATTTCACGTCTTTTCTGACATTCAGTCATACATGCAGCTACTAAGAGATAGGAGATACTTTCATCCGTGTATTTACAAGTTCTCCTCTACAAATCCAAAGAGCCATGAGATATGTTCTTTGGATTTGTAGAGCCAGATATTTTAAGCTACTATACGCAATATTTTGAATTTGTTTTCTAAACCTTCTCACCTATTTAACTAGGGTTATCATTTTCTAAGCTGTCTGTAAATTTTCCTCGCCATTTTCCAACATTATATTAGTTTTTTTCTTTTCTAATCACTTTTAACTTCCAACCACCACGTTATCCCAAAACAGATGTCAAAATGTTGCATTTTTTTTTATAAGAAAGCACTGTGGTGTGATAGCACGATTGCTGTATTATCTATTAATTGCCGTAGGAGGGCTGCATGGGAGACAGCCATAAAACTTCGGACACAGGAAACATAAATGTCTGTGGAGGTCACAAGCCTGCAAGCTGGCGTTCTGGCTGTGGGCAGTGGGTGGCACTTCCGATTCCTGCAAGGCTCGCCCGCGCTCTTTGGAAGTTGACAGCTGAACGTCTGATGGGCTCATTGGATTGACGTTGATAGCTCAAATCCACTCTCTTCTCTCATCCTTTTCCTGAGATCTGCTGGCTACTCTCAGGACATCCCTCTCGTGGCAATGACAGGGCAAGACCAGCAAGGTCAGACGCCATGACACACATGCTTCTCCAGCTCCAGCTTACATCGCTTTGCTAACATTCCCTTCACCAAAATGAGTTAAGTGTCCAGCTCAAGATCAGATTAGGTGACCTCTGAGAGCTTCATGAGAAAGAATGAGAATACAGCAAAAGAGGAAAAATAAGGGCCAATTTGGGAATCTATTATGTAGTGAATGTCAGCTTCCAGTTTCTAAGGTGAATTTGAGAACATTATTTTGGTCCAGAGAAGGAGTATGAGAGACTCTATGTAATGAAAGTGAATACACACACTTTAGAAAGTGAGAATCCGTTTCAGAAATAGGAGGCTGCCATTACACAAGTATCACATACAAGTAAAACATTACATCGAGGACTGAAGAGTATAATGGATTCTTAAAACATAGTAGATTTTTCCTTTCATTATAGAGGAAGAAGTTTCTGTTCATTTTCCCTACTGCCTCATTCACAAAAGAAAGATGGATGAGGAGCTTGTAACCGTGCTTACAAGGCATCACCCAACGCCATGTTGTCTGGAAGCCTTTACTACCACGTCAGCTCAGATGTCTCATCCTGCTCTGAACGCTGGCACAGATCACTTGCTGTATCCCTTCCTTACACCTGCAGCAGGCCCGTGTCTGCTGTTCCTGCCCTCCATCCCATCGGTGCTTCCTGGGACCAGCTATGACTCCTAAGCAAAGCATGAGGGCCCCTGAAGGCCAGTGATGGAGCTCAGACACTGTGGCTCCACGGCCTGCTCGTGAACCCTGACGCTACCCTGGAAACGCCACCCATCCTCTACACGACTCATGACTCATCCCTGAAAAATGGGTGAATAGCAGAACCTTCCTAATGGGGGTGCTTGGAGATTTGCAGGACCTGGTACCTGTGAAGTGTTTAGCACAGCGCCGGACACATGGCCAGTGTTGGACGTATTATGCGTTTTCGTGATGAAAGAAGATAGGACGTGCGTAGCCTGGTGACTACTTTACCTGAGGGGATTAACTGGCTCTCCCTTCAGGGGCTCCTGTGCGGGCTGCTAGACCTGCAGGTGTTTTCCATCACGGTTGTTTGCTCACCCTCAGGGCATGTGCAGATAGATGAGCTAAGTTTTCCACCTTTATTCTTCCCAGGGGTTTCTTAACTATCCCTGCATTCTCTTTCCTCCTATCTCTCCTTTGACGCGTCCCCATTCTGTCCTCTTTCTGTTCCTTCCTTCTTTCATCCCCGTTCCTCCTTCCACTCACACATGCACATCCATGATGAGCTCAGGTGAACTGGACTCTGCTTTGTCCCCACTCTGGGTTGTTTCTCCTTGGGTCTCTCTTTCTGTGCTCAGATCACCTTAATGAAGCCTTTGTCAACTTCCCATTTTAGGAATGACTTTGCCCTCTTACCAAAAAAGCTGATGCAGAAACCACAGCCAGACAGGACAGATGGTGGCTCATTTTGGTTTGCTGCAGTGTCTCAGGAACATTGTTAACTGCTCCGAGAGCTTCAGTTTTCATCTATTGCCTGAAATTGCACTCAGTAATTGCAGATGAAGCATCTGACAAAATCGACTCATTGCAAAAATGCTTTGCAAACTAGATCTATAGGAGAATCTCCTCAACCTGACACAGCCCATCCACGAAAACCCCACAGCTAACATCATAACTGAGGGTAAAAGACGTGAATGCTTTCCACCTAGGATTGGGGAAGAACACAGGAAGCCTGTTCTGTTTCTATTTGAGATTGTACTGAAGGCTGTAGCTGACATAATGAAGCGAGATGATACATAAAAGGTGTCAGTGGGACGTGAAGAAGTAAAACTGTCTTAGAGATTTACTTAGTTAGAGGTGACATGGCTCTGTATGTAGAAACCTCAAGGCACTTTAAAAATGCCATTAGAACTAATAAGTGAGCTTGGCAATGCCATGTAATATAAGGTCAGTGTGTCAAAATTAATCGTGTCTTTCTATATACTAGCAAGAGCAATTAAACATTGAAATGTTTCAAGAGTGCCATCTAAAAATCAGTTAAAACAGAAACAAGCGACACTATTTAACAAAATATGCGTGAGATCAGAAAAACACAAAACATCATTGAGGGAATTAAATACATGTGGTTTTGTGAACTAAATAATAGAATAGTTAAGAATCCTATTCTGTTCAAATTAATCTAAAAATTCAAGAAAATTTCAACAGACGCTTCACTAGTTTTTGTTTACATAAATTTATATAAATATTTAAAATGTATTTTTAATTTAATTTATATTAAATAAATTTGTATTTTTAATTTAACTTATATTAACTTAAAAATGTATTTTTAATATATGAGGACATTGAGAATGACCTAGAATACCCAAAAACATTTTTTAATAACACAGGTAGAATACTAATGTTATCTCATTCAAGACTGATAATAAACCTAAACTAATCAGGTTAATGTATTATTGGGAGAAAACAGGCATATAGATAAGAGCCAGACTAATAAACACTGAAGAGAGAGGAAAGTCCAGAAATAGATCCACACGTAGATTATATATTGGTTTTTGACAAAGAGGCCAAGTTAATGGAAAAAGGATAATTGTTTAGCAACTAGTGTTAGAAACACATATTCACACAAGGGAAAAATAGCCTCTATCCGTATCTCAGGTCATTCACAAAAAAACCCCTCAAAATTTAACAATCTCAGTATGAAAGTTGAAACTATGAAATGTATATGCCTATATTGTTCATTAGGTTGACTGCTAGCCACATGTAATTACTGAACATTTAAAACATGGCAAAGTCCTACTAATATATGCTAAAATGGTAAAATGCACACCAGACATCAAAGACTTAGGACTAAAAATGTTAAATATCTTTTTAATAATCTTTATATTGATCCTATGTCAGAATAATATTATTTTGGATGTGTTAGATTCAAAAAAATACTTTATTGAAATGAAATTTTCCTTTGTTTTTGCTTGTTTAATTTGGGTGCTGAAACATCTTAAATTGGGTGTGTAACTCACCTTGTATAGATGCTGGACAACACTGAGCTAGAAGGAAACTTAAGGAAAAGTTTTACAATCCTGGGTGAGGAAAAGGTTTCTTGAATAAGGCATGAAATCAATTATAAGATGGGTTGATAAATGAGACTTTGTCAACATTTAAGTTTTCTACTCTTAAAAGACATAGTTAAGAAAACAAGAAAGCAGTTAACAGACCAGAAAAAAAATCTGTAAGACGTATATCAGAAAAAGAACTTATTTCCAGGTAATATAAGAAGTCACAACTCAAGAATAAGAAGGTACAAACAGATTTAAAAATGGACAAATTGTGTGAACAGACACTTTAAATTAGAAGAGAGATGAACAGCCCATAAGGCCATGGAAGGATCCTCAGCTCCATTTTTAATCATCAGGAATCTGTGTGAAAATCATGGTGAGAAAACACTGCACACCCACTGAGACGGTGGACACGGAGAAGACCATCAGTGTCAAGTGTTGGTGGGAGTATGGAGCCGTGAAACTCTCCTGTGTGGCTCTTGGGATCACAAAATGATGCAGCCACTTTACACCATTTTGACATTTTCTTGGAAAGTTAAACCTAAGCTTACATACTGTATAACTCAGAAATCACACCTCTACATATTTGCCCCAAGGAAATGAAAACATATGTTCACGTAAACACATATCCCTGAGTGTTGATAGCATCTTTGTTCATAATAGCCAACATCTGAAAACAACACATGCCCACCAACAAGGTCATGGATATCAAAATTGTGTTGCATTCCTACAATGGAATAACAATCCATAATAAACAGGACTGAGCTATTGAAGCCTGCAGCAACATAGATGGATCACAGAAATATTTTTCTGAATGAGCAGACCCTGACACAAAAACAAACACACTACACAGTACTGTGTGCAAGGAACTCTAGACAAGGCATGAAATCTATTCTGACAGCACACCGGGCAGTGTTTCCCTGGGCCCCGTGCTGGTGGTGGTTTGCAGGAGGAGCACACAAAGGCCCTTTGTGGGTCAATGCAAACATGCTGTGTCTGAAGAGTGATGGCGGTCACACAAGGGCACCCACTGGGGAAAACCCATCAAGGTGTACCCTCAAAGTGGTCTGTGGCCTTGTATGCAGACCATTCCCCAAAGAAACTAAAACAAATAACGGGGCATGGCAAAACTGTTTCCTTTAAAAGAAAAAGAAACAATTTTATACATTGATGTAAACTTTTGATGTGCAAGTTAAACTCATGCAGAATGTACTTGGTTCCTCCATGTCACTGATAGCCAACTGAGAGACATCAGGGGGTGGCCACAGAGTAGAAACGCCAGAGGCAAGAGAGCAGGTGTTCAATCCCAGCCACACAGCCTCCCACGCTGACCTTGAGGGTCAGCCATATTGACAGGCTGGGTAACAGTCAGTGTGTTTCCACGTCAGTGTCTGGAGCAGCCATGGACGCTGATCACAGAGGCCAGCACACTGTGGCCTCCTTCCAAGGAATTGTACACACCTATTAAATTCAGTAATAGAAGATATGCTATTAAATTGTAAGTCGGAGATCTTTGTTTTTACAGAAGTTTCTTACCATTGATTCATCAAGAAAAGACATTAAAAAATGTAAATAATACAATTGCTTAAGTTGAGGAATACGGTCTCTGAAGGATGTATAGGAGAAAGAAAGAAACAGAAAGGAGAAGAAGGAAGGAAGGAAGGAAGGAAGGAAGGGAGGGAGGGAGGGCGGGATGAAGAAAAAGAAAAGAAAGAAAAAGAAAGAAAAGCAAGAAAGAGAGAAAGAACCAGAAGGAGAGAGAGAAAGAGAGAAAGAAAAAGAAAAAGGAAGAAGAAAGAAAATAGAAAAAGAAAGGAAGAAAGGAAGGAAGAGAGGGAGGGAGGGAGGGAGGGAGGGAAGGAGGGAGCACAGCCAAACCTCTACACTGTAATTTATGTAATTTCACACAGTAGCTTGGAAACACTGAAGGGATTATTTGTTACCTGGTGGTTTGTCCCCTATGTAAACTCACTTCTATATATTTTTCTTCTTTACAAATACCATGGGGCCCCAAATCATGACCAAGAAAAGCAAGAGTCTGTCTCACCTGAAGCTATTGATGAATGTGAAGCCTTGTCTTTCACATAGATAAGCAGGTATGCATGTGATGCAACCAGGAGTCCATAGCAGCAAGGTGTGACCCCGTCTTACCCCTCACGCTGGACACGTGAGGCCACGCCACATCCCAGCAGCCATCAGAACACCAGCGACACCCTAGCTGACGTGGAAAAAGACTAACACACAAATGGACAGTGGCATTGTCATGTTTGAGAAGGGCGAAATAAATAGTCTTTTGTTCTTTTGTTAACATAGAGGTTAAAATGAAGGTCCAAAGAGAACGTAAAGCAATACACAGTTTCAAAATGCCACTCAGCAAATATATATATATATATATCTTTGAAAAAATTACTTTCTCTAAAAGAGCAAAATCTTACAAATTATATTCTAAATACAGACACTAGAAATTGACTTTTAAAAAGCACTGAAGATGGTATATGATGTTGCAATTTCTTCAGAGACAGAGGATTAAATATGGATGCCCAATCAATAGATAATGCACCTAAGGTACCACATTAAGTGTTTTCAAATTGGACTTCAGACAATAATACCAAGTCCTTCTGAAGTCCTTGTTCAGTTGGCTCTAAGTACAGCATTTGTTAAAAATTGTTTTCATTTTGTAGTTTGGTGAAAAATCAAGTATTTGATCCAGATCTCAGAATGCTTTTCTTGAAAGAGTTGAACTTTTTACCCTTAAAGAGAAATCCGTGCCCCTTTTCTTCCTTGAGGCCTTGGTTTTATGGGGGTGGTACCCAGTTGGAACCATGCACAGCCACCATAGAACACAGGCCATGGGTCTACAGACGGGGTGTGCATCTGTCAGTACACCAGCTTCCAACTGGACATGAACACAGCACATTAATAAATAAAATCATCTCCTGGCTCCAAAAATCGTGATCTTATACAAGGCCTCTAAAATAGAAAGTTCTTCATTTTATTTTTTTCACACCCACAGGGATTCTGAAAGTGATTCTTGAGCTCGTGTGTGTGTGTGTGTGTGTGTGTGTGTGTGTGTGTGTATGTGTTTATGTGTGTTGTTTTTATAAGCTGTGCCCCAGATCTGTATTTGGAACTGCCATTAAAATATTCAGTCATCTGTGTAAAAACAAAGTATTGTGCATTATATCCCAGAGGGAACCCCAAATTGTCACTGTCAGATAAGTACAAATTGATGTTTGACATTAACTGTATCCAAATGCAGCAAAACTTAAAACAGTAGCAATGAAGGTAATGTATATTTTCACAGATATACAGAAATACATATATATATATATATGGTAATAATATAGATGCATACATGCACATAAAATATATATGGGAATCCTCAATAATAACTATGATTTTTGTTTCACATTAATTCATCCAAATCCTTGCTAAGATACAGATTTTAGTCCTATTGTGTTAACTAGCTAAAATGAATAAAATTATGTGTAATTTAAAATAAAATAATAGCTGGGTGCAGTGGCTCATGCCTGTAATCCCAGCACTTCGCGAGGCTGAGGTGGGCAGATCTCCTGAGGTCAGGAGTTTGAGACAAGCCTGGCCAACATGGTGAAAACGCATCTCTACTAAAAATACAAAAATTAGCCAGGGGTGGTGGTGGACACCTGCAATCTCAGCTATTCGGGAGGCTGAAGCAAGAGAATCCCTTGAACCCATGAGGCAGAGATTGCAGTGAGCTGAGATTACACCACTGCACTCCAGCCTGCGAGACAGAGCAAAACTCTTTCCAAAAAAAAGGAAAAGAAAAGAATCTTTTGAGAAAATGCTACACAGAATGCGTACGTTTTGGTAAATAAGTGGTGGTTGGGAATACTGGGTGTGAGGATGGCTGGGGACGACATTCCCTAGAAGCAGTAAGTGAGCGAGAGAGAAGCTGCCCTGAGCCCATCTCTGTGTCCATCAGGCGCACCTGCTCTCTCTGCTGGGCAGTCATGCCGGAAACCCGTGCTGCCGCACTGCTGCTCCTTCCACCACGGGGCTCAACACAGGACCACCTTCTTGCTTGGAGACTTTCTGCCATCCTGAGGGTCTATCCCAAGGGAAGCATTCCTGCCTCTCCTGCCCACAGCAGGCGTCTCTTCAAATATCTCTTTTACTATGGGAACACCACTGTGAGTTCACTCAAGAGCCATCTGCCTGCATGATTTGATTTTGCTTCAAAAGAAAAAGTTGTTGTATTGTTATAAGAACACTTGACATAGCTTCTACCCTCTTAGATTTCTGAGGGTGTAGCACAGTATTTTTGACTGTGGATTATTGTACAACAGCAGGTTTCTAGACCTTACCCATTTCGTATGGCTGAAGCTCATACCCATTGATTAGTAACTCCCCATCCCCCTCCCATGAGGCTCTGGCAACCACTACTCTATTTTCTGATTCTATGAGTTTGACAATTATTTATCTTACATACATGGAATTATGCATGTTTGTTCTTTTGTTTCTGACTTATTTTTCTTAGTACCATGTCCTCTGGTTTTATCTATATTGTTGCAAGTGGCAGTGTTTCCTTTCCTTTTAGGAGTGAATAATAGTCAGTCTATGCAGATACATTTCTTATCCGTTCCTCTGCTGAAGGACACTTGACTAGTTTATGCGTCTGGTCTCCTGTGAAAAATAGTACAGTGAGCACGGCCGTGCAGATGTCTCTTCGGCGTCCATTTGTTGCCATGTCTGCCTCTCCACTAGCTGGTCAACACCTCACATTTAGGGATCCTTCCGTGGTTCCCAGCAGTCAGTGGGGAATGAGATGTAGGTTAATGAAAATCAAGTTTCTCCCCACAATGCAATTCCTCTCATAATTCTCTCAAGTCCAGATTCTTCCTTTATCTAACCACGCAGGCTCCCTGGCATGTGGAGGAAAATTCTATCAGGTGTTGTAATACACATGAGGCTTTCGTGTTGGTCTTTAGGATTCCGTCCGTGTTCATATCTTCTTGTGGGTAAATACGGTGGATGAAACATGCGCCTCATGGATTCACGTGTTCACTATTTCTCTGGATATTCTAGTATCTATAGTTCAAAGTTCTTAGCATGTAATCTCAAGGAATATCTCTTAAAACTACACCTTTTACCCCAAAGTGAATCTTCAGCATAGCAAAAATAAGTTTTACAGTAAACATTGCTTCTCACATTGGTCTGAGAAGCAAGTGTATTGCTTATATGCAACAGGTAAGCATTCCCCTCCAAGCACAAGAAATAGCACAATTCATTGAATATCAATAAGCTTTCGAGGTCAAACTGATTAATGCTGTTTGAGAAATCCAACGGAGAGTTCGCCAACTCTCTGAGGTCATCCTTGGAGGATAGGATGCTCCTTTCTTAGCAGTTTTCTACAACGCCAGTACCTGCGGTACTGGAGATAACCCAAAATTGTTTGTGATATATACAATTCACCCATCCATTCATCTGTGGAAACACACACATATGTACAGTCTTTTGTAAGTAGTTACTTATCTGTAAGCCTGCACTGTATTTTGTGTAGTTTACAATGCTCTGTAGACCTTATCTCCATGTGTTGCTCTATCTTAAAAATACAACTAGATTAGTATCACTAGTAGTCTTTACCTTCTGTCCATAAACAAATGGTAGTTTGCTTTTTAAAAAACCAGATGCACTTGTTAGCTGAGGCGATACAAAGATTTTTTGTGTGTGCAGGCTTTAGGGGAACACTAAGTCCATCTTCTGTAAACTGAAGCCGTGTTAACAGGCAATGGTAGTAATGGCGAGGTCAATGAGGCTGTGCTGGGGGAGCATGGGGACTGTCGGGCAGGGCTCTTCAGCAGGACCGCCGCCCCGGAGTTCTGCAAACAGGTAGAGTGGGTTTCTTCAAAGTTTTGTGAATAAATCAAAGCTGTGATCCTGGAATGAACAACAAAAACATGCAGTGGGTGCGTTTTTTTTTCATGGCAAAGCCAGTAAAATCAAGACCTAAAGTGAGTAAAAATCTTGGAGAAATATGGAAAAGGGATGACTGAGAGGAAAGAAGGCAAGGATCTGTGATGAGACGTTGGCCGGGGGAAGGCGAGGTGCCGGCAGAGAGAGGAGAGAGGAAGGGAGGTCAAGGAGGAGAGAGGAGAGGAAAGGGACAGGAGCGTCATGGGGAAAAGAAGGAAGAGGAAAAGCAAGGGAAAGAAAGCGAACATGCAGGAAAGAGCAAAGCCTTGGCCGGAAAGCCTCCCAGCAGCTTCAGTCATTCCCGAACTTCAGGCATATGTGTACACCTGAGTGCATGTGGGCACACGTGTGTGCAAGGGTGTGCATGTGCATGAGAGCATGTGTGGGTGTATGTGTGTGGGGCATGTCTGTGCATGAGTGTCTGTGTGGGTGTCTGTGTGTGACGCCATGCCTCGAATCAGAGCATGTGTTGGTGCATGCGTGTGAGGCTGTGCCTGTGCATAAAGGCGTGTTTGTGAGAGTGTGCGTAAGTGCAGGTGTGGGAGCACATGTGGGGGCATGTCTGCGTGAGTGCATGTGAGGGCATGCCTTTGTAGGCAGTTACTTATTTGTAAGCCTGCACCATACTTTACACAGTTTACAATGCTATGTAGACCTTATCTCCGTGGTGAATGAGCAGGTGTCAGTGCATGCATGTGAGGGTGAGCATGTGCATAAGGGCATGTGTCTGAGGGTGTGCTGGCCCATGAGTGCACGCGTGCATGCCTGCGTGTGAGGTCACGCACACGTGTGAGTGCATGTGTATGTGCACACATGTGTGTGTATGAGTTCAGACACACACGAGCATGTGTATTCTGTCAGAGTGCTTTACATAGGTCCATTCAATTTCATTTTTGGAATAAAGAAACTGGAATTTGGTGTCTTAATTTCAACCCAAAGGCAATCCTTACACACTTCATTACTTTTCAATATCGTCTCCATACTGCTCTCAAAGTCAATGCTTGAGAACATCGATCTGTTATACACGTTCATGTGAAAAATCAATAACCAAGCACACCTGTTTGATTTCTTTCATTTTGCCTTCCACTTGCCGGGTGAAAAACTGGGCTGTGCAATTTTCTTGCAAGAGACTTGGAACATGTGACTTCAGTCTTTTAAACTTCAATATTCTCCTCTATAAATACTGTTCTCTTGAATATTAGATAACAGAATACATTTGGAGGACTTAACCTTGTGTCTGAAACACATTAAGTATCAAGTTATTATTGTCATTACTTTTATATTATAGTTTATTATTACTATTTCAATCATTTTTTAGAATATAGACCTGGCACAGACATATCATAAACATTCAGAACATTGTAATAATTAATGTTTTTATAAAATGTAAATATACTTTATTAATGTAAAACTGAATTTCAATTCAATATGCAACATCACATACAACAATAAAAATAACAAACACTTTTTTATTAAAATCAGAAATAGAACAAAGTACACTACACACGTAAATATATTTCAGTCAAAAACTCAAGTGGCTTTTATTTTGACACGATAATAAAATTACATATTTTCTTCGATAATGAGATATGATAGTAGTCAAATAAATATGGAAGAAAAATAATGATAAAGGAATTTCATATCCAGATACTTCATAAGCTATCATAGGCTTTGAAGTAGCATTAGTTCTTGATCAGACACATTTACAAAAAAAAATAGAAATACTACACTGGAAAGGTATTTGACATATGATGAGTGAAGTTTCTGATAATTCGGTAGTATGTATTTATACAGATAGTGTCTTCATAGTGGGTTCATACATAAGAAAGTCTCACAATGATATGACTTTTTCATACAACATGCCAGCGTCACTTATATGCTAGCTTAAAATTTAAATATTAAAATAAACAATAAAAATATTTTAATAGTATATTTAAACAGCTGCAATATTTTTGAATGAGGTAGTAATTATTTTCCAACATTGAAATCCTTACAAGAAAAGGTAGAGAGAATTAATAAATACAAAACACTTCTAGCATATAAAAATAATGTAAACAAAAGGTAAAAATGCATAAAATAAGAAAAATGTTTAGAATTTTAGTAAACACTACTCTGTGCCCTGTAAATAAGGTCTTATAAAATATCAATTAACAACAACTGTATAGCTACCAACAAAACCAAAAATAATGGAAAATCATGTGCAAAAGACAGCCTTCCAAAAATTACTATATAAATACATGAAAAGAAACTGTTCAGATTTATCAGTTGAGGCCTAATAAATTTTGTCCAATAGAAAATTGTCAAAATCTTCAACTATGATTGTGGTTCTGTGATTATTTCTTTTATTTCTGTCTAATTTTACACTGTATTTTTGAAGCTATGTTATTGTATATAAACAGCTAAGAACGTTATGTCCGCTGAGTGGACTGACTTTTTTTTTTTTTTTTTCCTATCAACAACTTTTTTTTTTTTTATTGCATTTTAGGTTTTGGGATACATGTGATGAACATGCAAGATTGTTGCATAGGTACACACATGGCAGTGTGCTTTGCTGCCTTCTGTCCCCTCACCTGTATCTGTCATTTCTCCCCATGCTATCTCTTCCCACCTCCCCACCCCCCCGCCCCTCCCCCATTTCCCCCCAACGGACCCCAGTGTGTAGTTCTCCCCTCCCTGTGTCCATGTGTTCTCATTGTTCAACACCCGCCTATGAGTGAGAATATACGGTGTTCGATTTTCTGCTCTTGTGTCAGTTTGCTGAGAATGATGGTTTCCAGGTTCATCCATGTCCCTACAAAGGATGTGAACTCATCGTTTTTGATGGCTGCATAATATTCCATGGTGTATATGTACTACATTTTCCCTATCCAGTCTATCATCGTTGGGCATTTGGGTTGGTTCCAGGTCTTCGCTATTGTAAACAGTGCTGCAATGAACATTCGTGTGCACGTGTCCTTGTAGTAGAATGATTTATAATCCTTTGGATATATACCCAGTAATGGGATTGCTGGGTCAAATGGGATTTCTATTTTTAGGTCCTTGAGGAATCGCCACACTGTCTTCCACAATGGTTGAATTAATTTACATTCCCACCAACAGTGTAAAAGTGTTCCTATTTCTCCACATCCTCTCCAGCATCTGTTGTTTCCCGATTTTTTAATGATCGCCATTCTAACTGGTGTGAGATGGTATCTCAATGTGGTTTTGATTTGCATTTCTCTGATGACCAGTGATGATGAGCATTTTTTCATATGTTTGTTGGCCTCCTGTATGTCTTCTTTTGTAAAGTATCTGTTCATATCCTTCGCCCATTTTTGAATGGGCTTGTTTGTTTTTTTCTTGTAGATCTGCTTTAGTTCTTTGTAAATTCTGGATATCAGCCCCTTGTCAGATGCGTAGGCTGCAAAAATTTTTTCCCATTCTGTTGGTTGCCGATTCACTCTACTGACTGTTTCTTTTGCCGTGCAGAAGCTGTGGAGTTTGATTAGGTCCCATTTGTCTATTTTGGCTTTTGTTGCCATTGCTTTTGGCGTTTTGGTCATGAAGTCCTTGCCTACACCTATGTCCTGAATGGCTTTGCCTAGATTTTCTTGTAAGGTTTTTATGGTATTAGGTCTGATGTTTAAGTCTTTAATCCATCTGGAGTTAATTTTGGTGTAAGGTGTCACGAAGGGTTCCTGTTTCTGCTTTCTGCACATGGCTAGCCAGTTTTCCCAACACCATTTATTAAACAGGGAGTCTTTTCCCCATTGCTTGTTTTTGTCAGGTTTGTCAAAGATCAGATGGTTGTGGGTATGTTGTATTTCCTCTGAGGCCTCTGTTCTGTTCCATTGGTCTATATCTCTGTTTTGGTACCAGTACCATGCCGTTTTGATTACTGTAGCCTTGTAGTATAGTTTGAAGTCTGGTAGTGTGATGCCTCCTGCTTTGTTCTTTTTGCTTAGAATTGACTTGGCTATGCGGGCTCTCTTTTGGTTCCATATGAAGTTTAAGGTGTTTTTTTCCAGTTCTGTGAAGAAGGTCATTGGTAGCTTGATGGGAATAGCATTGAATCTGTAAATTACTTTGGGCAGTATGGCCATTTTCATGATGTTGATTCTTCCTAACCATGAACATGGAATGTTTCCCCATCTGTTTGTATCCTCTCTTATTTCGTTGAGCAATGGCTTGTAGTTCTCCTTGAAGAGGTCCTTTACGTTCCTTGTTAGTTGTATTCCTAGGTACTTTATTCTCTTTGTAGCAATTGTGAATGGCGGTTCATTCTTGATTTGGCTCTCTTGAAGTCTATTACTGGTGTATAGGAATGCTTGTGATTTTTGCACGTTGATTTTGTATCCTGAGACTTTGCTGAAGTTGTTTATCAGTTTCAGGAGATTTTGGGCTGAGATGATGGGGTCTTCCAGATATACAATCATGTCATCTGCAAATAGAGACAATTTGATTTCCTCCTTTCCAATTTGGATACCCTTTATTTCTTTTTCTTGCCTGATTGCTCTGGCTACAACTTCCAGTACTATATTGAATAGGAGTGGTGAGAGAGGGCATCCTTGTCTAGTGCCAGATTTCAAAGGGAATGCTTCCAGTTTTTGCCCATTCAGTATGATATTGGCTGTTGGTTTGTCGTAAATAGCTTTTATTGTTTTGAGATACGTTCCGTCAATACCTAGTTTATTGAGGGTTTTTAGCATAAAGGGTTGTTGAATTTTGTCAAAAGTCTTCTCTGCATCAATTGAGATAATCATGTGGTTTTTGTCTTTGGTTCTGTTTATGTGGTGAATTACGTTTATGGACTTGCGTATGTTGAACCAGCCTTGCATCCCCGGGATGAATCCTACTTGATCATGGTGGATGAGCTTTTTGATATGCTGTTGCAATCGGTTTGCCAGTATTTTATTGAAGATTTTTGCATCTATGTTCATCATGGATATTGGCCTGAAATTTTCTTTTCTTGTTGAGTCTCTGCCGGGTTTTGGTATCAGGATGATGTTTGTCTCGTAAAATGATTTGGGAAGGATTCCCTCTTTTTGGATTGTCTGGAATAGTTTCAGAAGGAATGGTATCAGCTCCTCCTTGTATGTCTGGTAGAATTCAGCTGTGAACCCATCTGGACCTGGGGTTTTTTTGGGTGGTAGGCTCTTTATTGCTGCCTCGACTTCAGACCATGTTATTGGTCTATTCAGGGTTTCGGCTTCTTCCAGGTTTAGGCTTGGGAGGTTGCAGGTGTCCAGGAATTTATCCATTTCTTCCAGGTTTACTAGTTTATGTGCATAGAGTTGTTTGTAATAATCTCTGATGATGGTTTGGATTTCTGTGGAATCTGTGGTGATATCACCTTTATCATTTTTTATTGCATCAATTTGGTTATTCTCTCTTTTCTTTTTTATTAATCTGGCTAGTGGTCTGTCTATTTTGTTGATCTTTTCAAAAAACCAGCTCCTGGATTTATTGATTTTTTGAAGAGTTTTTTGTGTCTCTATTTCCTTCAGTTCTGCTCTGATCTTAGTTATTTCCTGTCTTCTGCTAGGTTTTGAGTTTTTTTGATCTTGCTCCTCTAACTCTTTCAATTTTGATGATAGGGTGTCAATTTTAGATCTCTCCTTTCTTCTCATCTGGGCACTCATTGCTATATATTTTCCTCTAGAGACTGCTTTAAATGTGTCCCAGAGATTCTGGTATGTTGTGTCTTCGTTCTCATTGGTTTCGAAGAACATCTTTATTTCTGCCTTCATTTCATTGTTTATCCAGTCAACATTCAAGAGCAAGTTGTTCAGTTTCCATGAAGCTGTGCAGTTCTGAGTTAGTTTCTGCATTCTGAGTTCTAACTCGATTGCACTGTGGTCTGAGAGACTGTTTGTTATGATTTCTGTTCTTTTGCATTTGCTGAGGAGTGATTTATTGCCAATTATGTGGTCAATTTTAGAGTAGGTGTGATGTGGTGCTGAGAAGAATGTATATTCTGTGGATTTGGGGTGGAGAGTTCTGTCAATGTCTATTAGCTTTGCTTGTTCCAGGTCTGTATTCAGGTCCTGGATATCCTTGTTGATTTTCTGTCTGGTTGATCTGTCTAATATTGACAATGGGGTGTTAAAGTCTCCCACTATTATTGTGTGGGAGTCTAAGTCTCTTTGTAAGTCATTAAGAACTTGCCTTATGTATCTGGGTGCTCCTGTATTGGGTGCATATATATTTAGGATCGTTAGCTCTTCTTGTTGCAGTGATCCTTTTACCATTATGTAATGTCCTTCTTTGTCTCTTTTGATCTTTGTTGCTTTAAAGTCTATTTTATCAGAGATGAGAATTGCAACTCCTGCCTTTTTTTGCTCTCCATTTGCTTGGTAGATCTTCCTCCATCCCTTTATTTTGAGCCTTTGTGTATCCTTGCATGTAAGATGGGTTTCCTGGATACAGCACACTGATGGGTTTTGGCTTTTTATCCAATTTGCCAGTGTGTGTCTTTTGATTGGAGCATTTAGTCCATTGACATTTAGGGATAGTATTGTTATGTGTGAATTTGATGCTGTCATTTTGATGCTACCTGGCTGTTTTGTTGGTTAGTTGATGCAGATTCTTGATTGTGTTGATGCTTTTTTTACCATTTGGTGTGTTTTTGGAGTGGCTGGTACTGGTTGTTCCTTTATATGTGTAGAGCCTCTTTCAGGAGTTCTTGTAGAGCAGGTTTGGTGGTGATGAAATCTCTGAGTGCTTGCTTGTTCACAAAGGATTTTATTTTTCCTTCACTTATGAAGCTTAGTTTGGCTGGATAGGAGATTCTGGGTTGAAAGTTCTTTTCTTTGAGGATGTTGAATATTGGCCCCCAATCTCTTCTGGCTTGTAGGGTTTCTGCTGAGAGATCTGCTGTGAGTCTAATGGGCTTCCCTTTGTGGGTAACCCGACCTTTCTCTCTGGCTGCCCTTAGCATTTTCTCTTTCATTTCAACCCTGGTGAATCTGACGATTATGTGCCTTGGGGTTGCTCTTCTTGAGGAATATCTTTGTGGTGTTCTCTGTATTTCCTGGATTTGAATACTGGTCTGCCTTGCTAGGTTAGGGAAGTTTTCCTGGATCATATCCTGAAGAGTATTTTCCAGCTTGGATTCATTCTCTTCATCACATTCAGGTACACCTATCAGACGTAGATTAGGTCTTTTCACATAGTCCCACATTTCTTGAAGATTTTGTTCATTCCTTTTTGCACTTTTTTCTCTGTTCTTGCCTTCTCTTTTTATTTCATTGAGTTGATCTTCGACCTCTGATATCCTTTCTTCTGCTTGGTCAATTCGGCTGTTGAAGCTTGTGCATGCTTCACGAGGTTCTCGTGTTGCGTTTTTCAGCTCCATCAATTCACTTATACTCCTCTCTATGCTGTGTATTCTCGTCAGAAGTTCATCCAATCTTTTTTCAAGGTTCCTATTTTCTTTGGGATGGGTTAGAACATGTTCTTTTAGCTCATTGTAGTTTCTTACTACCCACCTTCTGAAGTCTGATTCTGTCATTTCATCACCCTCCTTCTCCATCCGGTCTGGTTCCCTTGCTGGTGAGGAGTTGTGATCACTTTTAGGAGGAGAGGTGTTCTGGTTTCGGGAGTTTTCATCCTTTTTACGCTGGTTTCTTCCCATTTTTGTGGGTTTATCCACCTGTTGTCTGTCTCTGTCCCAGGGAGTTGGAGCTTTATGAGTTTCCGTTGCAGTACTGCCTTTTTTGATTTTTCTTTCAGGTCTGACCCGCCCAGCTAGCAGCAGGCCTAGCCTCTGCCTGCCGGCAGGGGCTTTGCTGAGCTGCTGTGGGCTCCGCCCAGCTGCCCTGAGCTCTTCCCTGTAGTCCTTTTTATATGGGGGTAGTTAGAACTGTCTCGGCAATGGTGGCCCTGCCTCTATTATGGCGGACTCTCTCTGTTGTGGCAGGTTGCCTCGGCAACGGCGGGTTGCCTCGGCAACGGCAGCCTGCCTCCGTAGTGGTGGAGAGTCTCAGTAATGGCGGAAACCCCTCCCCCACGGAGCTGGACCGTCCCGGTTCAGCTGTGCTTGGTTTGGAGGGCTCAACCCAGAGGGTTTCCAATTACTGTTTTTGTTTTGGTTGTTGTTGGGGGTGGAGGGGTGGGACCAACCGAGCCTGATCACCTGGCTCCCTGACTCAGAGTCTTTTCTTTTAAGTTGAACGACCCCGCGTTCTGGTCGCTTATTGAAAAGTCGCCGGGATCTCCCGTGCTGCGACTCACGGAGTCGGCTCGAACTGCGGCGCCGGCTCCTGGCGGATTTTTTGCCTAGGAATCTCCTGGCCTGACTCGCTATTTCAGATGAATGGGCAACTCTGCCATCTCAGGGCTCTGCTCGCCAGCTAAGAGGGCTCCCAGACCAGTGGCTTTTGTACGGAGAACCACAGCAACAGGGCGTGGTCACAGCAGCCGCGCGGGCGGAATCAGCCCCGCGGGGGCCAAAACAGCCGCACCGGCTGGGACTGCGACGCTGGCGACCCCTCTGCCTGGGTATCTCCTGGTCTGTGGGCAATAAGAGTTCGTCTGGAAATGCGGCGTCCACTCACCCTCTGCACTTTCACTGGGAGCTGAAGTCCTGAGCTGTTCTTAGGCGGCCATCTTCCCAGCATCGACATTTTTATAACTAAGAAATCTTCTGTGTTATCTATTGTAATTTTCTTGTTTTGAGACCTATTTTTTGAAATTAAGGTGACATTTAATTGCATGCTATATTCTTACTCTGTGCTAACATCTCAGATGCCCTCTTTCACTTTCTATTTTCTTCTGTGTAACAATTTGGATAATATCTTTTGCTAATCTTTGATTTACCCACATACCTAATTCCAAGTCCATCCTATCACTAGTATAATAATTTCCTTTACATCTGTAAGACGTCTTTGAGTCATTCTTAGTGTGGAACTGATGGTGGTAAATTCTCTGCTCTGTTTTGTTTTGAAAGTTCTGAAGTTCTGATTTCAGCTTTCTGTTTAAAAGCTACTAAAAATTCTAAGTTTCTGACTTACACTTAGTTTTGGATGATTGTATTGAAGCCATTGGAGACAAGAAGGGAAGTCTTAGTCCCGTAGTTAATTTATAATTCAAAGTGGTTAATCCCAAGACAGAAACTAAAGCAAGGCTAGGAGCCCGGGTCAAGGAAGAATCATCTCCAGTTTCTGGGCATGATGTGGAGAGGATGAGCTGCCCAATCCCGTGGAAATGTGCTAACGTTATGTAAGATAATAATAATGTCCACATCTAGTCTACACGTCTGTGACACAGACTTCTAGAAATGGAAGACAGAAGCTGATTTCTCTCTCCTGTAACAGGACAGAGATGAGCAGCACCGAACTGGGAGGACAGCACTGCCTTCGTCCCTGTGGGTTCTGGTACCTGAGCACCATGGCCAATGCACCAGCTGAGGTCCCATCCTGGGAGGACAGCATTGCCTCAGACACTGTGGGTTCTGATACCTGAGCTCATGGCCAGTCCTCCAGCTGAGGTCCCATCCTGGGAGGACAGCATTGCCTTGGTCACTGTGGATTTTGGAATCTGAGCCCATGGTCAATGAGCTGAGGTCACACCCTGGGAGGGAGAAGTGGAAATGGAAGGCAGCCTGCTTCCTTTTTAACTGTGTGGTTCAGAAGTTGCAACCATGACTTCTGCCTCCCAAAGGCAGGCTTTGGTCATGGGGTCAAATCTGTCTGCGAAGGAAATTGAAGTATGTGATACTGGTAAGCCTCATTTTTGTCTTTCATTGTGCAGCAAGCATTCTGTGATTGAGCCCAGGGGTCATATTTTTAAGTTTTTGTATAAAGGGCTAGCTAGTAACTATTTCAGATTCTGCAGGCATAATGGTCTCTTTATTAGCTATTCACCCATGTAGATCAACAGCCATCATGGGCTTGATGATAAGGAATGGATGTGACTATGTTCCAATAAAACATTATTTATAAAGCAAGCAGCAAGTTGGATGTACCACCTACTCTAGCCAATGCTGACCACTGTAAGTTTCTCAAACATACCTGCATGTCTTTGCTGACACCAGTCTTTTCTCTCCAGAAATACCCCTTTACTCTTGACTGAATTGCAATTGCTACAGAATCTGATAATACTCATCCTCCTAGACCAAGTTCAGATGTTCCTTCTTCTCTGGGTCTTTTCTTAAGTGGCTATCTTAATTTATCGTGTGCGCTTTTCTAATCACTTTAAATTATTTTTTTTTCTTCATTCCTAACGGAAGACTATCTGATAGTATCAGGACAAGGTTGCATACTTATATGTATCGTAGATATACATACATACAACAGAAATTTCCTCTAAAAGTATACATTTTAATCCAACTGCAAGCAAAATAAGAACCCAAATAAATGCATTATTTTCTTCCTTTTTTTGGAGTCTATGAGACAAAACTTCATTTTCCAGAGGCCCTACATGAAAATCAAGTAAAAGTAAAATCAACTCATCAGAATCTGATCAGTGAGGAATGTGGAAACTTGTAATTCATTCTGCAGAGATTTTTACAAGTTAAAATATCCCACTTATTTACAAAAACATACAGTAAAGAATATACTTAATGGGCTTGGGAAGCCAATGGGATAGAAAGAAATATTCATATAGCAGATGTGTGTTAGGATTCGAAAGAAAATGAAGGAAAAAAGATTTATTTAATCTAATTAAAAACTTATCAACACAGAAATGCCAGGCATCTTAGAAGAGACCCAATACCACTAATTAAAATTAATTTGATTGCGATTGTGAGTAGCATAGGAAGAACAAGGGGAACATTTCAGTCAGCATTTCCAAAAATATTATACATTTCCACGACATTAGCATGCTGGTGTTGAATGTGGTATGTATACAGCGACCACTGAAGAGAACATCAAATTGCCTTTTTATGTAAGAAATTGGATAAAGAACAGGAATCAAGTAAATCTAAAGTGTAATTTTCTCATGAACATGAATTGATGGGATGTGTTCAGGTCAAATACAATGCGTGTCGTAATGCAGCTGAGGCAGGAATCTGACATTTCTTTGGCCCTGCTATAAAATTTAAAGTGACATGCTTTTATTTTCCTCTGGGGCTGCGGCCACGATTCTCAGATGGGAACTGGCCTCAGCTGGCACAGTTTAAATCGAAATATATGTGGATAATAACCATAGACTATAAAGCACCACTGGCCAAGCAGGAATCAAATGAGGGTAAGTCAAAGCTTTGTTTTCATTTCTTTTGCTTTTAAACCTTTCCAGAGATTTGATTATGTGCGATTAGCATAAAGATTCATTGAATAAGAACCCTCGGAGACAAAATAGTATATTTGGCTTCAAGACTCTTCCTAGGGGAACGTGTGTGCGTTGTTTGAGTGTTCCTGCGTGTGTGTCTGTGCGCATCGATCTTCCTTCCTGTGTGTGTAAAAATAAGAAGAGAATACTGACCGATCTGTCCAGATCTCTCCAGCAGGCAACAAACCTTATCTAGGACCCAGAACAATGGATTTTTAAACATACTTCAATCTACTTCCCTTCAGGAAGGCATGAAAGGAATATTGTGTCTTCAGTATGAGCCCAGAGTTGAAGTCTTGGACACAAGTCTCTGATGGGCTCTTAATTAACAATCCTGTTTCTAAAACCAGGTGACGGTTTTCAGGACTGCCAGGAAATAACACCTGCCCCATGGCATTTCCCGCCTGAGAACTTCCTTGCCATTTCCAGTTCCCATAGCCCAAGTCTTTGGTGAACTGCCAGTGATAGAAAGGGGCCAGGGGAAACCAGCGGGACCCTTGTTTGGATGTCCACTTCATGCACACCGTACAATTGACGTTCTGTAGTGCACCCACCGGTGAGTCAGGCCCACCCCCATGGTGATGACAGGGAAGCAGACATGGAGAGTAGTGTAACTCACCTAGGGCAGAGCAGCTGCATAATTTGAACTCAGAGCTATACAAGGTCAAAGGACCCGATTTTCATGCCACACTTTCTTTATAGTCTCATAAATGTAAGTGATTCAAATGTCCCCTGCATCTTAGCCGTGAACAGCAGTTGAATGCTCCAACACACAGTTTTAGTTGTTTTGTAACAAATGCCATTCTCCCATTGACAGAAATAAATAACACTGAGATATTTTCCCCGTGGATAGGACTCACATCAGCGACTACCACTTGGTCGGGAAGTTTATTCATAGCGCAACTCCACGAAGCACCAAGTCATCTGCCATTGTCACAGATGAGGAAGTGGAGCTGCCTGGCTTGCTGTCTGACAGATTTGGTGGTCCCCATGTGGTCCGTGCAGCAAGGAAGGCTTTCAGGCATGCACCACTGGCAGCTCCATGGGATATCAAAAAGCTTCCATTTATGCGCCGACATCCTCCAAAGATTCCTGACTTCAAACATCTGGATGGCAAGGCACTTTTGCAAATCATGGAAAAAAAAAAAAAAAAAAAAAAAAAACCTCTCAACTTAGGGACAACTCATGAATATTTCTAAAATGAAAATCTCTTAGCTTTCTCTTGGAAAATACGGCATAGAGTTCAGCCATGATCAAATTTTTGCAAGAACTGTTTCTTAGAATCCCAGGGTTAGCAGGAACCTGCAGGAACAGAAATGCATGGCATCCTCTTCAGACTCTGCCATTTCAAAAAGAAGGTTTTCCATTGTGAAAACTCTGTCACTGTGACTTCTTCCTTTGAGGGGCTTCGTGTCTACACTTTCCCCTGTGTGATGTGTTTTTCCCTTTGTTCTTCCACATGTGTAAGATCAGTAAGTGAACTCCACTGGGACACCTGTGTCACCCTCATCCCCTGTTATATACAGCTTCCCGTCAAATACCCTGAGTTTCTTCAGTTTTCCGTGTGGGATTTTGTTACCAATGCTGGCATTCTAATCTCTGGCTTTTGCTCCATCGCCGCATCCATTTGTAAGTATATTTCTTACACCAAGGCACATGTGTTAGAGCAGAAGTTTGGAAGTCATCCAACCTATACCAAGACTTCATTAACCATGGTCTTAGAAATAACCCGTATCTGAAAATAACGCCCTCAGTGTGGCAAAGCAAAGGGGTAAAACTCTGTGTACATGTCACTTTTTAAAGCTTTATGTTGGATTGTGTTTAATTACAAATTTTCTGGTATTTTTCTTACAAATTCTTATCATGTCAAAAATAATTATCTTCTCATACAAATTAGGTATTGAAATTAATTAATGCAGCAATTTCAGTTAATCTCTATTAATGTTCACCTTTAAAAAAAATTAATACCTCAACTAGTAAAAATAATTTTTAAAATGTTTATCTTCCCAATATATATATTATTGGGAATGACCAAAAGGGCAATAATAGAATATGATGGCAAAATCTGGTTGCTTTATCCAAAATTCTATTATTTTTCTGGTTGTTTAGTCAACTATTCCTCTTCTAAATCTGCATAACTGTGTTTTTATGACTTTTAACTTAAGGAATTCAGATATATTGAGACACAGTAGGTCCCCAGTTACAGCCCGGCAAGCCTTTCTGTAACACACATGTTCTTATTCCCTGTCTCTGATGCAGCCCCTCATCCTCTACAACCGAGGTTCCTTACAGGCACACTCGTATCCTGTTTGCTGCTATTAATTTACAAAGTCACTCATTAATCCTTGACAAAAGAGCCCTCAACTCACTTTTAATAGTCACTTCCGTACACTAGCACATAATTCAACTGTGCCCTTAACTCTGTCAAAGGCAATAAATCAAACCAAGAAACTTTCACTGGGGCTTTAAGTACCTTCTCTCTTAAGAAGGAACAGTGGCGGATGGGATGGGATCCCTGGAGGAAACTGGCCTCTTCACATTTTGCTGCAGTGGACAGAGAATTGGAGAACCATCGCAGGTGTGGGGCTGTCGGCCATCACACGGTGCAGCTGAAGTTCATTTCTAGTTCCCTCGTCTTCCCTAGTACCCAGCCCATGCCTCCATTTATAAAACATGTCTCCATTGTTTTAGGAAGTAATTATCCAGATTTCCTCATTGTAATGCCCCTATGTGAATTCATTCCATCGTCAAAACACACTTATCCAGTTATCAACTCTATGACAGTCCACTCTGAAAAAAAATGATAAAATCTGGCAGGCGTTATGTTCAACTTCATAGCTGTCTTCGATTTTTTTTTTTTTTTTTTTAGTTTTAGTCATTGAAGGTGAGTAAGAAGAAAAGCACTTTTGACAGGAACACTTTGTTAGTAACCTATTTTAAAAATTATTTTGACAGTTGCTTTCTATTTTTGCATTTTCCAATTAACAGGTCATTTGAGTAAGGTAGACAAATGTGTAAACAAAAACACAAAGTTTGAAAAGAGCCAAATTCCCTGGTAAAGCTCCACTTTGGGAGGTCAAGGCAGGAGGATTGCTTGAAGCCAGGAATTGGAGACCACACTGGGCACCAATGTGAGGTCCCATCTCTACAAAAAATAAAACATTAGCTGGGTGTGATGGTGTGCTCCTGTAGTCCCAGCTACTTTGGAGCCTGAAGTGGGAGGATTGCTTGAGCCCAGGAGGTTAAGGCTGCAGTGAGCTGTGATCATGCCACTGCACTCCAGATTGGATAACAGAACAAGCAAAGCCTTGTCTAAAAAAAAAAAAAAAAAAAAAAAAAAAAAAGATGTGGAGGCTTACAAAAGAGATACTTAGAATTTCTGGGTATTAAGACCAAGGAAGAAAGAGGTCAGGCTGAGTGGGCTGCTATTGAGGTAGAAGTGCTTTGTTCCTGTAGGAAAACAAAGTAAGTCCCTTGAGACATACTTGCTACCAATATTTTATTTGTCCTTTGAGAAGAAAGCACGGATTTAGGGGAGCTATAGGATGAGAGGTATTGAATAACTCAATGTCCATAATAGTATATTAAACGTGTATCTCAAACTAGACCAGTGGTGTTTGTTTAGTTATCTCATAGTCCGTGGGTAGTGGGTTAATAGCCTTCCTCCCACCCCCGTATATATATTCAAGTCCTAATTCCTGATGCTTGAGAAAGTGACCTTACTTGGAAATGAGGTCTTTCAAGATCTAAAGCAGTTTGGATGCAGTCATACTAGACTAGAGTGGGACCCAGTCCAATGTGACTGGTGTCTATAAGAGAAATAAGAGCGTGATTTTGACAAAGAGACACAGGGGAAGATCACCCTGTGATGATGGAGGCAGAGGTTGGAGTGATACCCCTTCAAGCCAAGGAGCACCAGAAACCACCAGCCACAGCCAGAGCCTCAGAAAGAGGCAACAAGCAGATTCTCCCTCTGAGGTTTCAGAAGAAACCAACCCTCATAACACATTGACTTTGGACTTCTGGCCTCCAGAACTGTGGAACGGTACATTTCCACTGTCTTAGGCCACCCTGTGTGGTGCATTCTGTTATGGAAGCCCTACCAAACTCACCAACGTGGTAGACCTGGGCTCACTGACATGGTGGCCTGGGTTTATCTGGTCATGTCTCAGGACATATCTACTTCTTGGGTGCAACAGTACCATGACCAAGTTAGAATTCTGTGGAAGGCCAGAGATTTCTCCATGTAAAATCAACATTTAAAATATGCAAGTGTCTTAAACTATATATTAAATTTAATAATGCAAAAGTAAAGCCATTCTGTAAATTGCATTTAGCTGACAGCTTTAGACTCCTTTGCTAAGTTATGTACCATGTACTTTATACCACCATTAATTAGAAGTTTACTGAATAATGTATTTCTGCTGGCCATAGTCTGGTATATTACTTCTTATTTATAATTTTCTTAAAAGGAGACCAAATAATTTACTAAAACTAATTTATTTTAGATCCTGATCTTTTTAATATTAAAAAGTAAAGTAAGCTTACCTTCTGTGATTTTCACCCCTTTCTTCCATCCCTTTCCATTCCTTTGCAACACCAAGGTGTTGGGGAAAGGAGAATCCATGGCATTGTGTGTGCACCGAATAGGATATACAAGGGCTGAAGAAGTGGGGGGCACAGAGAATGAAGGAAGAGGGATCAGTTGTGTGCATGGGTCATTGGTTGCACTGAGCAAGTTATAAATAAATCGAATAACTGAGTAAATGTATTCACGATACTGAACACCATTTCCTCAAGGTTACGGCAGAGATTCACAAGCATGGAAAGGAGTCAGGTTGGAAAGGCCTCTGGATGTTAGACTGGAACTGCAGATCCAGTTTTGTAAACAGTAAGGCACAGATGGGAAAATAGATGAATGTACTGGTGTGTACATATGTGTATACACATACACAGATAATCTAGCCGGATCCTTGACGTGGTTTGGCTGTGTTCCCACCCAAATCTCATCTTGAATTGTCGTTCCATAATTCCCATTGGTCATGGGAGGGACCAGTGTGAGGTAATTGAACCATGAAGATGGTTGCCCTCTTGCTTTTCTAAGGATAGTCGGTTGTCTCAAGATCTGATGGCTTTAGAAGGGACTTTCCCCGCTTTTGTTCATTCTCCTCTTCCTGCTGCCATGTGAAGAAGGGTGGAAGGATGTGTTTGCTTCTGCTTCTGCCATGATTGTAGTTTCGAGGCCTCCCCAGCCATGCTGAACTGTGAGTCAATTAGACCTCTTTCCTTTATAAATTACCCAGTCTCAGTGATGTCTTTATCACAGTGTGAAAACGCACTAATACAGTCCTCATGAACAATAAATATACCTGGTGTCTCGGTCTGTTTATCTTCCATCCCCGCCTCCTCACACTGCTGAAGCGGAACGAGGTGATCTGGGACAGAGCTTGCCAACATTCCACACTTCTCACACCAGTCTCAGTGGGACTCGCCAGGGAGCTGAGTCACCCCTCTGCTCCCTCCCTCTCTGGTGACAGTGAGTCCCAGTGGGGCTCTGAGCTTACATTATCCCTCAGAGGTAAATAGACAGATGATGCAGGTGATCGCCCCACTTTCTTCAGGAAAGTATCTGTGGGGGCAAAGTATCAGAGGAGGGCAGAAATTCTGCAGCAAGGCAGAGTGAGCCAGAATCCCGTTTTGTCTGGGACACATTAGCAGGATGCAGAGAAAAGGTGCATAGATGCAGCCCCATCCTCCTGCTGTACTTCATCAGAAGACAACCTGCTTAGGAGGATGAGGACGAGGAAACCAAATAGTCTCAAAATACACACCATGTCCAAGATATAATCCAAAATCACCTGCTGTACCAAAATCCCGAAGAATTGCAACTTGAGTGAGAAAAGATCAGCAAAAAACCACCGCCATGAACCAGAGTTGAAGTTCTCTGACAAAGATTCTCAAGTTGCCATCACAAAAATGCTTTCACAGGCAGGTATGAGCTCCCCTGAAATAAGCGACAACAGGAAGTTCCAGCAAATAAGCTGTAAGAAAGCACCTGATGGAAATGACGTGACTGAGAAGTGCACTGAATGGAGAGCACCCGTCTGGGTGGGTGGGGTTGTTAGTGGAGAGGGGACAGCGGCGGACAGAGTCAATGTGTTTCGGGACGGAATTCACCTGACCCGAACAAAAGAGAAATCGGACTTTCGAATTTTGTTTATTTATTTATATTTTGAGACAGAGTTCCACTGTGTCACCCAGGCTGGAGCACAGTGGCAGGATCTCCACTCACTCCACGTCCCAGATTCAAGCGATTTTCCTGCCTCAGCCTCCCAAGTAATTGGAAGCACTTTTACCTCCATTTTTCTTCTGTGATCTTCCAAACTCTGTTCCTTCTAGGGTGAACAAGTACAGAAATAGAAACCTGGAGTCCTTTCATCCTGCTTCACAAAATTACAATGTTAAAGAGAAAACAAGGTCACATACATTACCTGCTAGAATTGGAGAGACGGGCATGAAAGAGCTGTAAACACAGTTAGAAAACACATTAGCATCTACAAATGTATATGAGAACACACAGGGAGGATTTTCAGAGATTATTTTGAGCACTTTTTCTAATATGTGACATGTAAATGCATAAAAAAATCAATTTAATGTTTGGAGCTTTTATTTTTCCTTTATTAAGTTGCCGGAAAGACTGTTTAGTGTTATGAAGCATGTGTCAATATTCTGGCATTGACAATTTTGTTATTTATATGAAAGAAATGGCTAAAGGTGTACTATAAAGTATTTGCTCACAGGTAATGAAATGTTACTTTAGCCACAGATTTAAAAAATACAAAAAATTAGCTGGGCATGGTGGCACGTGCCTGTAATCCCAGCTACTCAGGAGGCTGAGGCAGGAGAATTGCCTGAACCCAGGAGGTGGAGGTTGCGGTGAGCCGAGATCGCGCCATTGCACTCCAGCCTGGGTAACAAGAGTGAAACTATATCTCAAAAAAATAAATAAATAAAATAAAATAAACTATACTCCCGTAGAAGAAAAACTCAGAGTGAAATGTGCCCCGTTCTTCCTTTGGTGTCGTGTGCTCATGTCCTCATTTATCTTCATGGTACTCATGCCATGTAAAAGGCCATAATTTATAGCACTTTGACCTGCTTGATTTCCTGGGGGCTAATGCTATTGAGTTGACTTAATAAGCCTCTACTTTTTGCTTTATTGACTCTGTAAGGAAATAAAAATAGAATGGGTGAGAACTAACACTCATTGTAAGTACCAAATAATAATAATAATAATAATAGTGCCATTGTACAAAGGTTTAAAGTGTTTGAGTGATAGAACAAACTATTGGAAATCAGAAGACAGTCTTCCTGGGAGTTTTTCTCCAAAATGAAAGACTCAACTGAAGATGTGTGTCTGTTTTCTCTGCGCATAAATCTTTTAAATCATAACCACCCTCAAATCTTAAATAAGCCCCCATACTCTATCGTGTAAAAATTAGGTAAAATATTTATTTTCCCAAGAGTGCAAACTTGATTAATGGCTAAAATGTATTTAAAAATTGGCATATTCTATATCTTGTTTTGTCTATGTGTAATTTTTAAAACTAGAAGAATAGAATCCTCAAAGGAATTTATAACGAACATATGTTAAAGATTTATGGGGTAGCTATGGGGTAGCCCAGCAGGATAGAAAGCTGGTTCCCAGAAGAACATGAGAAACGGATCTGCCCCTAGTCAGTTACCAAATGAGAGTGATGAAATGGGTTTGTTAAATTAGACAGAAAGAAAACGAGTTCACACACTGCAGAGCAGTAGCAGCAAAACTTCGGAGATCATATTCTCCACTGTACAAAATTATTTGCAAGTCTACAAAAAATGGACAACTCGTTCGTTTTCTAAAAATCAACAGCAGATTTTAAACAGTCAGGGTTTTAAACAACTATAGATAATAAACAGAAGAAGGTTGCATGCCCAACAAAGACAGATGGTTTTTAGACAGGCTTAGAGAACAATATTTATTCTTATTTCTACTGGCATAATTTTAGTCATTATTTCATTTAATTATCTAATACTGCATTCAACCCCAAATTTAAAACCCTATCCATTCCTTCTAGTAAGTTTAGACCTAAGCGGGGTGTATGCGAAGCTTGACGGAACCCCGGACAATTCAATATAATTTAGGGGCTACCTGCAGTGAAAGCTGTTTTGCACCAAGAACCGACTCTGTTGGGAGTGGCATCTGCTCCTCCCAGCCCTGATGCGGAGCCTTTCTCCTGTGGACGGTGGCAGGTGCTGAGGCCACGGGTGATGGTGCCACAGGCGGTCCACATTCCCTCCCTGCAGGCACATCTTCCCCTGCATTGCTGCCCCAGGCAAGAGGAGAAGGGAGAAGATCTCACCTCTGGCTCTACTACACACTCAAAGCACAGGGTTCAACAAAAAATCACAACCCAGGAAAAAAAGGGGGTTTTGAATAAGAATATTTTAAAGTCTTATGCAGGGTGGTATGCGAGCTCCATGCAGGGATAAAGGGAACATGGCAGAGGGGATGCTGGAAAAATATGTCACCCACATTGATGATAGAAGAAATGATTCTTGTTTTGTTTGTTTTATTTAACCACAACATCTGGGGCACTTCTCTAATAGACGCATTTATCATCGTCATTCATGACCGCAGGCTTAAGGCATGAAAGGACTCCTCAAATTTACCTTCTGATATTGTAACCAAACAATAAGACTAATATTTTCAGTGTGAAGCCATGTAAAAGGATGTCTTGTAAACCATATAAAGGGCATTTACTCTCTTGTAGCTTTAGTAAGCCATTTAAAAAAGTATTTGATAAGATTGAGTGAACAGAAGGTCAAAAACAATTGTGATTTTTCAGAACGATATTTTCAGTTTTGTATATAACTGTTATTTAATGCATTTATTTTTTCACTTTTACATCTCTACTAGCCACTCTGTTCTGAAGCAATTATTTGGTTATACAGCAAATGTTGAAAGGTACAGTGATTCTCTGTTCTCTATATATACATCTATAAATATAAAATCAATATATATTCGCTTTTTAAAATTATTTTTTGAAATGAAGTTTTGCTCTTTTCACCCAGGCTGGAATGCAATGGCATGATCTTGGCTCATTGCAACCTCCACCTTCCTGCCTCAGCCTCCCAAGTAGCTGGGATTACAGGCACCTGCCACCACGCCAAGCTAATTTTTCTATTTTTTTGTAGAAATGGGGTTTCACCACCTTGTCCAGGTTAGTCTCGAACTCTTGACCTCAGGTGATCTGCCTGCCTTAGCCTCTCAAAGTGCTGGGATTATAGGTGTGAGCCACCATGCTCGGCCAATGTATTCACTTTAAATATTGCAATCATTAAGAAAATAATAGATTTGTATTTCCTATGGAGACTATAATTGTAGTATGATCTCCACTGCCATTCTGGCCATTCTGTCGAGGCCTGTATACTCAATATTGTCTCTGAGAAGTGTTTTATAGTATGGGTGGTGGAAGCTGGCTTTGTAGCTAGTGTCTGTTTTCATGCCCTAAATACCCTTACCATGGGAAAGCGAAAGTGACCCACTTGGCATCAACTGGCTTGAATTCTTGGAAGTTTACATCTGGGTTCACATTCAGCTGCCAGGCGAGAGCCAGCCCCAGCACAGCACCACTGTCTTTCTCCCGGCCTGAATCTGCGTCCAGATACTGCCCCTTGCCTTCTGTCATTTTATTATGTTAACTAATTAATTAATTGTGAAAACCAGACTCTTCTGAAGAAGTCCACAGTGTAGTCGGAAAATAACACTGATCTGTATGAAAGATGGACAGATGTTGTAAGAGTTACACAAAGTAAGAGAAAATGAAATACGGAGAGTTGGTGCAGCTGATGAGAGCAGTGGTATGTTTCACCATGTCCAGGGCTCCTTCCAGGCACAGTGCCAGTGCCCTACACTGACCACCCCACTCAATCCTCAACACGGTCCTAACAGAACCACGCTATTATCAGTCCCACTGGGCAGTTCAGAAAAGGAAAGTGAAGTAACTTTCCCAAGCTCACACAGGCAGTAAATGGAAAACCTGTTTATTTTCAAATGTCTTATACAGCTGAGAACTTTGCCTTTACAAATGGGTGAGATAACGTGGTTGAAATAGTCTGAGAAGAATATGCGGATACAACGCACTTTGGATTATGAGTGAGACTTAAAATTCTATTTAAGTGCAGTTGACCGTCGAACGATGTGGGCATTAGGGGCACTGCACCAATCCCCCGCACAGTCAAAGGTCTTAACATATCACTGGAGTCACCCAAACCAAACTACAAACAGCTCTGTTTATGTTCCTGCTAACATTAACAGTTGACTAACGTGCTGTGTATTAAATGTGTCATATGCAGTAATTCTTACAATACGGTAAGCTAGAGAAAAGAAAAGCTAATTAAGAAAAACATAAGGATGAGAAAATATATTTGCTATTCATTACCTGGTAGTGAAACCTCATGGAAGTCTTCCTTCTTGCCATCACGTGGAGCAGGCAGGGGAGTTGGAGGGTTCGGTTTTTCTGTTTCAGGTGTGGCAGAGATGGAGGAGGCAGAAGGGGAAGCAGGAGAGGCAGGCACCTCAGGGTAAATTTTATAAAAAAAAAATGTGTAAGTGGAGCCTCACGGTTCAAAACCATGTTGTTCACGAGTCAATTTGATACATAATTAAGAGAGAAAGAAATGTCTCTTATATTGCCAGTCTATTACTTTTTTACAATAACTATATCATTATCCTCATTTTAGAGTAGAAAAAAATCCTGAGACTTTTAGAAGTTAAATAATTCATCCAATACTAAATAGTTATGTTATTAAGCTGTGACTTCAAATTAGTGAAGGCTAAACGTGTGTTCTTAATGCTGTGCCTCCACTCCTAGCAGCTTTCTCTGGGGCCCAAGACAACAGACTTTCTTACCCATGACATGATTTCACTGACTCTGTATCATTTTGCTAGAGCACGCTCAGAGATCAAGTATTGCTATACCTACTGCCAGCTCCCTACAGCCTTTTTTAAAAATTCACTGAAAACCAACACTTTCTCAGAAAAAGAAGAGTCAGAAACTCAGAGAGAAAAAGGACAAGGGAAGTTCCAGAGAAATTGAGCAACTGGCCCAGGTCACACAGGCGGTGAATCACAGAGCACAGACGTGAACCCCTGCACTGTGACAGTATTAATTCTCTTAACCACCATACTGCTTTGTCCCTCAAAAATTCTCTGTGTAATTTCATTAAGTTTAAAAACCACAAGCCTGAATTAGCTAAATGTCACCAAAAGTAATTAAAATATATTTCCAGCCTTCATCTTTGATATTTACTTCTTATCCCCAACTGTTTCTTTCCAACTTATTTTCCTCTAATGTTCCAACAAACGCACAAAACAGTGCAAAATTTGTTAAAAAATAAATAAAAAACAGGGAGAGAGTTTCTCTCCCTGTTGCAGAATGGAGGGAAAAGTAGTTGCCGGAGAAGTATGTTTAGGTAAGAAACAGATAAAAAGTTGGCACATTAGCTCCCATGTGGGTAGCACAGTGGCACCAGACAGCTTTGTTACACACCAGAGTCAAGATGTGAGTGCTGCAGCTGTCTTGCTATGCACCTGCGGGATCAGGGAAGATACAGAGACAAACTCACAAGCCAGGAGGTGCTGAGCAGTCGGACACCCTGCAGAGGAAGCCCTTTTGAATGGGAAGTCAACTGCCAAATGATCAGGAGGTGTGAAAGGAAGAACCCATCACAAAAGAAAAACAGAAAGCAACCTTCCACCTGTGCCAACAGGTAGTCCACACATTTCATTCGACTTCAACTGGAGTCACATACAGCTGCCGAGGAAAGGAGAGCAAATATATTTGTTAAAATGTCATTTTCCTTAACAGCAAAAAAATTGGAAATATGGTTGAATGTATTTCCTCAATCACTGTCTCCTGAAATAGTCTGATTTTCTCATTATCACTTTTTACAGATGCTGCTTTAGATGTCTGCATATAGATGTTCAATTTATTTACGTATTTCATGATACCCTCTTTTGAAATCAAAAGGAAAATGCTCTCTACTGTCTATCTGAAGTGAACCAGTTTTTGGCTGTGCAATGCTAACGGTGGGAAGCATGTACAGGAAGAGCATGGGCACTTTGAAATAAAATGCACCTCGCCTTGAAAACTGTGCTCATCCATTTCACAAACGCCAGACTGGGCTGATGACTGGGGACTGGGTGGGAAATGCAACCATAACTATTCTTTGCTTTCATGGGGGCTTGGAGACTAGCAGGAAAAACATACTTTAAAGAAGTAATTAGAACCCACTGTAAAGAGCTGCTGACAGGGAACCAGGTGCTAATTCAGGAGCAAGAGACAAAGAGCCACCTGCACATGGAGGCTGTGGGAGGAGAGGCGCCTGAGGAGGGGACATGCATGCTGAAACTCTCCTCAGGGTGCATGTTCCATGCATGTTCTGCATGGAAGCAGAGCCAGGGTGGCCTCTGCAGAGGGGCCATGAGTGGGAAACGAGAGATTAAGGCGGGGTTGAAGAAGTTATGAATTTTTTCCTAAGAGAAAGAAGCAGGAAATTAGTGAGGGAATTTAAGCACAAAAATGATTTCAAACAAAATCCAAACCAGTTTTTGTTTGTCCCAACTGAAACCATGGCCTCACGCAGCTGCAATATGGTAAGCAGCTTGCCACTGCACTGCTAACACTCTTGGATTAAGGTCTTTTAATTCATGGAACTTAGCTCTGAGTTCAATAAAATCACAGGAAAGCACTAACAAATTTGAGTCTCAGCTGATTATGAATGTGAAATAAGGCAAACACTGAAATAAATGGCAGACATCTTTTATTACAGCTCTTCTGTATTACGAGACTAATTCACATTCTCATAATTTTTTGTTGCTCTCTGTTTGCTTTGCTTTTATGAACTCTGTATGTTTCTCATATGTTTTATTATCTCTCACTCTTGTTGCATACAACAGAAGATAATTGCTTTATAAAAGCACACAGGCCTGTAATTGATTCAAAAATATCTGCTGACCTCGCAAAACAAAGATAGGCAGAATTAGGACACAGAGAGGCAGGCTGGTGCGGTGGCCTCACATGGCTCCTTTTTTCTTTTGCTGGCAGTCTCACTTACTTTTTTTTTTTTTTTTCTCAAAACTTTCCTTATACTCAAAAGCATATTTTGATGACTTTTGATTGTTATCATTTATGTAATTTTTCACGACAATTGTCTTTAAAATGTATATAGTCACCAAATGCTTAAATGGAATAAAATCTTTTGCTCCTGAAGTAATGACGAGTAACTTTGGTTTTGCATATTTCACCAGCAATTGTAGTTGTAATATTGTAATGATTGTGAGGTTTACTAATGGCCAAACAGCTGAACAGCTTGATCATCTCACTTCCTAAAACTGCGTTTTAGACAACTCAAGTGGTGTCACTTAGAGGCTGGAGGTGAAAGCTTGGGAACAATTAAAAAGCCAAAGAATACCCTTCAGAACGCTTTGTTCTCCTGCTGTTTCCCATTCTAATTCAAAGCATACACAGGGTCCTGTAATGAATGCCCTTGTTCTAAAATTGCTCTCATTAATTTCCCATTTCTCTGTTTTTCTTTGAATGATTCATTGTTCTACAGGAAAATTTTCACTCACGATGCCTGTCAAAGTCTGCTCGCCAACCCTCCTCTCTTAACTCAGCTGTACGTATTACTTATGCAGAACCAGGTAAACTCAGCCCCCATCAAAACTGCTGTGTTCTAAGCACGCCATGCTAACGTCCATTCCCACATCTTGGGTTCTACTTGTCCACTGTCCTGGAAATTAATCTTACCTATCAAGGAAAGAGTACTTAAAGTTCACGTCAAGCCTCACTGAGGAAGAGCCTATCATACTTTACCAAACATGTCTGCCTCTTTATCTTACAATTAAAAATAAAAGTTTAATTTACCTGTTCAGTAGGATCATTATTTCTAATTCCTAATTTGGAATTACCAAGTCATTTGTGAGTTGAAGTGATCTTAGGTTCACAACAGTTTATTTTCTAGGTTGGTACTGTTTAAAACTGCTCATCGCATTAAAAGATATAATTCACATATGGTTTATCAAATGAAGTCATGATGCTCTATAACATTTTTGTGTCTTTAAATACAGTTTTATTTTAGAATAGTTGTTTTCATTACAGAAATATTGTGAAGAGAAAGCATCTGTGTAATCTACACCCATTTCCCTTACTGGTGGAGTGTATTAGCATGACGTATTTCCCATGGTTAAGGAACCAGTATTGAAACAGCCTCATTAACCTAGTTCTGCACATTATCCAGATTTTCTCAGATTTCTATATAGTATCTCTTTTCTGTTCCAGAATCTCAAGAAAAATATCACATTCCATTTAATTGTAGTGTCTCCCAGTCTCTGATTGGTTACAACAGTTTCTCAGTCTTTCCTTGTCTTGAAAATCCTTGATAATTTTGAGTAGCTGTGGCTAGATTTTGCAGCATATAGCTGATACTTTTCTCGTTATCAGATTATGTGTGTTTCGTCGGAAGATGGCAGAGATAAGGTACTCTTGTGACACCATCTGAAGGGTCCCTACAACCACCACGAAGTCATTGCTGATGTTAAACTTGATTAACTGTCAGAAGTCTTGTTTGTCAGGCTTTTCCCCTGCAGGGTTGTTCATTTGGCCCCCTTTCAATACTGAGCTCTTTGGGAAGAAGTTACTGTTCACACCCACGAGTAATTCTACCTCGCCTCCCTGACAGTGAAGTTTCAAATATATTCGGAATTCTTCTGCACAGAAGATTTGTGTTTTCTCCGTTTATTTACTTAATCTTTGTATTTATATCAGGGTGGACTTATGGATATTTATTTTATATTTTGCTTTATAATCCAGTCAAGACTAATGCATATATTTTGTGGATCAATTTGGTCAAGCTTTGCCCACTGGGAGACTCTTTGTTGACTTTTGTGACCCTTTGACACACCCCATAATTGTGCATGCGTGCGTGTGCGTGTGTGTGTGTTTTTAACACTTAGCTACTTTCTGGTATTACCAGATGCTCTAGGCTTGTCTTGTACATTTCCTATCCTGGTCCTAGAATCAGCCATTTCACCAAGAAGTCGTGTTGTGCAGAACAGAATTAGAAATCGTATTTTAAAACTTACTGTGCTCATTGCTACTGGGAAATTATTACTTTTAGATTCTCTTGGCAGACGAAAAAAACGTGTGGATAGGAACCTACGTAAATGAACATACCTATAAATATTTCTGGATATAATTGTTTGTATCTATAGAAAGATAAACATGCGTTTACAGCAATGTCTCCAAGTCCAGTCCGTTTCAACCTGGGTCACTCGAGCTTTCTCTCCTTTCGTATCTGTAATCTCCTCACTCTAATAGTGGGAAAAGTGGCTCCTATCATCCGCCATTCATTTATTTTGTTCAATTCCAGTGAACAAGTATAGTGGTTTCAGAATTTATCAGTTTGTTTCCTGGGGTAACAACTTTATCAACAAGAGAATTCTTTTTTATGGACGATTCCTTGAGCCTTTGGTCTTGCATCCCACTCACCTCCAAATCACTCAGGTCCACGCTTCCATGCGACCTTCCTTCGTGAGGTGGTCTCCTGTTTTGATGATGCAGTTATATATTTTTGTCACATTCTGCTTTTTATCCTGAGATCTCCCAACAGCCTAAATATCCCTTAATAATTTGCAAACTTATGGTTTTCTCTTTGTGCTCTAAAGATGTGAGTTCTGACAGATGCATTCTGTCATTATCTGTACCACTGCAGTATCAGAGAGAGCAGTTTCACCACCCTGAGAAAACCCCCCTTGCTTTCCCCATTCACTAATCATCCCGCAGAAACCCAACAACCGATGGTCTTTTTACCATTGTTTCAGTATTATTCTCCAAAATGTCCTATCAAGGGACTCAAAAAGTGATACTGCTATTTCAGACTAGTGGTTTTCACTTAAAAAATTGCATTTGAGAGAATTCATATGGTTTATTTTTATTCCTGTGTAGTATTTCCTCTTATATCACTATTTAATTTTCCACTTCATAGTTTATTTATTATCCTATTGACGGACATCTTGTTTGATTCTAGTTTTTGATGATTTTAAATAATGATGCAGTAAGTATTTGTGTGCAGGTTTTTGTGTAGACAACATACTTCTTCAAATCTGTTGGATGAAAGCTTGGAAGATGATTGCTGTGCATTTGTTACACCGACAGTAAAACTATGTACGAATCTGCCAAAGTTTTCCAAAGTGAATTATGATTTTCTTTCCCTTTCCACCAGAAATTAATGAGAATATATGTTGCTCTGAATCCTCTCCAGCAATCACATTGTCAGTATTTGCAATCCAGCCATTCCAATAGGTGGACGGTGAACTACTGTTGCCTAATTTGTACTTCCTAAATAACACATTATGTTGAACATCGTTTTATAGGCCATTTTGCCACCTCTGCATCTTTGATGAGGTGTTCAGATTTTTTGCTCATTTTTAGGTTTGATTTTTTTTTTTAATGTTGGGTTTTAAAAGTCTTTGTATATTTTACATACAAATCTATCACACAAATGTTTTGCAGATATTTCATCCAAATCTATGACTTGTCTTATTCTCTTAATGTCTTCCACAAAGTATAACTTTTCAATATTAATAGCGTATATTCAAATTTTTTAATGGGTTACTAATTTGATACTGTATCTAAAAACTCATAGGATATCAGAGTATAACATTTTTACATCTGTCCTTTTACCTTATTGAGAGAGATAGGACAGATCCAATTCTTCTTCTATGAACCAGCCTTAAGGTAGAAACAGGAAGACATTGAGATTCCCGCCTCACAGTTTCACTGGGTTGGTGCAAAAGTAATTGACTTTTAATAGCAAAAGTCAGTACTTTCTTATCCTTATTTTTTTCTGCATGAAATGAATTTCCTGACTCCCATAGATCCCACTGCTTCCTCCAACCCTCTTAACACTGTCTAAAATCCAGTTTCCGTCCCCTAGTGAGGTTCTGTTGAAGGCGACTGTGAAGTCCGACATGAATGCATGATGAGGGATTCGGCCCTGAGCCTTCCTGGTGAGGAAGCGCCCACCCCACTGTGAAGATCATTGGCTGTTCATGCTCTCTTGTGTCGTTCTCCAAGAATTTCTCTGAGCAGAGCTGTTTTACCCTGCTCACGCCCCCCACAGAGGCTGCTGTATCCAATGGGGATCCTGTCCTGTGGTCTCGGGACAACTCGGGAGGTCCATGCCACCTGACTTTGTCCCATCCAGTTGTTCTTTCATTAGGTCTGCTTTCCTCCCTCCTGTTCAGGTTTGTTCCTTAAAACACTCCCTGGCAAATGTCCTCCAAGTAAATCACTGCTTCAGAGTCTGTTGTTTTTTTTTTTTTCTTTTTGAGATGGAGTCTCGCTCTGTCCCCCAAGCTGGAGCTCAGTGGTGTGATCTCGGCTCACTGCAACCTCCACCTCCTGGGTTCTATGATTCTCATGCCTCGGCCTCCTGTGTAGCTGGGATTATAGGCGCCCGCCACTAGGCCCAGCTAGTTCTTTGTATTTTTAGTAGAGACAGGGTTTTGCCATGTGGGCCAAGCTGGTCTCGAACCCCTTACCTCAGGTGATCTAGCCCCCTCGGCTTCCCAGAGTGTTGGGATTACAGGTGTGAGTCACCACACCCAGCCCAGAGTCTGTTTCTTAGGAAGCATCTTCATGACATTGAAAAGTACAAAAATACATGAACTGCTCCTGGTTGCACATAAATCACTGCACATACAATGTGCTTGCTACAAACACTGCAATTTTGCTCTCAATAAACTTACATTCTAGTGAGAAGATTGCATAACTACACAAAAATGTGTACAGTTAGAATAGCAACAGAAAACCATGCAACAGAGGGAGAAATTATGATCTATAAAATCGTAATTTAATATAGAGAAATTATGATATAGTTATATATATATGAAAAGTGGGCTTTTGGGCCATTTAAGTGAATTCAACTTATTTTCATTTGCTTTAAATACATTTTGAAGTTTGTGCTTTAGTACAGAGATCAGTCGTTGTCAGAGCTCTCTAAGTTCGTACATTATGTGTGTGTATATATATTATCTGAAGAGAACAAGCTAATGCACTAGCAGGTAACACCCTGGCTTTCTCAGAGCCTGTCGACCTCACTTTTTTCCAATAATGGTTGCGGTATTAAATTCTGTGGGGATGCTGACCTATTCACACATAGATAACAGGCTGCCCTCACCTTGAGCCCACAAGCCCCCACCCTGGGGCCTCTGTCTTAACCCTGAGGCATGGTTCACCTGTGAGGATTGTTTCATATTTAGATCTAAAATTGTGGCTCAGCCAAGGAGCTTTGACCAACAGGGTACGGAGGTGTTTTTACCCTTCTTTCATGCATGCTCTGTCCTGAGGCATCTGCCAGGTCATATGTGGAAGTGAGCACATAGTCATGCATTATCCCAGAGGGGAGCGTCCCTGTCCTAGCCCTCCCTTGTTACCTGAGCGTCCCTGTCCTAGCCCTCCCTCGTTACCTGAGCATCCCTGTCCTAGCCCTCCCTTGTTACGTGAGCGTCCCTGTCCTAGCCCTCCCTCATTGCCTGAGTCTCCTTCCCACGCTGTCCCCCTTGCTCCCTGCGTCTCATTCTAGAATGTGTTATTTGCACTGAGCTATTGTCTGAGGTCTACATTCATCTGGGCAACTCAGCTAAGCAATGGGCTACAAATTACAGGAATCAAGGAAGCTTCCTGAAAAGTCCTGGTCAAAAGGACATTTCAAACATGGGGAGATGCATACATAATGTAGCTTCCACTCACCTCTCCGTCGCTGGCTCTCTCACTGCCCCTGGGGACTCTGTTCCCCTATTTGTGAAATTTTAAAAAATAATAAAATAAAGAATAGAACTTGCTTGATTTGATTTTTCGTTTGGTTTTGCTTTTTACCATCCACGTCCTGTTTTGTCAGGAGCGTCACCCCCGCATTGGCAGCCTGCTGTAAGGACATATTTGTCACAGCAATGCTGCCTTTTCTCCTGATGACTTGTTTGTATTTCCTCTTTTTCCCCTCCTGCTGCTATTTTATTTTCTATAAAAGCAAGAGTGTGAGTGTTTTTATCTTTTAGAATTTGTTTTTGTCTTAGGAGGTTCTGTTTGTATTTCTTTTCTCTGCTGTAGCAAGTGGATTGTCTCTGTTCTGCTGGACTGATTCCAACCTGCCATTCCTTCACCTCCAGCAGGTACCTCCTGCCAAACCAAGAGCTGAGGAAGCAAATTTTCTCAGCCATTGATTAGACCCAACTAACGTATGGAGATCAGAATCAGTTATGAAGATGGCTGAAATGAATGGGTAGGTCAGTGTGGGCCAGTCCTCCATCATATATAGACATAGATGAAATTGAAATAGAGTTTGATATTACTTGAGCTGGTTAAATGCTCTGAATGAGCAAAAAAAGTGTAAATAGTTTCTATCCTTTTCATAATAGTATCATTTTGTATCTATATAATTCACACATGAGAGATTCAGAATTAAATGTTCTCCTATGTGGTAATTGGGTTAAAAGGAAATCATTACATACAAGAAATACCATGTTCAAATCCGGGTGGCGGAGATTACCATGAGCCGAGATTGCGCCACTGCACTCCAGCCTGGTGCCTGGAGACAGAGCGAAACTCTGTCTCAAAAAAAAAAAAAAAAAAAAATACCATGTTCAAATATAATTACAATTCAGAAAAATCTTTGGAAAGATGCTTGTATTAAGGGCTACCATTCCCTGGGGAATACCTACATTACAGGCAGTGAATGCATGGTGAGAGACACAGTTACAGAGAGGAGATGATAGATACAAATGCATAAATGTAGTTACAGATATGTCCTCATCTGTATCTGTTTTGCAAAACATTTTCTTACATAACATGTTCAAATACAGAATATGATTACTGTTCACTTTGCTGTTGAGGAAATTGAAAAGACACAAGGAAGGAGAGTTGAGTAACATACTGAAATTCCTCTGGGTAACTCACAGCAGACTCAATGTGAACCCAGGTTATCACCTCACTGTCGTCTTCCGACTTTCAAGTAATATTAGCCACTTACTCAGTGACAGTTGCTATTTTACGTGCTTTAATTCTATGAAGGATATTCTAAGGTAAACATTACTTCACTATTTCACACATAAGGTACCTTAAGCTCTAAGATGCTAAGTCACCGTCACCATCCTTCAGCTGATGGATAAAGGAGGTGGCCCCCACACCAGGCATGCCCCACGCTGAAGCTGGGCTCCTCCCTCGGTCCTGCCCCGGGAAGGCCGTGTCCTGCTCCAGAGCCACCTGCGTCCGCCCTTGTTATCCCCAGAGCCGGATGCTGAGTATTCTGGCCTTTTGTCTATGGTACATGAGTTTTGTGTATGAACTTTCTGGGCCATTCTTAGGACAGGTAAGGGCACGTGTCCCCTGGTGAGAGGAGGCAGTACTAAGTCTCTTTTGGAAGAGACATTTCTCCTAGGAGTCGAGCTGACAGTCAATCCCACAGACTACGCTAAGTGACAACGCATCTGTGTATGTGATGGCCGCAGTGACTCCAAAGGAGCTGCACGTGTCACTGGCCTGGTCGTGTTGAAAGCGTGTTGAGACAGCTGTGTGCAAAGGAGAAGGTTTCCGGGTGTGGCTGCGCGGCCGACGGCCTCTGTCCTCCACACACGTAGAAAGTGAGGATCTCAGGCAGCATTGACAGGAGAACGCCATAGGTGGTTTGCAAACGAACTAGACAACTTTGAGAAGCAGGCTGAGGCAGAAGGAAGAGATGATTCCTGAAATACGGAAGACTGGCTATGAGGGCCAGAGCCAGCTCTGTGTCGTGTGGTAATGTTCTTTCCCTGTTCCTCTTCATCCTTCTCATGACAAAGCTCAGTCACTTCCAGCCCTGAAGCCCTGCTCTCTCTTACGCACATTTCCTTCTGTTTGGGGGTACCAAGGAGTTACCAAATCATCACTTTGATAAACTGCCCCTCCTACGTGGCAGGTTTGCATTTGAACTAGGAGCTTCCAGGAAACAGAAAACAATTTGTTTAACAAACAAGAAGTGGACGCCTGCTACGAACCGAGCCCTCTCCTGACCCTGGGAGGAGCTGTGGAGTGGCTCAAGTGCAGAGGCCCCAGACAGGAAGGAGTCGACATTCTGGTGTAAACGCTAAGCACTGAGGGTAAAAAACCTCCCAAAGAAGGGACGTAAGGACGATCTCACAAGCCGGAGGTCCTCAGATCACTCCTTTCATGCCCCTGTAGACCTGGCCATGGGATTTATTTAAACACGTTAATAACCACACTCTCATAGTTCAGGATCAGGAACATGGATGGACTTTTAAAAAAAACACCGTAGAGTGGCTTCTGAGGGTTGACACACCTGGATGGCGTCCCCTGTGATGCTGAATGAGCTCCTTCTGAAACCTGTCGTAAAAATTTCAGAATTAAAGCACTCCATTCCATCAGAAACGCTCCCTCGAAATTACCACAGGCTTGCATTCTACTCAGTGAAACCTCTCCCCAGTTCTGCCCATGTCGCTGGAAGGCAGATAAGGGCTGTGCTGCGTCATTATGTCCCTCCATCATCTGCCAACTCAAACAATTAGAGGCGATTCGAGAACTTTCTGTCCTACTATTCCGATAGGTCTGGAAACAAATTTAGAAATTCATTATGAGCATCAATGCTCACATTCACATCTCTTAAACTGAAAAAACAAAGCACCCTCTCTTCTTGCTTTATAAAGAGTCTGGGATTTGGAAGATGCTGAAAAATTTATATGTCATTCCTAATTCCCTATGCATATTCACACTTGTAAAACGGTTGCATCTTTTTAAGGTCAGACCATAAATTGCTTAGGATGCTCGTGGGTCTGCCTTGCATTTATCAGCCAAGAAAGTCATCTCATAAGATGTGGGAACTGTCCAATCTAAACACATGTTTTACTTGTACTCATACAGACCTGCCTCTTTTAAGAATTGATAAACAAAGGTTTGTATTTTGGAACAGTTGCACATATGCCAACTCTAAACTGAACACAGTTGGTGTGATTGGGTTCTAAATTTGGCTCTGGGCTTCCCAAAACGAAACAAAAAGAAAACCACTGTCACCTACAGAAAAAGAAGGCACCCTTCCTTTGAGGAAGTAAACGAAGTGTTTTTCTAGCCTCAGACATAAAACCAAATCAATTTTACCATCAAGAGTCAGTACAGTAAACATCATTTTCATAGTAGGTACATTTATAAATATTTTTCTCTTTCTTAGAAACATCAAAGAAAAGTAAAACACTTTGTAAAGTAACCTGTTATTTAGACATTTACTAATTCAAATTCACTAAATTAAGTCAGCAAGTTTCTCAGTAAGAATTTTTGGTGTATTTATTCAGAATTCATGCTAAATTAATAAATTGTAACTGCTTCACCACGTAGACCACACAAAAGGTAAATACAGAAGATGATGAATATGTTAATTTGCTTCACAATAGTAACCATTTTAATATCTTCATGTTCCTCATAACATCATATTTTATACCTTAAATAATACAAAATAAAGTTTATTAAAAATAAAGAAATAAAATCAGAACAAAGCAAAATTACAAAATACATAAGATGTGTATATTCCTTTCTATAGACAATTAGTTTTGCAATGAATAATGTGATTAGTAATATTTTTTAATCAAAAATGAATCTTCTACTATGAGACTGTCAATCAAGTATTATAGTATAATTTTACCAATAGATTTGATATTAAGAATAAGGTAGCATGGAATGTCTAATTATCAAGACCGCTTTAGATATTTCTATATAACAGGTTCTTGTAAAAATAATGTTTCGCTTCTTCAATATTTTCAAGAAAGAGAAAGAATATTTAAAAATGTATCTACTAAGTAAATGATCATTACTAAGTATTGGCGGTACAAATTTGAATCAAATTTGGAAACTTATTTCCTGGGCATTCTAGAGTAGAAGAGAAGATGAGTGAAATACAGTGAATGAAATAAAAAATGACAAAGGATGAAAGTCACATCAGAGGAAGATAGAAGCAGAGAACTTAACATTGTTAAATTGTTAAACATTAAAAAAGGAAAGAAGTAGCAGGAAACATCAAAGATGTTGAAATTTGCAGTCACAGTACCGTTATTAAGGAATCCAGGAGCAAAAACCATTCTGAGGTCCAAGAAACTGTATTTAAATTGTACCCTACTGAGAATGAAGTGCAGGTAACCCATGTATATACATATGTGTGTGTTTGCATTCGTGCTGTTTTCACTTCTGCTTTGGGTCAGAAGTTATTTTCTAATTGATTCTGTCTGATTTGTTTGGTAAAGCTTTCACTTTATGCCAACAAGAGGCTCTAATATGTCCAAATCTCTCAAATATTTTTCAGATCTACTCCAGGGTGCTCATGAGAGCTCAGGGTCTGCACATGTTAGATTATTCAGGTGGTGTTTGTGTGTGGGTGTGTGGGTGTGTGTGTGTGTGCACGCGTGCGTGTGTGTGTGTGTGTGTGTGTGACAGAGAGAGAGAGAGAGAGAGAGAGGACTGGATGTAGAAAGAGACAGAACTCATTATTCTATATATACTGTTGCCACGAGCAAAAAAAAAAATCATCTACATCTCAGTTCCCCTGTGATTATAGCTTTTATATTGTAACTATAAAGAAGAATTATCTAGTTTCTGTAGCCACTAAACCTACTTATTCACTCACCATTTCCTCTGACCTCAACTTAATTAGATTTTCCCACTGGTAAATCTATGAATCCACTCTGTTTGGAGTCATCAATAGCTTTTATCCTTCTGTATTAGTGTGTTCTCATGCTGCCAATAAAGACATAACCTAGACTGGATAGTTTATAAGGGAAAGAAGTTTAATGAAGTCACAGCTCCACAGGACTGGGAGGCCTCGCAACCGTGGTGGAAGACCGAGGAAGAGCAAAGTCATGTCTCTCATCGTGGCAGGCAAGAGAGTGTGTGCAGGGGAACCCCCTTTTCAAACCATCAGACCTCATGAGACTTATTCACTGTCAGGAGAACAGCATGGGAAAACCCACCTCCATGATTCAATGACCTCTCACCAGGTCCCTCCGAGGACACGTGGGGTTTATTACAATTCAAGGTAAGATCTGGGTGTGGACACAGAGCCAAACCATATCACCTTCCAAAGAGAACAATGAGCCTTTGGTCTTCAGGCCGGGACACCCTCCCTAGTGAGTAACAGGCAAATGACAGGGATGGCTTCCAAGGGGCTGACAGGTGGCTGCCTTTGCGTTGCGCATTTACCGGGTCTGACGCTGAGCCTGTGGTCGCATCCCGTCGTCCTTCAGGCCGTTTGGCTCTCCACTGCGCTCAGGGTTTTACAGCTGCTCTTCACTCACCTGGCTGCCAGGGTGGGGCACAACCCGGCATTTCCCTCTACTTTCCCACCTGCTCTGCTGGTTCCCCTCAGTAATTCTCTGTCTCCCAGAGTTTACTAAGTAATTCTCTGTCTCCCAGAGTTTACTAAGTAATTCTCTGTTTCCCAGAGTTTACTTCTCGGCCCTGTTTCCCTCATCGGTATCTTCCAACGCCAGCTCAGGCAGATCCACGACTTCACACAGCAGTTCAACAAGACGTCCAGCAAATAATATTTCTGTAGCTTCACTCTTCCCCTGAGTCCTGTGTATGGGTGATCAAGAGTGTTACTGAGTGGTCTGGAAGTGGAGATGAAAATCAAACTTGATCTGTACGACCTAGATCACACAGCCAGGAGGAGTACCCTCAGGGAACGCCGCACTGTTCTCTACCTCGGCTCAAAATTGGTAATTTTCCACCCACTGAAAGTCCATCATTGTAGCTGACCTTTCAACCTTTGCTGCTAGATCCAGCATTCTGTATGTTGGATGTTCTTTATTCCTGGAGTGACCGAAGCTTGAGGGTTTGGCTTGTTTGTTTTTACGCAGCCCATGACCTTATTAAACCCTTCACCAAAACACAGAAACCCAGGTCTGGGCCCAGCTTCTGGACCCTAAGTCTCCTAAGCTCATTGACAGTTTCATTGACGGTATCAAAATCAGCATGGACAGTGGAGCAAGCTTCCTATAATTTGGAATCTGCATGGTTTATGTTTTAAAATATTTGCAAAAGATACAGCCCCTGCTGCCCAGGTACGCTCCAGGTAAGTGCGTCAGGAATGCAGCGGAACTCCACCTTCGGCTCTGTGACTCTGAGTAGGAAAGGGGTCAAGCCACGACATTGTAGATTTGGGAACCCAGGAGCCCTGTGTGGGTAGAGCAAAGGCATCCGGTCGGGTCAGGGTGCAGGGAGATGTAAAAAGAGATTTTTGGAGACATTGGGTCAGACTCCTCGGTAGCAAATGAGACCCCAACTCATATCCAAGCAGGGCGAGAGTCAGGGTTAAACAGAACTAGGCAGATGGTTCCTGAGGGTGGGAAGCAGTGGTGATTGGGTGGGAGGCTCAGCGTCGGGGGAGCGGCCTGTGGGTGTTGGAGGGTCACTGGCTTCCCAAGGAGTCAGGAAGAAGGACAGTGGCTGGTGAGAAAGGACCAGGTCCTGGATTAGACCCAGACTCTCTCTCCATGTGGGAACTCTCTGCACTGCGGCAAGAACATTAATTACCTGAGCTTTTCTCTTCTCCTTTTTAAATTCATACTATGACACTTTTATTTCCTAATTTCCTGGCTTGCTGTGAGTTTCCCAGCATTAGTAAGAAAGGTCCCTGGAGCACCAGAGACTCCCAGGGGCTCCACGTGGAGCTCAGGCCTGGCTGCCCTCCTGCCTGCCGCCTCCCTTTGCACAAAGCCTTCTCCATTCTCACCGTTCTGTTCTGTCCTCTCTCTCTTGCTTGTCCTTTTCTGAGTGTCGTGTCTCCCTCAGTTCACCGCCCTCTCTCTTCCCTGGACCATCGATCGCCATAAGGGCCTCGGGTCACCAACGGAGGCCCATGGCTATGTCATTATTTTTAACATGAAAGAGACAAAAAGAAGGAAGAAGGCAAAACACGCGTTACGTGTCAGGAAGTCAGCCGGGCAATTCTCAGGTGTCTCATTTAAGATCTCCTTTACTGAAAACACATCTCAGGGCTGGTTTTTAATATTTCAGTGTTCCGGGTTTCAGGAGCTTGAGGAAGGCCAGGTGGCTCACAGATGGAGAGAAGCCCAGCTCTGCAGGCAGGAAGACGTTTCCCCTGGGGGCCGACGGGCAGAAGACGAGGGGCGTGGCCCTGGACTGAGGTCTGTGTGTCACCGTGTTTTTCTCAGCGCGAAGCTGGAACATAAGAGAATGACTGAAATTTATACGTGTGAAATCTACAATTTACTACGCAGGCACTGCCAAAGTTATGAATCACAAAGTTTGGTCAAGAGGGACAGATTCTACCTTCTCTCGTTGTTTCATCTGGGATGGAGGCTGATAAGAAAATAGGTCTCATCATTTTTTTTTTTTTTTGCAAGACATGGTACCCTCAGTTTGAAAGAGGGAAAGTACTTCATTTCACAGCCAGGTTTCCTGCATTTTACCTGCCTGTTCACTGCGAGGCTCATTTAAAAACCTGCTGTTTCCTTGGCAACGGCTCCTTTCTTTTCCTTCCATTGTGTCTTATCAGTTAACACAATGTTAAAAAATGTGTTAAAGGAAAATTATAATTTAGAACCATTTATCTTGTTTAGCAATAACCTGCCCATTGTTTTCATTCTCTCCACAGTGAACACAGAGCCCCGTGGCAGAGATGAGGATATTCTTAGGAGGTAAGTGGTCGGCAGAGTGAAAAATCATTGCACGCGAATCTGGTAAGATCTTTCAAGATGTCTCTGCGGCGTTGAAATGGCCATGAGGTGTCCGGGCTCCTGGCAGACCACGTCGTCATTTCTAGGGCTTGCTGGGCCATGGGAGAGACAAAGCCAGAAGGAGTGAGACGGATGGCCTCTGGGGTATTCAGATTCAAAATCTTGGAAACCTGAGTCCCAGGGCCCAGCCGGCCTCTCACCGAATATGACCTGGAACTATTTGGCTGTCCCCGATTCATTATCCAGTGCCTGTCTCTCTAGATGGCATGCCTCTGCACCTGCTCCCAGTGGCCTCAGGGATGCAGGGCAGAGGGGTCACTCAGCCCTGCGTCTACAGCTCACGCCGGGACACCCTCCCTAGTGAGTAACAGGCAAATGATAGGGATGGCTTCCAAGGGGCTGACAGGTGGCTGCCTTTGCGTTGCGCATTTACCGGGTCTGACGCTGAGCCTGTGGTCGCATCCCGTCATCCTTCAAAGCACAGCGGAGATCTGCCTGGCCACACCGCACTGCACGTGGGTGCTGGCTGTGATGAGGAGTCTGCCCTCATTTCCAGGCAGCCATTCTCAATTTCGGGTGGCAATTGTTCCTGACGTATCATTATAAAACAGAGAAGGAAGTGTTAGAAGAAAGTCTTCAGCCAAATTAAATTTAAAGGGGTTTAATTGAGCAATGATTCCCAAATTGGGCAGTCCCCAGAATCGCAGCAGATTCAGAGAGGCTCCAGCAGACTGGATGTAGATGAAGTTCTAAAATGAGAATTAGGTTGACTATTACGAGCAGTTTGATGATATTCACACGAAAATGCATTAGTGTATGTTTACAAGTAGGTTTCTTTTAACTTTTTATTTTGAAATAATTCCAGATTCACAGAATGTTGCAAAACAAATGCACAGAGAGATTCCATGTCTTGCTGACTCAGTTTCCTCCCACAGACAATGATGATGTCATGCATGACCATACACAGCCTCAGAACCAGAAATGTGACATTGACAGAATCCATGGAGCTTACTCAGATTTGATTAGTTTTAAATGCACTGGCTTGGTGTGTGTGTGTGTTGATTCATGCAGTGCTATTCGATGAGCAGACTCATGCCACCACATCCACACTGAGCACACAGAACTACTTCATCACCAGGAGGTTCCCGTTGTGATCACACCCCTCCACCCACTGCTAACCCTGGCATCTGCTAATCTGTCTCCATCTCCATAATTTAGTAATTTTAAATGATAATTATACAATGGAATATTATGCAGCCATGAAAAAGGATGGGTTCATGTCCTTTGCGGGGACATGGATGAAACTGGAAACTGTCATTCTCAGCAAACTAACACAGGAACACAAAAACAAACATCACATGTTCTCACTCACAAGTTGGTGTTGAACAATGAGAACACAGGGACACAGGGAGGGGACTATCACACACCACACTGAGGCCTGGTGGGTGGGGGACGAAGGGTGGAGTAGCAGGGGGTGGAGGGATTGGGGAGGGATAGCATTAGAAAAAATACCTAATTAGTAGATGACAGGGCGATGGGTGCAGCCAACCACCACAATGGTATGTGTACATCTATGTAACACAACTGCACAATGTGTACATGCACCCCAGAACTTAAAGTACAAAAATAAATAAATAAATGGAAACATACAATATGCAACATTTGGAGATCAGTGTTCTTTGTTGAGCGTAAATTCCTTGAGATCCTCCCAAGGTGTTTGTACCATAGTTGGCTTTAACCCTTCATCCCCTGAAGGACATTAGTGGTGTTTTCAACTTCTAGCTCTCATAGGTAGAGCTGTTATGAGCATTCATGTGCGGGATTTAGTGTGAGCATTGTTCCCATTTTTCTGGAAGAAGTGTATCAGAGGGATTTCTGGGTCATACTTAAGTACGTGTTTAGTTTTAAAAGAAAGTGTCAACATACTTTCTGTATACTTCACCATTCCCCATTCCTATCAGCAATATATGAATGATTCAATTTATCAGTATCTCCTCCGGCATTTGAAATCATCACCTTTAAAAAAAAAATTTAGACATTATATTAGGTCTTTAGTGACATCTCATTGTTACTTTAGTTTTGTTTCTCTGTTGCTCGTGTTTAATATCTTTTTATGTGCTTATTATTATTTTTTTTAAGAGACGTGGAATCAGCTTTGTTTTTAGCTGCCTACCATAAGTGGATTTGGAAGAGATGGGGTATTTCAGGAGTCTTCTGATAGTTTTATAATTTTATTCTTTAACCATTCAAATCTTTCACTAACCTGGAGTTAATTTTGTTGTAATTTTTATATAAGGATCTAACTCTTTTCCTCCAAATATTTAACCACTTGTCCCCACATCATTTATCAATTTATTGAATTGCTAATTTTTGTGACTGCCACTTTTTTCTTTTTTTTTTTCTATCTTTGTCCCCATCATTATCCATTTGACTTAAAAAAAAAAAACTGTCACTGCCCCACTGAAATTCCTCCATCGCTTCATATATATGGAGACCACCTTTTCCTCATGGTAATGTAGGATCTTTATTATAGTAATTCTAAAGTCTCTTTCCAATAACTAATCTAAGCCTTCTCTCAGTCTGCTACCATTGACTGTTTTCTCTCTTTAATGAGGGCTACAATTTCTCATGTGTGTGTTTGTATGTGTGTATGGTTGTTTATTGTTTTAATGGATATTGAATATTAAAAAAAGTCTAGAGACTCAGGCAGAAAATATTTACCTCCAGAAAAGGTCATGCTATTTCTCTTGTAAGGTCACAGTTCTTTTTTTTTTTTTTCTCCCTTTCTATCTTTTTTTATTTTTTTATTTTTAGAAAGAAAAAAAGAATAATAAGAAAAAGAATAAAGAAGAGGAAGAAAGAGAAAGAGGAAGAGGGAGAGAGAATGGGGGTATTGCTTTGTTGCCCGGGCTAGAATGCAGTCTAAATATGGGTATGCCTATAATTGTCCTTAATAATGGAGACATGAAAGAAAATGAGGGAAGAGAGTAACAAACAAGGAGCCAACCAACATTTCGTTTAAACTTCTAAGTTGATATGATGTAGTATTGATAAGAGTGTATGTTTTGTGTAAAGTGGAGAGTTCTATAAATGTTAATTACGTTTACTTGTTCCAGATCTGAGTTCAAGTCCTGGATATCGTTGTTAATTTTCTGTCTCATTGATCTGTCTAATATTAATGTTGAAGTCTCCCACTATTATTGTGTGGGAGTCTAAGTCTCTTTATAAGTCTTGTATGTCTGGGTGTTCCTGTATTGGGTGCGTATATATTTAGGATCTTTAACTCTTCTTCTTGTTGCGTTGATTCTTTTACCATTATATAATGTCCTTCTTTGCTTCTTTTGATCTTTGTTGCTTTAAAGACTATTTTATCAGAGGCAAAAATTGTGACTTCTGCTTTTTATTTATTTATTTTTGCTCTCTGGTTGGTTGGTAAATCTTTCTCCTTCCCTTGTTTCGAGTCTTTGTGTATCCTTGAATGTGAGATGGGTCTGGACGCAGGATACCGATGGGTTTTAGTTTTTTGTCCAAATTGCCTGTCTGTCTTTGAATTGGGGAATTTAGTCAATTTAAATTTAGAATTAATAATGATATATGTGAGTTTAATACTGCCATTTAATGTTAGCTGGCTATTTTGCCCATTAGTTGATGTAAATTCTTCATTATATTGATGCTCTTTACTTTTTGGTATTTTTTAGAAAGGCTGATACTGTTTGTTCCTTTCTATGTGTAGTGCTTCTTTCAGAAGCTCTTGTAAAGCAGGCCTGGTGGTGATGAATTCTCTGAGTGCTTGCTTGTTCACAAAAAAAATTATTTTTCCTTCACTTTTGAAGCTTAGTTTGGCTGGATGTGAAATTCTTGGTTGAAAGTTCTTTTCTTTAAGGATGTTGAATATTGGTCCCCACTCTCTTCTGGCTTGTAGGGTTTCTGCTGAGAGATCTGCTGCAAGTCTGATAGGCTTCCCTTTGTGGGTAATCTGACCTTTCTCTCTGGCTGCCCTTAGTATTTTCTCCTTCATTTCAACCCTGGTGAATCTGACGATTATGTGCCTTGGAGTTGCTCTTCTTGACGAATATCTTTGTGGCGTTCTCTGTATTACCTGGAGTTGAATATTATCCTGCCTTACTAGGTTGGGAAAATTTTCCTGAATAATATCCTGAAGCATATTTTCCAGCTTGGATTCATTCTCTTTGTCACATTTAGGTACACCTATCAAGCGTAGATTAGGTCTTTTCACATAGTACCATATTTCCTGGAGACTTTGCTCATTCCTTTTTATCCTTTTTTCTCTAATCTTGTCTTCTCGTTTTATTTCATTGAGTTGGTCTTCGACCTCTGATGTCCTTTCTTCTGCTTGATCAATTCGGCTGTTAAAACTCATGCACACTTCACGTAGTTCTTGTATTGTGTTTTTCAGCTCCATCAATTCACTTATTTTCCTCTATAAATTGTGTATTCTTGTTGACATTTCATCAAACCTTTTTTCAAAGTTCTTAGTTTCTTTAGATTGTGTTAGAACAAGTTCTTCGAATTCACAGAAGTTTCTCATTATCCACATTTTGAAGCCTGCTTCTGTAATTGGAACACACTCGTTCTCCATCAAGCCTTGTTTCGTTGCTGATGAGGAACCGTGATCCCCCGCTGAGGGAGAGGCGTTCTGATCTTGGGTATTCTCAGCCTTTTTTGACTGTTTTCTTCCCTTTGTTGTAGATTTATCCATCTGTGGTCTTTGTATTCACCGTCTTTGTAATTGGGTTTCTGAGTGGACGTCCAACTTATTGATTCTCAGTGCCAAAATCTGAGCAACCCACTGCGCCGACTAAATCAGCGGCGTTAAGATTGATGGTGCTTTTCTGACTCTGCACCAAGAACAGACGCTCTGAGGCGCCGGTCACAAAAGTCGCGCTGGCGACCCGTGGGGCTCCTCTGCTGGGAATCTCCTGGTAAGTGAGCAACAAGAATTCATGTGAAGGTGTGGCGTCCTCTCGTTCTGTGCGTTTTCACTGGGAGCTACAATCCCGAGCTGCTAGTCATCAGCCATCTTGGATCTCTCTCCTGTGCTTATTTTTCATCTGTGTATGTTTTCAGTGAAATGTCTGTTCACATCTTTTGTCCATTTTCTAGTTGGAATGTGTATGTTTTACCTTTGAGTTCTTAGAGTTCTTCATAAGTCTTAGGTAGAAGGTCTTTGTCAAATATGTATTTTGCAAGTATTTTCTCCTAGTCTATAGCTTGACTTTTTGTTCTTTTCACAAGGTCTTTCTCAGGGAAAAAGCTTTTGATTTTGACGAGGTCCAAATTATCAGTCTTTTTTTTTTTTTTTTTTTTATAGGCAATGCTTTTGGTGTCATGCTTTGCATAACCGAAGGTCCCAAAGGTTTCTTCTGTGTGTGTATTTTTCCCTAAAAACATTATAGTTGCAGGTCTTACATTTAAGTCCATGATTCATTTTGAGCTGATTTTTGTAAAAGGTGCAAAATTAGCTCAAGGTTCTTTTCTGTTGTTGTTTTATTATGTCCAGTGCTCCAGTACCATGTGCTGAAATGATTTTCTTTCGTTGAATTTTCATTGTACCTCTGTCAATAATCAGTTGGGCATATATCCTTTTATCGGTTCAGTTAGATGTGTGTTTTTGACTTGCATTCATAAATTCTTCTATAGTTATTTTTCATTCAAGCCTGCCCTTCCTTGAGTCAATTTGAGGAATTAATATTTTCTAGAAAATTGATAATTTCACTTAGCATTAAAAAAATTTGGACACAAGAAAATTCAATCTTTGCAGCATATATTCATATTTGTTTAGACAATGTATAAAATTTATGTAAACACCACAATCAAAATGTGGAAGCTGGGCGCAGTAGCTCACAACCTGTAATCCCAGCAATTTAGGAGGCCAAGGCAGGAGGATCACTTGAAGCCAGAAGTTCAAGATCAGCCTAGACAACATGGCGAGAGACCCTATCCCGTTTCCCTGATTCATTAAGTATTTTTTATAGCATGTAACACTAGCCAATACATTCATTGTGTTCTTTATGTAGATATATTAACATATCTATATAAATATATCTGTTAGTATTATACTACGATTAATATCTATTAGTATTATAACAATATAATACTATAATTTTATAAACTATAATTATTAGTTTTAATATATGAACATAACTAGTATAAGTAATAGTATTAACTAAATTATTATAATATAATAATTAATAATATAAATAAACACTACTATAAATATATATTATATAAACATTCTTACATATTTATATACTTACATATTTATATCATATATAATACTAATAGTATATTGTTATTCATAATATATTAGTATATATAATACAGATTAGTATATGTTAAGTAATATATAATGAAGCATTATATAATCTATTAATTTATATGTATTATATAATACTAAATATAATCTTATATATAGTACCATATAATTTAATTATCTAAAAATATGTAGCATTGTATTTTTAAATTTTTAATGTCATTTAAAATGTTTTTCCAATTCAATGAGGCATAAATTTGTAGAAATAGATCCTCTCAAACCTCCACTTTATTCGCTCCACTTATTATCAAACTTGTTATTAGATTTCTTGTATTTTTTTTCTCAAATTCAATCAAAGAGTAGACTTATTTAAATTTTCTCTTGGAACTAACCTCCTTTAAAAATGTTATTTCTCAACTGTGAGTTGTATCTTCAAGCAGATTGCTGCCTGATTCGGTTTATTAGAAGATCCACAGAAAAATATCACATTACGCTTTCACGGTTTATATCTTATTTCATAAGCTGTGCTCATGTGTCATTATAAAATACTAAACCTATTACTTACATTAGCTAGGAACTATAAATAAACTATGGAGAAAGAGAAGATATTAACTGACAAACCTAAAAGAAAAATCTCGTCTTTGATGTGTTAGCTTGAAGAAAAATCAAGATATTTAAAATGCTATTAAACATTCTAGTATACTCTAAGCATGCAGAAGAAAAGACTATAAGATTGCCACAAATGAAAAACAGACACACTAAAATTTGTATAAATTGAACATATGTGAATAGCTCAGAAAGATTCAAATTTCATAAAATTTGGAGCAAAAAAGTTGAGAAGAAACCATATTCTGATAAAAATAATTTTGTAACTATACTGCATTGAATAATGTCCCACAAATATTCACCCACAATTTGTAAATGTGACCTTATTCAGAAACAGAGACTTTTCAGAGTAACTTAAGTAAAGACATATTCATCCTGGGCATAAGGTGAGGCTTAATCTGTGGGCTAATGTCTTTTAGGGAGGTCGGGGAGGGATAACACGGGGAGAAATGCCAGATACACGGAGGCAGCAACCCACATTGTTATGTATGTACTTTGCAGCAATCCTGCATGATCTGCACATGTACCCCAAAACCTAAAGTACAATAAAAAAATAAAGAAACAATAGAATAAAAATAAAAAAGGAAGATAAAAGACAAGCACACAGGGGTGAGGCCCTGGAGGACAAAGACAGAGACGGGAGCAAGGCACCTGCAAACCAGAGAACACCAGGGTCCCCAGGAGCCGGCGGAGGCAGGCTGGGATGCTGCCTGGAACCTGGACCCTCAGAAGGAGCGCTGTCCAGCAATGCTTCCATTTTGGACTTCTGCTCCCGGAAAATGAGGGGATAAATTTTTGTCGTCTTAATCCCTTAATTTGTGTTAATTTGTTGAAGCAGCCACAGGATACTAATATGGTTAGTTATCTTTTCAAATCACTATATAACTAACTCATTGGGGGAAAATATTTAAAAAAAGAGAGAGAGAGAGACAGGAATAGGTAAAGGGTTGGTCACTGCAGGACTTCTGGGATCTGAGAGTGGGACTTATGTGAGTATCTCATTCCAGAGCAGGCTTCCAAGTCTTCAGCTCAACCAGCGTGTGATTGGGTATGCCGGAGGTCAGGGGCCATGCCCTGGAATTTCAGGCTGAAAGGTGTAGAAAAGGGGGTTGCATCTCTAGGGAACAGCCTTGGAACACGTCTGAAAATGTTGGGAATTGAGTTCAGGTCTCACGAGTTGACTGTTTTACTTGGAAGTCACTCCTCCGCACTGTGGAAGTCGAACAGTCATGAAATTGTGGAACCTTTGGGCTGCAGGTTACTCCGAGAACAGAGCTCCCGAGGAGTAACTGTGCTGGTTTGGGAACACCCGCTTTATTCTACATGGAGAATCTACACACTTTACCACCCACTGACCATGTCCTTGTCTTCCAAGAGGGAGATGAAAGTGAGGAGGCAGAGATTAAATGCAAGGCTTGGAACCTCCTGGATGAGAACAAATGCAAATGCTGGACTTTGAGAATTCAGACAAGGTGTGGAGGTAACTGTCGATTCAGTGGGCACACGGGGAGGAAGCCAAGCCCGCCAGCCGTGGTTACGCGGTTCCAATGCAGAGGCTGTGATGGAGGGACTAGGTGGCGTGGTGGGCATGGTTAGGGGGAGACACAAGGATTGAGGGGGTGCCCGGGGCCTGGCAGAGGTGGCACATGACCACCACTCTCAGGGACAGAAGACCAGGGTGGGATGGGAGGTTCCTGGCAGCCTGTAAGGCAGGACCATAGAAAAGTTACTGCCCAGAGAGAGCTTCGGCCGTGTGACCCCCAAGACATGGTGTCCAAACAGAAGAGGTGTGAGAAGCCTCTGCCACCCCACTTCCCAGACTGGCCCACCTTCTGTGCGTGCCTCCCACTGGCCCAGCCCTCATGACTCCAGCTGCCCCTGAGCCCAGAAACACAGGCTGTGGGTTTCGGCCTCCCTGACTTCACAGCATGAGAGAGAAGTAAAGAGAAGGAATCCCAGAGAGCGAATCAGGTCACCTGCTGCTACATTTGCACTTATTCACTCCAGTGACGTCTAAATGAACTCCTGAAGGTCCACGTTCAGCATCGGCTTCCCTCAGGGCCTGGACTGGATCTTTATTCTGTTTGTAACCAGGGGGCCCCGCCGGTTTTCGGACAAGCAATAACAGCATGTGACAGCATAGTGCACGTTCACAGAACGCCAGACGCTGAGCTGAGCGCCTTACCTACTCGCCTTGCTGTCTTGTGTTGCTTTGTTTCTTTTTGAGACAGAGTCTCACTCTGTCGCCTGGGCTGGAGTGCAGGGGCACGGTCTCAGCTCACTGCAGCGTCTGCCTGCCAGGTTCAAGAGATTCTCGTGCCTCAGTCTCCCAAGTAACTGGGATTGCAGGTGCGCAGCACCACGCCTGGCTAACTTTTTGTGTTTTTAGTAAAGACTGGGTTTTGCCGTGCTGGCCAGGCTGGTGGTGAATGTTTTTGTTTTTATTAGTAGATACTATAGTATTTATTATATAGGAACATATTCTGAAATATAATATTCATAAAATTTTGTTAGATGTCAGGCGATTTTAGAAGTCTACACTCTTCAATACGGTAGCCAGGAGCAACATACGGTGTCTGAGCCCTGAAATGCGGCCAGCTCTAAGTGAAAAGGTGCTGAAAATGCCTAACCCACCCTGGGTTTTAAACACTATGAAGAAAAGTATGGGAAATAATTCATTATATTTTCTATGAGTTACACTTTTAAATGATGATGTACACATCATGTGAAAATTGTGAAAAGTGGATACAATTTACCTTATCCATTTCTTTTCACACAACTGCTGGAAAACCTGACGTGGAATCTCTGGCTCCCCTTCGTGGCCTGTACTGTTTCTAGGACGAAGCTGCCGCGTGCTTTACGTAGACATCAAGAGGCAGAAGCTGGACCTGAATTGAGATCTTCTCACTGGAAAATCCACAGCCTAGTCACCATGCAATGTTGTCTGCGTTGTCAATGAAAGAGTGAATGAGAACACAATTCACCATCCCGAGAGCCTGACCTGTCCCAGGCACTGTGGCGAGCACTTTATACAAAACGCTCAGAGCGACCCTGCAACACAGATACTGTGATACCCACTTGGTAGATGAAAAATACAATTTAGATGACATACTCTCAGCTGCAAAGCCAGTAGGTAGTTAACCAAAATGCAAACCGAAGGCAGACTCCACAACCCACGATCTTTAGCATAATGTCATACGACCTTCTTGATGTGAACGTTCTAAGAAACAAGGGTTAATGTCGAAATCTTAGAGTTGAAAATTAACAGCGCGTTTCTGAACATACTCAACACACTAAATTCTAGAGATGCTTCATAACTTACTCTATAATGGGGTATGATTAGCATTAGGCAGAATTTCTCATCCAAGAACTTGTAGATTAAGAAATATTAATAAAATCTGCATGACAAATAGCATGATGTGAAATACTTAGTTTATCATCAATCACTGAGTATTCACCATGTCTGAGAAGCATCCGTTTTAATCCTAAAGAAGCTTGCACAAATACCTGCTCACAAACACAGCAATCCCTAACACTCGAGAGGCTTAATTCTCTATCACAAGAGACGATAAACAGTCAATGGGAAAGAACAAGGGTACGATCTCACAGCGCGATTTTTCACTGATTACACATCAGAAAGCTGTAAGGGCTATAACTTATGTAGGAAGTATAACAAATAATTAAGTCATTTAAAATCATCATCTATATACAGGAATTAAAAATTAGATACAGGAATTAAAATACCGGAAGAAAATACTGGAAATCACCTTCCCTATGAGACAATACTATTAGCAGTATAGTATTGAAACAAATTTTGCTTGATATCTCTTAGGATTTCTACTTTCTTTATGTTGTAATCAGTTTATTTTTCTGTGAACGTTTTCTTTTTGCCCACAGTCTTTGTGTGCCCAGGATAAAAATGTTATCCATAATAGAAGTTCTTCCTAGAAATGCTTTTTCTTTTTTTAATTAACAAGGGATATTTCTTTTATAGTATTATCCAATTAAAATATATATTCTGATTCTTAGTTTTAGAACCAAAGAAATCCATTATTTGTGGACAAATTTTAGCACCTACAAGGTGTCTTAGTAGGAATTGCTTTTATGTGTGATAATATCAGTGTAAGTTTAATTTTTATTTTTATGATGACAAAGAAAGAAAGCTTCCTGGGGAACACAGTTTTGCAATATTCCAAAGGCAGAGTAGGAAGAGGGATAAGCTGAGATGGCATCAAACAGTTAGAAAAAAATTATCTTAAATTCTATACTTTCAACAATAGACATAACATCATAAAAATAGTTCTGGTAAATCTTAGAACATTTTTATACCTCATCACTCAAATGAAGCCAAAAACTTTACAACAGCAGATGTCGCACTGAGAATTGTTGGTTGTTCAGTGCTAGACTCATGCGGGATCCTACCAGTGTGCCTCTAAGCTGGTCTGGTGGATTAGAGGCAGTAAAAGCCATGACAGTTCTGCTTGCTCTGGGTTTTGCAGCATCAGAACTTCTGCTTAAGCACCTTCCATCCCTCCAGAGATGACATCCTCAGCAGGAAATAGAGTAACAGAAATCATTTCCTCTCTCCTTGTCCCTTCTGTAAAGCATATGGCTAATCTATCCTGTGGAAACTCCAATGTGTTTTGTATTCATGAACCTTCATGACTAATTTCCTGAGCCAAACTATAATTACTTTAATTCTACTCTGCTGGAGAGAATTTGAAAACAGGACTTCTTTAGAAGAAAATTAACTTACGTAATGAGAGAAGAGATAAATCATATTAACTCTAATTAAAGTATATTAACATTTTGGTTGCATATGAATAAAAAGCAGACACAATGAAAGCAGGTTTCTCATAAAGAGTCAATTTATGGAGATTTATGAAGATTTTAGGAACTTGCAAAATTTCATTACTTAACATCTCTATTAAAATCTTTACAAGCACGCATAATGAAAAGCCTAATAAAAGATTTAATAAATGGACTTTTGCTTAAAGTCACACTGATTCAGTGCAAGCAAAGGTTTAAACCCTTCATGGAGATTAAAATGATAATTTTCAATTTAAAAAATACATATGCTTTCTATGTGGTGACAAGTGGAGAGTTAGAATATTAGAAAGTCAGAAAACTATCCTTAGCCAACAACGTCAGTAATTCCTGGCTTTGCTTGGTATCCCAAGACTGTGATGATTACCTCTATCTTTCATTTTATGTAATCTATTGCAGAATAGATAAGATATTAACTACATATTATCTACATGTAATATAGAACATATTGACTGTAGATACCATAATAACTACAGAGTCCCAGAGAAAAGAAATATAAATTTTTCTCTACCATGAAGCTGTTACAAATGCTCCTGTTTGGCCTTAATACAAGATCTTTAGCGCTCTCCATATCTCAAACAAAAGTGTAACACAAATAGGAGACTTCCAGGTAATCTTATGTAAGTTTAACTTGAGGGTGAAAATTAGTTTTTCTTCCAAAATGCTGTTTCTCCAAAGGTATACAATGGTCCTGCTCAATGCTTGAATTTTCAGTATTGCTCCTGAGTGCCTCCTGAGATAGACGCTCCAACTACGTCACGGAAAACCACTTTGCCTGTGAAGGTGCGGAGAGAGCAGCAGGGGCTACGTGTCTACCTCGCAGGTGAGATTTGCAGCCACGTCAGCCACGGTGCTCTCGAACCTCCGGCAAAGCATTGTGTGTCTCTTGTCACTATTCAGAGCCACCACACCCCACTGGTCACTACACTTTTACCCTTCTCTGCTGGGATCCCCATGGCCACAAATACTCTGAGAGTCTTCCTGTTCTGTCATTCACACCACGACCTGCTTACAACTGCTTTTTATTTTCTTTTTTTTTTTTTTTTTTGAGACGGAGTTTCGCTCTTGTTACCCAGGCTGGAGTGCAATGGTGTGATCTCGGCTCACCGCAACCTCCGCCTCCCGGGCTCAGGCAATTCTCCTGCCTCAGCCTCCTGAGTAGCTGGGATTACAGGCACGTGCCACCATGCCCAGCTAATTTTTTGTATTTTTAGTAGAGACGGGGTTTCACCATGTTGACCAGGATGGTCTCGATCTCTCGACCTCGTGATCCACCCGCCTCGGCCTCCCAAAGTGCTGGGATTACAGGCTTGAGCCACCGCGCCCGGCTTACGCTTTTTATTTTCAATGATTGTCAAATAACATGCCGTTACATCATCGAGCATTTAAACCTGAAGGCCTTATAGAAAACACTTATGTTCCCACTACGAAAAAATGTAAGTGTGTAGATTATCAAATAATGTGAATACACATTTTAATTTTAATAGAGAAACTTCCAGACTAAAGACTGTGGAAATGGATGCCAGTTTTACCATTTACGCATCAGTAGTTTGGCATTAGAAACAAAAGATTCTTGTACAGTGTTTAGTTATTCTTTTGCAGAACTAAATATGATACTGCTTTTTTTTTTTTTTTTTTTTTTTTTTTTTTTTTTTTGAGATAGAGTTTCATTCTTGTTACCCAGGCTGGAGTGCAATGGCATGATCTCAGCTCACTGCAACCTCCACCTCCTGGGTTCAAGCAATTCTCCTGCCTCAGCCTCCTGAGTAGCTGGGATTACAGGCACGCGCCACCATGCCCAGCTAATTTTTTGTATTTTTAGTAGAGACGGGATTTCACCATGTTGACCAGGTTGGTCTCGATCTCTCGACCTTGTGATCCACCCACCTCGGCCTCCCAAAGTGCTGGGATTACAGGCTTGAGCCACCGCGCCTGGCCGATACTGCTTTTAACAGACATACTCTCATTTCTATATTCCTCATCTCTCACACTTCTTGAAAACATTTATTGAATTGTGTTTTTAAAACAACTCTGAATTGTATTTCTATAGGTACTAAGAGTGAAGAAAGCAGGTCATGGAATTTTCTAAGAACACAGAGGATAATTGGAAATTTAAAAGCAAAGAGAAGGAGGGCCAGGCACAGTGGCCCACACCTGTAATCCCAGCACATGGTAAGTATAAGGACTGCGTTTACCATGAGTGCAAAGTGGACTTTTCTGGGCAGAGATCTGTTCAAAAGACTTTTTGAAGATCCTGTTTTATAATCAAGGTCAGGTTTTCTCTGTGACCAGGGAGTCGCTGAGCTCTGTGCAGCAAGAGCTTTTTCTTACTCAACTGTGAAACCGTAGTGCCTTATGCAGTGCTGGGAATGGACTAGCTGTGCAGCGATGATCAGTTGAATAAATGGAGGAATGACCTGGTCGCCACACCCTGTTCTTAAAGGAGTTGGAAGGTCCTCCTGGACCGTGTTGATTGGCTCTGGATCGAGCTGTGGGTACAGAGATCACTGCATTGGTGTTGACAGGGAGGTCCTCCTTGGCCCCCCACTACAGTGTTAGGGACAGCATTAGGGAAGAGAGTCTCCGGGTGCACTGCCTGCCCGCCTGCCAGTGGCTCATGTGAGGACAGCAGCAGTGAGATTAAGCATGGCGGAAGGCAGCCCATGGGCCACCCTGACTGACAGTTGTTTTTATATCTGGCTAATGTTAACTGTTGTTAATAATTCCTGTGTGATATCATGTAGCAGGAAATAGTTGTAACCTTAGGGAGACAAATATAGGCAAGGCGCGGTTGTTTTCTGTGTCTGTGTGTGTCTGTGTGTGTGTGTGTGTGTGTGTGTGTGTGTGTGTGTGTACCTCCAAGGAAATTTATCATTAGCTGCCACTTGTTTACATTCCGTGAAAGGTGTTTCCTCCATGACCTAATTTGTGAAAACTGCAAAGTGTCTCAGTGTGCCTCAGGGAGGTCTCAGACCACACAAGCCGAAAGGGGGACCAACGTTGTTTATGTTCTTATTCTTTAGGTTAAGATTGAAGCATTGAGTCCATCAGGACGCTATCTATTCATATTGATAATATTGTTAATGAAAATAAAAATGTTCCTCTATGCTATGTTTTTCTTTTCGTATGAGATTATTGCAATAACTGTGGAAGCTGAATGTTTTATGTAAGTCAGAAATGATCATTTCTGCCTCAGTTACAGTGTGAGAAATACAAACTAAAGGGTTCAGGCAGAAACTTTTTAATTTTCTGATTGATATATGCTATATTATGTTACTCACAGATGCTAACAGTTCAAAAAGCTACTGAAAAATTATTATAATTGTTTTCTTGGTCTCTTAACTATTTTAATTGGCTTGTCAACCCTTTTCACAGTTAGTGATTTCAAGAGTATACCTGCAGTTATGCCTGCTATTTGTCATTTTTGCAATATATGTTCTATTTTTACTTCCTAGGATAAGTAACAGGACTTGTATAAGGTCACAATTAAGTATGAAAGTAACCCACAGTTAGATCCTGAAATTTATGTTGTGACAAATCTTTCTAATTGTAAGCTTGGAAATGCCCACACAGGTTACATCTATACTAGAAAACGCAAAGGTGTTTTCTTTGTCAAAATGCTTGTATATTTACTGAGTGCGTTTGCTAATGACCTCTGATATTCCACTAAAAAGTGCCTCTATTTTAAGAGAGTTTTTGCAAAGTACACTTTTCTTTGGTATCATATATATGGCCCTTCTGAAGTAACTGAGTCAAAAACATACCAAGTGAATTAAAATTATAAAATTACTACTTTCTCAGCAAAGTGCTGGATGAGTAACTTTAATTTTCTGAGTCTTTGGCAAGCATGTGACTGCATTAAGTCAGTCATCAATCTTCCCGATGACTCAGGGCAGTTCTGACTTCCCTGGGAACCATCCAGTGCCCTCTGGGAAGGCTGATATTCATTTACCCTTCCCCACACCTTCTTCTGGACGCCTTCCCTATGCCCTTCAGCAGGTTTGTTTTCTGACAGTTTCTGGGAGTGGGAACTGATGACGGTGGCTTCCATGCTCAAATCTCAGATTTGTGAGGGCCCCTTTCCCAGATGGCTCAGAGGAAGGACATCTGCCTTCCTCAGGCTTCTCTCGCCTTGTAACCAGACAACCCTTATGATACTTCATAGATACAGAAAAGACAATCCATTTTTTAGGAATTTTAATGAACTTTATGGTTGGAGAATTAAATACACCCAAGGAAATTGAGTCAAACTGCAACTCTGACCCAAAGTCCAGTTGACCTGATTTCCAAACTGAAATCTGAATGAAAGCTTTACTTTTATTTTATTATACTACCAAAAAAGACAATAATTTCTCCTCTCAAAAACCTCGACATAACATAGACAAAACCCTATGTATTTTTTAAGTTCATGGAAACAAACCAGAGACAGACATTTTTCTGGACCCAAACTGAGCCCATCATTTTTTTTTTTTTAATTACTTTCTTGGATTTGAATCTAGCCAGTGAATCCCTCATCTTGTGACAAGGGACACAGACGGTGTGGATGCAATTTCCCACTTTAGTTTTCCTGTAGAGCTTCCCCTAAACGGGGAGTCTGTGTTGCCTCTGTATGTCTGTGTTCGTTTTCATTACTGTATAACCAGTTACCACAACTGCAGAAGCTTAGGCTACATGCAAATGTGCTTTCCCACAGTTCTGTCATGCAGAAGTCTGGGCATGGTTGAGCTGGGTCCTGTGCTCACGTCTCCCCTGGCTGCAGTCAAGGTATCCACTGATGAGTTTCTTTCTGGAGCTAGGGGCTCACATTCACGTTCAGCTGGTTATTGGCAGAATCACTGCCTTTCAGCTCTGGGGCTGAGGCCACTCTCCTCTCCCTGGCTCAGCAATGGTCCAGGGTCAGCTCTCAGAGGACACCCAGATCCGAGCCAGTGAGCTCCTCCATGTGACCCATCTTGGTTTCAGTTCCTGTTTCAGGAAGTGTGCAGTCCCATCCAGTGACTCATCAGTTAGGTTTGTGAGACCCGGACAATCTTCCTTTTGATGAGCTGAGCAGCAACCTACTCATGAGAGTGACATTCCATGATATTCACAAGCTCAGGCTGCACACAGCAGAGGGGACTACACAGGACGTGAACCCAGGAGTGGGGAGCTTGAGGCTGTCTCAGGCCTTTGCCCACCACGATGTCAGTGTGGAGTGTGCTGAGATGTGGCTTTCCTTTTTATGCTGTGATCACGTTACCATCTATGGACTTCTGTACCCCCAAATTCTGGGACTGGGAGATTATTCTTTGGTACTGCAGCTTTCAGGAATTAGAACTCAACACCAGGCAGACTAATAAATATGCTGGATTCTATTCTTCCCCCAAAACATCTAACCTTAGTTTAAAAACATCAGAAAAATTCCAGGGGAGGGGACAGTCTACAAAACACCTGATCAATGCTCCTCAAAACTATTAAGGGAATGGAAGACAAGAAAAGTTAAAAAAAAAAAAAAATATATATATATATATAAAATACACGTTATAATCTAATATAATATATACAATCAAATATATATCTTTTAGTAAAAATGCATATATTTTTATTATATATAGTAAATATATTTTATTTTTATTTATATAAATACATTTTATTCATATTTATATTAAATACTATATAGATTTAGTAATATACATTTAGCAAAAACTATATATCTAATATATATTCTATATTAGACATCTAATATAATATATATAACCTAATATTTATTTTTTTTACTTTTCTTGTCTTCTATGACCTTAATTGTTTTTGAGGAACATTGGTCAGGTATTTTGTAGAATGTGTGTACACACACACACACACACACACGTGTGCATGCACACACACACATGCACTGCCACAGCCAAGAGGATGCTAGAGAGCCATGATTGCTAAATACAATGTGAGAGAGAGAGATTAGACTATAACTCAGAAAATCTGAGTAACATAGATACTTTGTTAATAATAAATAACAATGCATTAATCATTGTAGAAAACAACACTGTTCAGTGATTGTGAGACATGTGCTATACCAAAGAAGGACACTCATAGTAGAAAAAGCTGAATGTGAAATTCATGGAAACTCTCTGACTTTTTCCTTTTTGGTAAATATCAGACTGTCTTACATTAGAAAGTGTGTTAAGGAAGCGTGTGTCTGAGCTGTGAGCTTAAAGGTAGCATGTGTGAGAGCCCTGGAGAAAGGCTGGAAGCTGCCAGGAGGACCGCGCAGGGGTCTGGGGCTGAGAAAACACATCAATCACATTTTTAAAGGAAGGAATGGGTTAGATTTCTCCAGTCGTGTTTATTTTGCCTTAAATCTGTGCATTGACGTTTATTCCACCTGCGGACCCTTGTTTCCCTGGGGCAGAGAGATGGTTTAAGGCTTCCGGGAGGCCACAGAGTTCTGTTCTTTTGCATCCTATCAGCAGATAGCTTGCCTCCTTAAAGTATTCTAATAAGTAGAAGATGATGGTGAGGGGCATATGTTTGTCCGAGAGACGTTGGTGACCCTGCTCAAAGTCTTAGTGCCATCAGGGCAGACCTGGAATATCACTCAAAATTGCCAAAGCAACCTTTAACAAAATGCCTAAGTTTGTTTCTCTGGATACCGAATGTTGTAGGGTCTCCCTCACTCAATTAACATCGTTTTATCTGCCAGTTATCACTGATTCTGAGTTGATGAGCACATTCTTGCAGTTTCATTTCTGCTTATCATGGCATACTCTTGTTGAATTATTCGGAACTCAAAAGCAGTTTGAAAGGCAAGACACATTGATTTCCTCATTATGTCAGGAAATGGCAAGTTAAGCAAATTTCTAAACCCTTTCAAACTCCAAGGTCTGCTCAGAAGTGATAAGACAAGACACCACGTGGAAGCTGGCGCGTTTTTGTATCGAAACAGTCCTCGGAAGTATTTTTGTCCTCTCTCCATAACACAGTAGGAGGGGCTGGAGGAGGAGACGGTTCAAGGGCTAATTCGCTTATAAGGTTTCTCAGCATTTTCACAGAGTGAGAGGTGTGGGGAGAGGGCTTCCTGCTTCATTGTTTTACACTTGTTTGCACTGCACAATTTTCTTAACCTCCTTAATAAAGATTACCGCAATACAAAATTAATGATGCTCATTAACCACAGATGCGTGATGACAAAAACAAAAGCCACATCAGGATTTTTACTCCAGTATTAAATGCATAAGGTGCTGAAAATGTAAAAACTAGCCATTGCTTAAAACCTGAAGAATGGGAGATTGCCAGAGAGGAAAAGATAATAGTCTGACTCAAAACGTTTCCACAGGCCATTGTCAGACATTAAATCACGCCAGGGTACTTCACAGAACCGGAATGACGGAGGTTGACAAGAAAAAATATAAGAGATATAATAACAACCTCTTGGAAAAGTATAAATTAAAAGGGCAGCCACTGGCTATCTGAAAGGTCAGAGGAATAAAAAGACGGTCTTGTGAGAATCCTTGGTTTCAGAGTGGTAGGTGGAATTCTCTATAGCACAGGAGGTGGAAGGATTTTCATTCATGTTTGAAGGTTCTTTTAACATTTTCATTAATTGCAAAAACCAGAAATAATCTAATCTATACTGAATTAATTAATAAGTAGGAGAACACAGCACATTAAATGCTCATTTAGATGTTACAATTAAACAGTACACAAAACATTGATTTTACTGCATTCTGGTGCTTTAAAAAAAAATCTGTAAGTTTGTAAGTGAGCAGGGACCATGGTCACTCAGTTATGGCTCTCCTGAGGCAGAACACAGTGAAACGACTGACAAAGGAAGGCAGTGAGTTCCTAGAGCATTTTACAAAGTTTTGATTCAATTTGATTTAATAACCATGAATTAATGATAGAGTCAGTATGCCCCCCTAAATACGAGGGGTGGACTAGATGAAATCATAGTATTGTTTGTTCTGTTGTTTCAACCTAAGCCTGTGATTCTAGGTCCAGGACCATTCATTTCACCCTCTATTTTCAAGGAGTCTAGGAAAGATAAAGAACCCGAGGAACTGTACTCACTGTCATTGGTACTGAAATCCACATGGCAGCAGGAGAGACGGATCTGTGCAAGGTGTGGGGATGGGTAGCAATGGCAGCATTGTGCTTGTTTACGGAAAAAACGGAAGGCAATGGAAAAGCAACCCAATCAGTCTAACATGTATTCAAGGGTCTGGCTAAGGACTAGTCCAGAGCAAAAGGAAGAGAGATGGGCATAGCACGTGACACTTGTAGAATCTCTTTACACATCTCACCAGATGGTGACTCAACTGTTCTGCTAATCCCTTATCCACAGATGATGAAAAAGACGAACAAAGGGTTAAACATGCCAACCAAGCTGGCATAGTCAGTAACCTTACATCTAAGACTCAAACCCCGGTTTTCTGACTTTCAACTAAAAAACTCATCTGAGAATTGCATGTAGATCTGGGGCAACCAGATCTACATGTGATTCTCATGAGTTTTTGTTTTTAAGTCATCGTAAAGAATCAGGTAAGAAAATGCACTCTGAGATTTGGAAAATCAAGCCCTATTACAGTTTAATTATAATGGCCACAATTTAAATATATTTTAAAATGCATATGTTCCAGTTTAGGGGCTATGTTTTCAATCATTTCTTTGCTTAATTTTTGATTTTAAATGACCTGTATAAAGTCAATGGAACTCTTTATTCTGTGCCTTAAATGAGATGGGGTTCATTGAGAAAAGAAACGGATGTTCTTCGCCAGCAGCTCTGCCGAATACTGTGGAAGTTGCCTGGATTCCAACACCAGCGCCCGCCGTGCTCTCCATGTGTTTCCAGGTGTATTTCCCCTCTTAGGATACATTAACACAAAAGTCATAGGAAAGGAAATTTAAATTATTCTTCAGATTGAGCTGAGCCAAAAAGATGCGTGACATGCTCTTGTGCATTCTTCCGTACTGTAAAGAAACTTGTAAAGGACAATATTTTGTCAGATCGCCTATATATATGGCTACATTCCATGATATTGTCCTTTTTTATAAGTTTATAGAAATCCTTGGAAGTGGAATATGTGATGTCCTTCACTGACTTCAGGCACATTTTTTGAGCAAACGCTATGGTAGCACCAGAAAGAACAGTGGGTGAGAAGTGGCCCCAGCGTTCAGGTTATTGCTTCTGACCTCACTTCCTCAGATGGAACATCTGGTGTGTCACAGCAGAGTCCAGCAAAGGTAAGCAACAACAGAGGGAAAACTAGACACGGTTGCCTGGAATAAATAGGAAATAAGCAAGCAAGCAAACAAACAAACAAAACCTGTTGTTTCTTCTTTGTATAACAGTATAAGCCAATGAGGGATTGTAAACTGGGGGAACCACCCCAGTGCACACACGCTCAAACACACGCAGGCTTAAACATACACGCACTCAAACACACAGGAAAAAGGAAGGCAGTGGAGACACACAGGCTCAAACACACAGACGCTCAAACACACACATGCTCAAACACATACACTCAAACACACAGGCTCAAACACACACGCTCAATTACACACCTGTTCAAACAGACACACAAACACACAAGCTCAAACACATGCCTACTGAAACATACATACACTTAAACACTTTACCTGCTCAAACACATACCTACTCAAACACACACCTACTTAAACACACACCTACTTAAACACACACACACTCGAACACATACCTGCTCAAACACACACCTACTCAAAAACAAAAACAAAAAAACACACACAGGCTCAAACACACACACACACACTCAAACACACAAGCTCACACACCTACTAAAACATAAACACACTCAAACACATACCTGCTCAAACGCACAAAAAACACACAGGCACACACACACACACACACACACAAACACATAGGCTGAAACACACTCACATGCTCAATCACACACACCCTCAAACACACTGGAGATACAATATTTGAGCAAACATTTTAGGCCCCAGACCATGATTTCAATATAAATCCAGTGCCTTCTTTTCTGAATTATGCTCATTTCAAGGAAATACCATCTTTACTTATTTCAAATACAAAAAACCACACTTCTCTGGAAATAAAAGAAACACAATCAAAGTAAAATGGCCCCACTCTTCACGTAATGCTATGAAGGAGTCCTGCTCATCAGAACGATTTCTAAGAAGTCCCTGAACGTGAAGCTGACTTCGCCAACAGAGACCAGTGTCCTTCCTCACCATCCTTCCTCACAATCGTGCTCCTGGTTACATTTCACAGTCATGGAAGTTCTGCTTTAATTTCAGTTTCTAAAGACGTCTTAATTTTATTGTATCTAACCTTATCTTTTTTCTTCTTTATATGACATGGGTTTTTAAATGATCTCTCCTAGCCTATAATGAGATAAATTCACCCAAGCCTGGTTCATGTCCCACAGTGCATTTGTCACTAGGGCAGCTGAGCCTTCTGTTAAGCAAGGAGCTCTCAAGCCAGTTTTTTCCACGTTGCTGTGTTACATTCTGAGAAAGGCTTACATATGAGTGGTCCTCAATCAGTGGTGAAATGATCAGAAAAAGAGGTGCCCATCACAGAGCGCCTTCTATGTGGTATGACATAGTATTTCACCACCTTGAGTTGGCCAATGTTTCTGATAAACAAAAATAGTATATGTATTTTACTAATAAGGAATCTAAGACTCAGATGAGAAAGCACATGTCCTGGTTGGACACTCTCCAAGTTGTGCAGAGGGTTTTGGTGAGGGCTGAATGCCTCGTGGGCTCTTTGCTTAACTGCAGCATGTGTATTGAAAGGCCTTGCCTCAGAATGGTAATTTTCAAATATTTTCAGTAATTGAAACTTTTGCTTTGTATTAATGTAAACAAAAATGAAATTTTTAAAAGTGGGTGTATATTTTGGAGAAGATCCTTACTCAGAGACCTTGCTTTAATAACTTTAGAGAAACTTCAGTTTTGATTGCCAAAAAGAAGAAAAAGAAAGCAAAAAAAATGTAATATTGTCAGACCAAGGCATTTGCGTGATGTGTGTGTGTGTGTGTGTGTGTGTGTGTGTGTAAACACATGTGTATATCATTTGTCTAACTACCAATAAAATCATCAAAGTAAAAATAGAATGATGGGTTTCACAACTGCATGATGTCTAAAATGCCTTCCTAAATTTTGTTTTTTATTAGTTTTTTTTTTCAGCTACAAAAGATCTCAGTCATGGCAAACTGCTTGCTAGACCTGATTTGCTGTCCTTGTCACCTATAAATGAGACACATAAAATGCTGTAAAAAGCATTAGAAAAAAATATCTGAATAAACACTTGGTAAATGCTGTCCGAATGTTTGTATATCAGTGGTTATGTGAAAGTGATTAGGATCGTGTCACTAAAATATTTTTATACATTTTGGAAAACGAATAAAACCAAATATACCTGGGCAAATGTTTCTAGATGCATGTCACAAAATATTAATTTGCCCAAAATATTTATATGGATGATCTGAGAAATAAGATCTTATTTTTTTCATGACTGTGTCAGGGTAATAAAAGATTAGGTTACTAAGTTAAAAAAAAAAGTTTCTTTTCCTAGTGAAAATGTCAGAGCTTATAAGAATAAAGCAATACTTTATTTTAGGCAAAATACATATTTCAGTTGAAAATAACTTAATAGCCATCATACAAGGGATGAGAAATACATTTTGGTAGTGTGCATGAAACAAATTCCTTAGAGGAATGGCACTTCAGACGTTTACCACTAAGGGATATAGAAAATAATCTGTAGCTCCACTGCAAAGACAGAAAAAGGCTCCTTACTCATTCTCAATGTGAGGATTGCAAAATGCAGGGCAGGATTCCCTGGGGGCAGGCTGGCAGACCCTCTGAGCAGCACATAGGTGAGATGTGACATTAGGGCTCAGTCCTCAAGCACCGTCTGTCTGGGGAGCACATTCCTGGCACATCTCTAAGGAAAGGGCGCCACTGAGGCTGCAGGGTTCTGTCTGCAAAAGGTTTGAGCAAAATAATTATGCAGACGGTTTGTTGGTACAGTCTATGTCTGTGTGCTCCCTGTGTGGTTCAAAGTAAGTCTTTCACTTTGGTGTTAAAGACGCCCAGATACAGTGTGCACCTTAGTAAAATAAATAAATTTAGAAAAAAAAAAAAAAGACTCCATGTGCCAGGATAGATCAGATTCTCCGAACGTTTAACCCAGCGGGTCATTAAGCTGGAGATCTTGATTTGTCAGCAGTCATTTCTACATTCAAGGCCTCTGGGGCGCCTGCTTATCAGTTTGCTATTGATCTGAATGGAAAGCGATTTAAGCAAAGAATTGTCTTCACCTCTGAAATAGGGCAAGGCTGACAAGAAATAGAAGTGCAAGCACATTTAGGAATGCAGACTCCAGTTCTCTTATTTCCCTTCCAACTCCTGTTAGGATGTTAGCATCCTGTGAAGAGCAAGAAATAGAAGCTAGATTAGTTGAATTATTTCCTTTTTTTGCAGAAATGGAGCTTGAAAAAAAAATGTGCTTAAGATACCCTGATGAATTTTTATTATCATTACCCCTTTCTGTCTTCACTGATAATCATTCTCTTCTGAATAGTTATATTGAAAACTTTTGCAATAAAATTCAAATTAGTTATAAAATTAGAGTCAATTATGTTAAAGGGGGAAGAGGGACTTCAATTTGCAGCTTTTAATTCTAGAGTTCTCCAAATAGCAATTGACACGGAATACAAACAATTCCAATCACGGAAATTAGAATGAGTACCCTCACCTGTCCCTGACGTGAGCAGAAATTGGCAAAAGCCGCACATGCGGAATAGTGAAAGAATGTCCACGACTGTGAGTTGATGAAGCCCGCGGAAGACTGAAATCCTGCACCCAGCCCCACTTTTCCTGTAACACATTCCAGGCCGATCAAGGCACAGGAATAAACTGTGACACCAGAATGCTGCCTTCATAATGCTTTTCCGTAATATCCTCATTGTGCACATTTTTACTGAGCTCACTGTGCCTAGAACCCACTCCAGCTCTCTGTCCATTTCTCTCTCTGCGTGGTTTGGATTGACCTTATCAGTGGTTTCATGTTGCCATTTAAATATTTTCTCTTACTTAATTTCTCAGAAATTAATCTAGTTCCCTCAACTTGCTATCAGGCTATTAAGGTGTTCTCACCTTAGCCTTGCTTGGATATTTAGCACTATGCTTTGAAAACTAATAGGTCTCACATAATTTTTATTTTATTATTAGAGATGTTGTAAGGTGTGGATGTTTTGTTCTGAATTTCATATAATTTCTAAATTTGTTTCCTGGCTTTTCACCTCTTGACCTGAGTACAACCTCCTTGAGAAAAGATTCAGGTTCCACAGTGGAACCAGTGGCCTGGTGGTGCAGATACTACAACTGGCTGACCTACTTCATCAATGGTATTCTTAACACCATCTCAAAGACCAGTGGTGGTAAAATTTTCATTACCTTGACATAGCCCATGAGTTAAGAATGCAATGATTTTAAGGTGGTTTAAAAAAAATAGGCTGACAAAACCAGTTCAATCCGTGAAATAGGTAAGGCCCATTTTTATTCTATAATTTAGTTTCTCTCCTTCTTTTTTAAAAAGAAAACTAGGTCAGCAAAATTGTGGAAGGGTTGTGTAATAATCACTACAAATCACTTAGAGTTCTGGTTCAAGGGGTTTTAACCTGGTAATAAATTATCCTTCTGAGATGAGACTCAGAGTTAATTATGTCCATTACTCTAATTTTATTTCATATCTAGAGGGGAACTAAGGAGAAGAGATCACAAATAACTCACTACCAAAAGCAGCTACATTTTCCCTTTATTATACTAAAGAATATTCTAAATGGACCACACCATCCCCGACAGTGGGCCTTTCATTTTATGCTGAACAAAGAACCAAAATAATTGACTGATAGGAGCGCTGAGAAGTAATTCTTCCATTTGTGTCATGTGTTAAAATGGCACCAAGTCATCCTGGCTCCTCCCAGGCCGTTAAGGAAGGATCTGTCCTTCCTAACCAGGCATTTTATACTGAACCTGGGATGGGAGGCTCCCTGCCCAAGGACTTGGGCTGTAATACAGGTAAAGCCTAATTAGCCAGAAACCACTTAATCAACCCAAATTCTCCCTGAAGTTGTAGGTAGAGCACCAAATCATAACCAAGTAAGCCTGATCAGAAATTTAGAAAAAAAGTACCAATCTCCTTTACTGAAAAATCAACCTAAATACCTGTGCTGTCTCTATATAATGAAATGGAGTTTCTGAACAATTACTCTGTGAACCTCAAGCATTTCAGTCATTAAAAAGATATCATTATTAGTCTGTACTTAAAGATGGAAATGTTAACGACTATTTTAGAATAACCAAAAAATGCCAAAACTAAACAAAACCCCATTGAGAATGTTCTTAGTCACCCATGAGTCTCTGGCCATACATCATGAGAAACAGACAACAATTTTATGTTAAAATCAAATCATTTTAATACCATAGTCAATATTGTCAGATCAATCTGGTGGTATTATTAAAACAATTACAATAACAAAATTGAAGTTCTCTTGGGTACTCTATAACATCAATCAAATATGATGACTTCTCTTTAAATCACCATTCAATAGCCTTTTAAGTGTATTGATTGGAAACATTTTGTCAATGCTATTAGCATCACCAGAAATAACGATCATTGATCAGGTACATAACATTAGCTAGCTTAAGCACTAAAACTTTTTATATTTATTGTCTCTAATCCTACAAGAATTTTCAAGATGAGGCTTGTTTGGCCTATTTTAAATATTTAAAAAAATAAGGCTCAGATTAATTAAGTAAGTTGGTTAAAGGCACACAGTAAATATTGGATTTGTATTGTGAATACAGGTTAACCTGCTCCAATGAAAGCAATTTAATTTTTTCCATTTAGGAGCTCTTTTACAAACATAGTTTACTGATTTTTTGAAGGAAAATCTCTGAGAATGGTTTAAATATGTATGAACTTTAATTAGTACATAGTACCTAGTAGTACCATTGGGAAAGTAAGGGTTTCTTTTTTACATAACAGGACAAGAAAATTATTCTCATAGAAGAAAAAAACAAGCACTAGGTTTTATGACATATCTGTGTAATTATTCCTCTTTTTCTGACTGCTTTGTGAAGAAAATGATGTAAGCAAATGTGCTCACACACACATAAGCACAGCTTTTCTAAGATAGAGATTTTGTCCTCTTGTTCTATTTTGGGATATTATAAAACTTAAGCCAGAACCTCTTGTTCTAATTTGGGATATTATAACAATTAAACCAGAGAAACAGAGCTGAACATAAAACAAACGGAAGTGAAGATCACACTGTCTGTTACATCAATGAAGTTTATTTCACTTCAGTTCCAGATCAATGCAATGAGAGAGAGAGTCAAATGTTTATCTCAGAAAAATGCCAAAGGAGGAAAGGAAGGAGCCAGAAGGGTGATGTCCACACATCTTACAGTGGCCCCTCTGCCCTTTAGAAGAGCTCTGGGTTTCACCATTTTTCCTTTTCATCCTAGGTCATTCTCTTCAGCACAAATGGTTGGGTCACACAAAGAACTACACAAATAAGAAGGGACATGATGGAGTTCCTTGGATATTCATGTTTCATAGAACATTAGCAGTTGCCTTTAATCCGTAGACAGAATAGTAGGTGTGGTGCAGGTGTTTTGACGAGGTATGGAGGTGACAGGTGCAGAGGTGGCAGCTGTGGTGCAGGTGTTTTGAGGAGCTGTGGCAGTGGCAGGTGTGGAGGTGGCAGGTGTAGTACTGGCATATTGAAGAGCTGTGGTGGTGGCAGGTGTGGTGGTCATGGGTGTGGTGAAGGTATGGTGGTTAGGCCCCAAGAATCATGTAGCATTAAAATCCTTGAGGTAATAAATACATACACACTGTGTGTGTATTATGGGGCATGACAAAGGGGCACAGCTGTACCTCTTGATTCAGACAATGAATTTCAGTTAAAAGATATAAATTGTCAGAGTGAATTTTAAAAAGGACCAAACCATATGCTATCTAAAAGACCTCCACTTGAATATAAGGAATTAAATCAGTTAACATTAAAGTGATAGAGAAAGATATACCATGGTAACCCTTATCAAAAGAAAGCTGGAGGAACTATGTTAATTTCACACAGAGCCGACTTCAGAGCAAGGAAAATGATCATGGATAAAGAACAGCACTACATAATAATGAAGGGGTCAGTCCTCCAGAAAGACCTAAAACTCCTTAAATTGTAGGCACCTAAGCACAGAGTACCAAAATGTGTAAGGCAAAGTCTCATAGAACTACAACAAGAAATAGATGGATCCACTGTCATAGCTGGAGACAGCAGCATCCTCTGTGAGAGATGGGCAGAGCCAGCACTCAGGGATTCAGGAAAGAATCGTTGAGGACTGAGCAGCACTGCCCAGTAACGAGACACTAAGATGACTTCCTCCAACCACAGCAGAATACACACTCTTTTCAGGACACCTGGATGGAATGTGCACAAGATAAACAGTATGATGTATTTTCAGACCAGAATGAAATTAAAGTAGAAGTCAACAACAGTGAGACAACTGGAAAATTCCTAAATATTTGGAAACCAAACAAAAGTACTCCCATGGGTCAAAGTAGAATATTTGATGTAAATTACTAAAGAAAAACTTACATAAATGTGTGGCAGTGATCAGAAGAAAACGTTTAGTGTGAAATACATACACTAGAAAATAATAAAGATCTAAAATTAATAACCCAAGCTTCAACCTTAGGAAACTAAGGAAAGAAGACCATTTTAAAGCTAAAGTACTTGGAAGAAAAGGTAACAAAAATTGAAACAGAAATCAATAAAATCAAGAATAGAAAAACAATACAGAAAATCAGTGTAAACAAAAGCTGGAAAGCCAGGCACAGTGACTCTAACCTGCAATCCCTGTGCTTTGGGAGGCTGAGATGGGAGGATCACTAGAGGTCAAGAGTTTGAGGTGTCAGTGAACTATGATCTTGATGCTGCACTCCAGCCCTGCTGAAAGAACTAGATCTTGTCTCAAAAAAAAAACAAAAACAAAACCCACTATGGTTATTTTAAAAGATTATTAAAATCAATAAACCTCTAGCTAGGCCCACCAGAAAAGAGGGAGAATTACGAATGGCAAATTACCAACATCAAAAATGAAAGGGGGCCATCATTACAGATCTCATGGTTGTTTAAAGGAAAATAAAGGTAGACCACAAACAATTTTCTGCCCACAATTTTGATAACTTACATAAAGTAGACCAATTCCTTGAATGACAATCTCACCCAAAACTCAATCAAAAACCAAAACTCACCCAAGGAGAAACAGACAATCTGAATAGACCAATATCTATTAATGAATTGAATTAATAATTACTAATCTTCCAAAAAAGAAAACACCAGGCCCAGATGGTTTTACTGGTGAATTCTACCAAACACTGTTTTTAAGCTTAAAATAGCTTTTATTTTGCAACTGTATATAAAGAAAACTATGCAGCCATTATTTTCATTATTACAGATAGTAAGTGGGGCCTTTGTGCTTAGGAAAACTTTATTTTCATTCTACAAAAAATGAAAGCCTTTCTGTGTGAAAGTATTTTCCTCTTCATTTCAGTCACTAGAAAACCCAGACTCCATCCTGAAATTTGACTTTAATAGTTATGGAAAACCTCATGATGTATTTTAATGAATGAACTTCTTATGTTAATTTTACTATTATATTGATTTTTTGGGTAATCTTGAATAAAGGTTTTACTGTTCTAACAAGTGTTGAAATAATATTTTTCTTTAACAGAACTCAAAGAAAAAAATACTATAACCAAAATAATAACTCAAAAAAGATGCCATTTAACAGTCATCATGACATTAATACTGAGGATGAGATCAGAAGTTAAGTCATTTATTTTCCCTGAGACTGCAATGTGCTTTCTGCTAACATTAATTGTTACAACATTTTTTTCTCTGCACACCATTTGTGGTTCATCCTTGTTCCTCATCTCTGGCCATGATTTTCTGCTTCTGCATTAAAGAGGCTATGCCCATTGATGATAGACTGGACAAGGAAAATAATGGCACATATACACCATGGAATACTATGCAGCCATAAAAAACAATGAGTTTGTGACCTTTGTAGGGACATAGATGAACCTGGAAACCATTATTCTCAGCAAAATGACACAAGAACAGAAAATCAAACACTGCATGTTCTCACTCATAGGTGGGTGTTGAACAATGAAAACACATGGACACAGGAAGGGGAGCATCACACACTGGGGTCTTTTGGGGGGACCTAGGGGAGGGACAGTGGGGGGTGGGAAGTTGGGGAGGGGTAACATGGGGAGAAATGCCAGATACAGGTGATGGGGAAGAAGGCAGCAAACCACATTGCCATGTGTGTACCTATGCAACAATTGTGCATGTTCTTCACATGTAGCCCAAAACCTAATACACAATAAAATAAAATATATATTATAAAAAAAGAGAGAGAGTATGTCCTTCTCCACTGAACAACAATGCTTCCTGAAATAATATTCTAGCTGGTGTCACAGAGCTTTGCCACAGGTGTCTTCCCTCCCACATGCTCTCTGAAAGAGTAATGCTTTTCTTTGTAAGTTCTTTAATATTTTGTTCTCCAGAGAGCATAAAGTGAATGTCTCTTGTCTCTGCACAGTGTCTACAAGTCTGGGGGTAGAACCCCTCCCTAAGACAGGCCACGTCCCACGGCCACTGCTCTGCTGGTTAAAATAATGCACTTCTGGCTCCTCCACTTCTATTTTCGACTGTTCCCATCATCTAATCTATTTACCATGCAGCATCAGAGCAGATCTTTAAAAAAAAAATACATTAAACAGCAAAGTTCCCATACCTGAAACCTTTCCATTCTAGCTGCCTGAGACCATCCTTGTCAGTCTCTCTAAATTTAGCTTCAACCTGCACTCTTTGTTCAGGAAGCTCCTGTCTTCTCCCCTCCTCCTCCTCCCCTCCCCCATCCTCCTTCCTCATCCTGCTTCTTTTATTGTGGTAAGAACACTAAACATGAAGTCTACCCTATTAACAGATTTTTAAGTGTGCAATATTATTAGCTGCAGACATGATGTACAGCAGATCTCTAGAACTCATGCATCTTCTGTTCCTGAGACTTTATACATTCGAACAGAAACTCCTCAGTCCACCTCCCCTCAGGCACTGCCAAGCATCGAGCTACTTTTGGAATCTAAAGTCTTTAGAAACCTCACATAAGTGAGACTATGCAGTCTTTGTCTTTCTATGTCTTGCTGGGTCACGTCTGGCAGGTTCATTCGTGTTGTTAGCAGGATTCCCTTCATGTTTAAACTGAATAATACTCCATTGTGCACACACATACACACACACAAACACACACACACACACACACACACACACACACACACACACTGCACTTCATGTATTCATCCACCCATGGACACTTAGGCTGTTTCTGTATCTTGGCTATTATGAATAACGCTGCAATAAATATAGAAGAACAGATATTCTTCAAGATCCTGACTCCAGTTCTTCTGGATACACTCCCAGAAATGAAGTGAGATTGCTGAATCATATAATGGTTCTATTTTTAATTTTTTGAGGTGTTGTCTTACTGTTTTCACAGTGGCTGCGTCATTTTGTGCACTAGGGTTCCGATTCCTCTGCATCCTCGTCAATACTTGTTATCTTTTCTTTTCTGATAATAGCCATCGTTCCTAGAAAAACACAGGAGAAACACTTCATGACACTGGTTTTGGCAATTTCTTGAATGTGATATTCAAAGCACAGGCAGCAAAAACAACATCAAAGTGAAACTACATCAAACTACAAAGTTTCTGCACAGCAGAGGAAGCAATTCATAGGGTGAAAAGCCAGGCTACAAAATGGCAGAAAATATTTGGAAACTGTACATCTGATAAGGGGTTAATGTCCAAACATATGATGATCTCCTAAAATTCAATAGCAGAATAATAATAATCATCGCCAACCATCATCATCATCATCATCATCAACTTACTTGAAAATGGGCAAACGGCCTGAACAGACATTTCTCCAAAGAAGACATACACATGGCCCGCAGGTATAAGAAGAGCTGCTCAACATCACTCACCATTTGGGCAATGCAAATCACAGCCACAGTGGGGACAGCCTCACAGCTTCTTCCACCCGGCCAGGCTCCTTCCTCTTAATGGTGCCCTTGCTTGGTCTCCTCTGAGAGGCTCCCCACTGCAGGTTCACCCTCCCTATCCTCCCACGACCAACTTTTCTCTTCCTGTAAGTCTCTATTTCGCTTTCAGGTCTTGGCTAACCTCTTAGTCTATGGTTGTATTTGTACCCCTAATTTAACTCCTTCATAACATTGATTTAAAATTACATTTTAAAATTGATTTGCCCTGTATCAGATTTACTTTCCACTGGACTATAAGATCTCCTAGAACAGGGACTGTGTCTCTCTTGTTCACGTTGTGTTCACAGCCCTGACACTCTTGCATACACAGCAGGTGCTAAATATATGCTTGTTAAGACTAATGTAGCCCAAAATTTTGTAGACCACATGAGAGAATTGGAGGTTGGAATTGCTCTCTTCTGCTTTATTATCTCGAGAGTCACATGGTTTAATCATGATCCATTGCAGGCACACGTTAAGTCACATAAGCTGTTTGTGATCTACAGCAAAGATTTTTGAAACTGGTTTCCTGGGCACATTAAAATTCTCAGAGTACCTTAGGAGCTGCTACAGCAAAGGGTGAACATGGTGAGGAGGTAGCAGGCAGCAGGACACTGAGCCCAGTCTCTGCTTTTAACCAGTTGGTGTCAGATGTCCTGGTCTTACATCTCCAGCTTCTAATTGAGTTTTCATGTGGAAAAGAAGGAGAAGGAGAAATGTGCTGCGATGAAAAAATAAAGTCCTTAAAAATTCAAGTCTAGACAAATTGAAGTTGATGATTAAGGACGCTTTCATCTTCATGTTCCTGTTGATGAATTGAGACACCACTCTGGGTAATTCAGTTTTGACTAGAATATGAAATATATTAATAATTAAGATTTTAGGCATGAATTAAACTACACTTATGCTTTTCAGCTTAACTACATGTGCAGATGCATCCCAGGTATGGCAGAGTTTAAACGCTTGGAGGAAGCGCAGCTCATCACACATCATGCTTTAGGGCTGAAAGCGAGCTTGTGCCACCCACCCTTAGGTCTTTGTCTGGTGCTTGGATTGCCGTGGTTCCCAGGGGTGAAGGTTTCCTTAGCAATGCTGGAGCTTGCTTCTTCTGTCAGCTTTTAATAGCTTAAAATCCAGTCACTTAATATGCAAACACACAAGGGTCTCCTAAAACTTAATAGCAACATTCTAATAATGATAATAATAATAATAATAAATTACACTTGAAAATGGGCAACGGGCTTGAATAGACATTTCTCTAAAGAAGATATATACATGGCCAGCAAGCACAGGGAAAGGCGCCCTGAGGTATTGTATGCATTGTTGGCTGAAGTGTTTTGTCTACCTTTCTGTCATGTGAGAATGAGCTGATAATTCTACCAGAAGAGAGAATGAAAATGGCCTTAAAAATACCAAGGTTGTTTAAAGAATCGCCCAACTCTAGATAGAATTTGTCATTAAAATCACCCTCACAGCACCATCACGGCATCACGTGACTTAGAAGTGGCTTCTAGCAGTTCACAAAAACAGAGTACTTTGATTCTCCTAGGTAATGGGGCTGTTACCCTTAGACAAGAGTATCAGGTCCTGGATCATAAGTTCACCTCCACTAAACCACCTGAATAGGCCTGAAGTAATTCTTACATTCAGGGATTTACTGCTTCCCAATGTCTGAGAATGTAAGGGCTCATCAGAGAATGCACAGGGCTTGGATCAGGGAAAATATATGACTGTTTTGGCCATAAGCTATATCTCCCTGAAGTTCAGTGTTCTTCAGAAACTCTTTAGTGCCACTGGCAAAGTCTGTTCATGTAGGGTCAATAGAATAGTTATGTTCCAAGTAGTGTACAGTCAAAAAAATCTATATAGAAAATTTATTTCGAGGAAGATCAATGATGACAGCTTATTGTAAATGTTTCAACGTTATCAGAAAAGCAGAATTCACTTCAACAGAGGACAAAATGGCAAATGAGGCTTGGAAAAGGTTCCAGAAGGATGATCTGCAGAATCGAATGGATGGCATGACTCTGTCCCACCAGAGCCGTGGACAATGCATGAAACACTCGGCACCGTGGAGGGAAGACAAGGACGGAAATCAGGAGCCCGTCTCGCGATGGAAGCGAACGCCGTGAGCCTGCTAACGCTGACTGACAGCATTGACTGGGTGAGCGAGGACCCAGGACAGATGCCCGAGCAGAGGAGCTGGCATCACAGCAGGAGCAGAGTGTACCGCGAAGGGTCAGGAAAGAAATCTGGAGCTCTGTCAAAATGTGCTAAGTCACTCTCTCTGTGGCCCTTTCATCAAAGCAGCAGATAGCAAAGAGGTCATGAAGCCAGAAAACATCAAACCCCGCCGGAGGGAATTGTTGCTGAGTGTCAGGAAGCCACCAAAGACACCAGGAATGCTCCCCAAGATTTGATGTCTGGAATTAAGTCATTACTTATTTAACTATGTCAAGGAGGCTGAAGGAGAAACCTTTGCTTAATTTGTATGATCATGACAGAAAGGTAAAGAACAATTCCCTAGTTGTTATTAATATTTGATTAGGGAGAAAATCCCTGAGCTGGAAATCTATAGTCCGAAATCAGCCACTAATTATCTGTCTGGCCTTGAGTAAAATACTGAAGATTTCTTGACGTCAGCTTTCCCCTGTATAAAACATGTCTGGCGATTTTCAATCCGACCTCTAGGGAACTGCCCCGGATGCCCAAGCCCCGTAGGGCACTTAAGGCAGAATCAGCACCAAAGGGGAATGCAGAACTCCCACATCCGCACTCGTCTGCAGCCACAGCCACTCCTTCTCCGGATAAGCTCTTCACCAAGTCTTCTGCTTTTCTGCGGGCTAGTCTTTGAAGAAATAATCTTGCTAAATATATATATTTGAAAAGTAATGAACTTGACTCCTCACAATGAATGCACCATGGATTCAGTCCCATTTTCATCAGGAGATGCTAACTGTGCTCTAAATCAAAATATCACACCCAAAAACTCATCTTCCATCCTATAGACACATACTCTTTCACCGTTAGGAGAATGTGGTGAAAGAATTCAATTGATATTTCCCCACTACCATTACAATGTACTGAGCTAGGTTTTTTAAAATAAAATAATTTATTCTAACAGTGGATATGCAAAGTATCAACAATCACAGATGACTCTGCACAAATAGTATATCGTAAGTTGCCCCTCCTCTGTCCCCCCAGCCTCACTTTGCCCCGAGGACTGATATCAATACTCCTCACTGCAACTCCCTGGGTATTCTTCCAGGTTCCAACTCTCTTATTTGTGCATTTACAACAATCGTAATTCTTCTTTTCCATTTATACCCTGTCACTTTGCTTAGAATCGCCACAAAATATGCTTTCTGTATTTTGCCGTCACTCTCCAGCCTAGAGCAGATATGATGGCCACCGTGCTCACCAAGTCTTTATACATTTTGGGCTTCCTGGTCATGCCATGGCTTCACTTTTTGGTCTCCTGTGATTGGGAGGTGCCATGTGATTAATCACAGCTAACGAATGGTGAGCAGAAATAATGGCACGTCATTTTGAGCATGAAGCATTTAGTTGCTGGCATGAAGCCCTCCAGAGTTCTATGTCCTCCTGGCAAAGTGACCTCCAGTGTCTAAGGCCATAGCCTCACTGACAGCTTCGGTTCTTGAGAAACCCCAATAAACAGAGCCCCTAGTTAGCGTGCATTGTATTTGTAGCAGGGTTGAAAAATAAAGCTTAGTTCTTTAATCCACCAAGACGTGTGGTTGGTATGTGAATGCATCAGAACGTAGGCTAACCTAACAGATGAAAGTAATTAACGCTCTAGGAAACTAAAACAGCCTGACGTGTATCCAGGCCTGGGAGCAGCCTGCTGGCAAAGGTGCTTTTTGTATCTTCTCTTCCTGTTTGCTGAGTTCACCTGGGATAAAACTTACAGCTTTCTGATCGCCTTTCAGTAAAAATGTGAGTCCTACTTCAGGACTTTAAATTCCTGGCTGCCATTTCCTCTGGGCAGGAGACAGATGAGGGCTAGTTCTTAGCGGGAAGCATCTCACTCTTTTTAGACTCCAAGGTAATGTAACGATACACATTCATGACACACACTGGCTCCAACTTTGGTGACTTAAGCTGAAATTCTGAGAGAACTGAAGTCCCTTCAACACCAGCTACATGGTTGAATGTAGGAAAGGACATTGGATGATCAGAAACGAAGAATTTAGAATATGCTTTCCGCAAGAGGCAGGGCATTCGACTCTGGAAGGAAGACAAGGAGCCATGAGGTGGGATCGATCATGTCAGAGCCCCTTCCCATAACTTCGATTGTAGCAAAGGGTGCAACAAAAATTAATCAAAAATTTAATTCCCTGCTGTTAAGCTTGAACACCAAATCTAAGTTCACAAGAAGGGCCAACAGAAACCTTAAGAGGGAATGCCCGATTCCTCTTTTCAGTGAAGCTGTTTCCAACAAAGTCACGGCATCCAAGGCACTGTGGCATTCTCTTCTTAAGGCAAGAGAATCTGTAGAAACTCAGGGTGCTGAGCCTGCTGCTGTGCTGCTCAGCAGAATTGCAGTGTTTCAGGTTTCCGGGTTTATCAATTTCCCTTCACAGCTTCTCACCCCAGCTCTTGGGTTTGACAGTTTCATTTCCATAATTCATTAAATATTCAATGATTCATAATAACAATTTTCCGTGTAATTTTATTGTTCTCATTCTGGCATCGATTTTTGTACCAAATACCAAAAGTAGAAATACCCACTAAAACAAGGACATTTTAGTTGTCATTCTCGTTGCATTATATTATCAAAAAGAGCTTGTTGCAGAAGACTTGCAAATATTACTGAAAGATGTTTCACTATTGTAACTCTGTGCAAATGAGAATTATGAAACAGAAAAAGCCAGGAAGGCAGGAATGTTCGACCAGTATCACACTAACTAAAGAGGAAGCCAAGAGAGTGTGAAATCAAAGAATAATCAGTTCCCGAAAGGAACCAGGTGCTGCTTATGCCGTTCAGGTTATTTGAAGGGCACAAGAAAGGCAGAGGAGACTGTGCAAGTTTGACAGAGAGGAAAATCGTGGAAGATGGAGAAGCAAAGCCTGGGTTTTTCCACTGAAGAAAGCGGATCCTGCCCTGCATCTACTGTTTACAATACATTTCTAGAGTTTGACAGGATGCTGCTTTCAGGCCAAAAAAAAAAAAAAAAAAAAAAAAAAAAGGTGGGGGGATGCCAAGTTACTCCTAATGGTGCTTGCAGGAGGCCGTGAATTCTAGAATAGCATCTCAGGAGGCAGACCCTTTGAAGGCAGTGTGTGGACCTGTACCCGAATCTTCAAATCCTCGTTCTATGGTTCTCACGCTGCCAGCTTTAAAGCTCTGATTTTTCCTGTCTTCATTTCCTTTTAGTGTAGCTCAGCGTCTGGGATCCAGCATTTCCACAGCACCCTCTGGGGCCCCTGACACTCTTTTCACCCACTCACGGCACGAAAGGCAGCCTCGGTGGATCAGGGGTCTTCATGTGTTTACGCTGTGAAGAGAAGCCCCACACGAGGCAGACAGGGCTCACTCAGTTCAAGTTCAGCAGTCTCTTTGGTCCAGCTGTTAACTCAGTCATCAGAACTGTCAGGTCCTCCTCGAACAGGTGCTCACTTAGTTTAGAAGAGAGCCAGACAGTAACAGTGAAGACCTAAGGATGACACCCCTCGCTGGACAGATGCCATGGGTTCTCATTGCTCTCAGAACAGGTGTTCAAATCCCAAGTATAGTTCCAGCAGGAGGTAGCCCCTGCCCTCTCTAGCCCTCTCTGCCCAATTCACATGGGGAAATATTCAGGAATCACAATCATTCTTGTTCATCCACTTTGAATTTGCTAAAAAGACTTCAACAGTTTTTGCTCATCTTGGTATGAGGAAGAAATTCATGAGACTTTAATAAAAAGTCCAAAGCCAACACGACTATCCAAACATCCAAACAAATGTGTTCTGGTCAGGAAACTGTAGAGTTGTGTTTTCCAGAGTCAGAAGAGTTAATAAATGAAGTAATTAGGGCAGAAACATCCTTGGATATGTAAAGGGGTCTGATTCAACTGGATGACTAAACCACACCTTCGTATAATGTCACTTCTTGACAATATTTGCAGAAGAACAACGTTGCTTTGAAGAGACTAAACTGGATTTCTCAGGTGTTTTGAACCCCTCAAATTGAGATTACACTTCAGGTCTTTAAAACAGCATACAATTGAGTTCTATCAAATTGTCAATAATAGTGTCTCAATTTTTGTAACTGGCATTTTTAGATGCATTCCATCAAGTAAATAAATACAAGCCAAAGACGACTCTATTAATGTGATGGAGAACCGTGATATTTTCAGAGAACGTCATAAGAAGGAAGCCTCGATTGACCAAGACGGCATTTGGCTGTTCACAGCCGACCCCTCCCAGCGTGAGATTCCCAGGCATGGCAACCCCCGTGCGTGCTCCTCACTCAGCTCCACTCATTCAGGCAACGAGTGGCCGTTTAAATCTGAGTGGAATTAATTAAAAATAAATACAATTAAAAATCCAGGTTTTCAGCCCTGTCAGCCACATTTCACGGATTCGGTCACCACCTGTTGTGAGTGGATGGACAGGTGCGGGCATTTCCACTACGGAAGTGCCTTTGGATAGTACCTGCACGCTTGCTCTTTTACAATATGCATGGTGGTTCTTTGACATAGCAAAGAAAACTGGGCTCCACGCAGCGGCCACCTATCAGCTCCAAGCAGTATACACGAAAGTAACGCCTTGTTATTTCTGTATATGCTGGAATTTCGAGCTCTGGTCCAGCTGTTAACTCAGTCATCTGAAGGGTCAGACCCTCCTGGAACAGATCCTCATTTAGTTTAGAAGAAAGCCAAACACAATAATAGTCATTGTAATAGTAATAGCAGTGATAATTATAGTTAATGTTATGCAAATTAGTGGAAAACTGGGGCTATAAAAAGACGAACTTCATAATGCCACAAATATATTTCAGCACGAAGGGCTTCTGCAAAATTGCAGGCTGCCTTCCTATCTCTTCTGCATCTGTCTTTTCTGCTCTATTCTTTCTCAGTGGCAGCAACCTCTTTAATCTCTTTCCCCATTCATACAGGCATCTGCGAAATGGATACATTTACATCTGAGGTAATAACTGCTAACATTTACTGAGCGTACTATATGCTGGCCACTGCCGTGAGAACAACACGTATTGATCCATTTAATTCTCCCAACCACTGTGTGAATGTGATGCTGTCATTAACTCCAATTTGTAAATACAAAATGAGATACTTAGGATAAGGCGCCTGTTTGCAGTTACTCAACCAGAGAGAAACAGAGCAGAGACCTGAGCTCAATCACAGTGAGTTACCACGGCCACCTAACCCGCTGCCTCCTCCTCACACACCTGACATAGAGACTCACTGAGATTTTCAGCTTCTAAAGAAAACAGTGGGAGTTCTCCCAGAAAACAAAATGCGCAGAAATCAACTTCCGTGTCAAGGCTGCTTTAGGACTTAGGTTGTAAAACAGCTCCTTAGTCAGTTCCGGCTGCTATGGCAAAGTCCCACTTTGAATTTGCTAAAAGCACTTACCCGTGGGCTGTGCTCCGTGTGCTGGGGAGACCCGTAAACAGCACGCAGGGATTTCTCCCAACTCAGAAGGCTGGGCGTCGGAGGTCGGGGAACCACCATGGTTGGGTCCTGGTGAGGCTCAGTCCCAAGCGGCAGCCTGCTCACTTCTTACTGTGTCCTCGCATAGCGGAAAGAGGGCAAATTGCTTCTGGGAGTCCCTTTTATAAGAGCGCTAATCTCGTTAATGAAGGTCAACCCTCATGATGGAATCACCTTCCAAAGGCCTCACCTCTCGGTTTAATTGCATCGTGCTTTAGGGTTTCGATATGTGAATCTGGGAGGGACACCACCATCCTGTCCCTTGAGGAAGCATCTCTACATTCCTTTCCTCATGTTGTAGCCAAATTAACAGGTTCTGTCTTCCACTGGGCCTCTGGAAAGCTTACTCTGCCTTTGATTTCTTTCATTGTAACTCACAAAAGAAACCAATCGAGGAAACGCTCCAAGTTTTTGCTGTGTCATCCCTTTTTACTTGGAGAGCTCCTGGAAGGCCTCCTGGCACAGACAGCTGCCCACCCATCTCTCTACTCTTCTTTTGTGTCAAAGTGTTTCTTTGAGAAGAGGCTGGGCACCCAGGAACTACGTCTCCACCCCCCCGCCCCCCGCACGCCTTGCTCTCTTCCACACTGCGTAAGTATAATTCAATAATTCAGAAGGACATTTCTAAACAATGCCTCATCTGGTTTTATGTGGCATTAGTGGTTGTTCTCCGGGATGGCACACAAATGGAAATGAGGTCTGAGCTCTGTCACTTCTTAGCCCAGAGGCTTAGGCAGCAATTAGCCTTCTGGACACACTTGTCACCCCCTGGCTGATTTAGTGGGGCTCCATGGGGCAGCTAGAGAGCTGGTTACGAGGGACAGAGGGCCACAGGGTAGGAGTGTCCTGAACCACCTCTTGGAGTCACTCCACACAGCCAGGAGCACGTGTTTTCAGTTTCAGCTCAGGCAGAGTCACATTTCTCTTACTGTAAACTCCTGAAGTTTGGGGTCTCAACTGAGAACATGTCTCACGTTCCCCTATCTAGTATATAAAATTGGACTGTGTCAAATGTTGCTGTAATGGAAAACCTGAACTACCTGCGGTGAACTTAGCCATAAGGAAATGGATGGCAAAACTCCTGATACTGGAATCAAGGAAGTTGTAGGTTGCAGATCTGCAGTGAGCAGGCAATAAAACCATCTCCCGCTTAAACCAGGAAAACAGACCACATGATTCCAGAGTGTAGTTATAAACCAACAGCTGGAAGTAACATTTTTATGTGTACTGGCTATTATTTGGTTTCGCCTATAAAGTATTGCAAAACTGTTATCTCAAAAAGAGATCAACAGTAACTACGTTCCGACAGCAGGAGCCTGACAAAGGTGGACATGCTGAGTATTCTTTGACCTTAAATATTAAGAAATATGAGCCAAAAAGGCTTAAGGTAACCAACACCCAGAAATATTTCTCAAATGAAGAAAAACGCTGAATCTGATTAAGGTCGTGGCCTTCTCATGTCCTGGTTCAAATGGTCTCAAGGCAGTATCTCTGTTGCGAAGAGGCAATAAACAAGAGAATTTAGAATGAGAGGCAATAAATAAGAGAATTTAGCATTTCAGTGTTTAGAAAATACAGAATGCATCCTGGCACACGGGGCTGACTGAAAGCAAGTGGGTCTTCCTCCACCTGCCAAGGAAACCACAAGTTAGGAATAAATAGCCTCGGAGGCACAAAACCCCCCGGGCAGAAAGCGAGACTAGCTGGGCGCGGTGGCTCAAGCCTGTAATCCCAGCACTTTGGGAGGCCAAGGCGGGTGGATCACGAGGTCAAGAGATCGAGACCATCCCGGTCAACATGGTGAAACCCCGTCTCTACTAAAAATACAAAAAATTAGCTGGGCATGGTGGCACGTGCCTGTAATCCCAGCTACTCAGGAGGCTGAGGCAGGAGAATTGCCTGAGCCCAGGAGGCGGAGGTTGCGGTGAGCCGAGATCGCGCCATTGCACTCCAGCCTGGGTAACAAGAGCGAAATTCTGTCTCAAAAAAAAAAAAAAAAAAAAAAGAAAGCGAGACTGAGTGGTGAGGCCCGGTACCGTCCACATTCTGAAGGCAATGGGACAGAGGACTGCAGAGGTGATGCGATTTTCCTTACTCAAAGAAGTGGCCAGGAGGTGAGTTGTAGAACTACGTGACTCTGACCAAGAAACCCACAGTTTTCAGAGCCTTAATGTGCCAAATGTCACTCGCAAGGCATATTCAATGCAAACTGGAAAAATGTCCAACAAACTTCTAACCAAGTCGAGGCTGGGAACAAGGATCACCATTAAAAATAAGTTCCTCAGGGCCGGGCATGGTGGCTCATGCCTGTAATCCCAGCACCTGGGGAGGCCGAGGCGGGCAGATCACAAGGTCAGGAGATTGAGATCATGCTGGCCAACATGGTGAAACCCCATCTCTACTAAAATACAAAAAATGAGCTGAGCATAGTGGCATCTGTAGTCCCAGGTACTTGGGAGACTGAGGCAGGGGAATTGCTTGAACCTGGGGGGCAGAGGTGGCAGTGAGCCAGGGTGGTGCCACTGCACTCCAGCCTGGTGGCAGAGCAAGACACTGTCTCAAAAAAAAAAAAAAAAGTAAGTTCTTCAGGGGGATTCTGATGCGAAGTCCACATATTACGAGGCACTAAACCATATTAAACAAAAAATAGATGCTTCACATTAAAATATAAAAACTGTACAATTAAAGTTATAATTAAAATTAAAATAAGGTGAAAGCAATCTCTTTGGGAGAGGCAGTTTCCTCCTTTAGTCTAATTATTCACACTCATTATCACTAATTCCTTAATAAGAAAAATATGCATATATAATGTTAACTAAGACTTAACTAACACTGAATTTTTCAAAAGTGCCAAGTGACTTTCAGACAAGACTATATCCCTCAAAAGGCCTTTCAAAGGAGAAGAGGAAAATTATCCTAACTTTAAAGATGAATTATATCACTTTGTAGATTCCAGTCAAATGAAGCATTGAAATAGGATAGACTGAACATAAAACCAGATGAGGTATTATTTAGAAATGTCCTTCTGAATTATACTTATTCAGTGTGGAAAATGGTATCTGTTTCCTAATAGACTATGTGCTATTGAAGATAAGGAAGATGTTGTTTGAAGTTTGTAAGAAATAAATTTTTTCATAATAATGAATGAATTGTGTATGCCAGACAAAATGGCATAGTAATCACAGAATGCAGATAAAAGAGAAATTTGATTATCCTAATTAATGATGATACTACAAAGGTGTCTCAAGAGTAGCGAGGGGCATGTGAAGGATTAATAAATATGCTCGATTATTTGCAAAACTACCACTGATTGTGCTGAAGTATGAGGGGATGTGTTGCTGTCTTTGCGATTGCAGAGCGGTTGCCATTTTGCCAGGCCGGGTAACCAGCTTCTGGGGGAGGGTGGGGACAGCAGTGGGACCCACACGGCCACAGCCTCCTGCCCCAGTCTTGTGGAGAACTGCATTGTTGAGCACAATCACTTTTTTCTTTTTCTTTCTTTCTTTCTTTCTTTCTTTCTTTCTTTCTTTCTTTCTTTTTTTTTTCAGATAGAGTCTTGCTCTGTCACCTAGGCTGGAGTGCAGTGGTGTGATATCGGCTCACTGCAACCTCTGCCTCTGGGGTTCAAGCCATCCTCCCACCTAAGCCTCCTGAGTAGCTAGGATTACAGACACATGCCCCTATGCCTGGCTAATTTTTATATTTTTAGTAGAGATGGAGTTTCACCATGTTGGCCAGGCTGATCTTGAACTCCTAGCTTCAAGTGATCAACCTGCCTCACCATCTCAAAGTGCTGGGATTACAGGCATGAGCCACCATGCCCAGCTGGGACGTCTCTTATGAGCAAAATTTGTTGAAGATAAAGCAGGTTACAACTCTGACTCGAAAATGAGTGACACCCTATGTGAGAAGTTGTGTCCTTAAAGCCTTCTATAAAAACAGATGCTTGCAAGGAAAGCAACGAAGATTTTAAAATATACTTCAGTCAGTATGGGGTGAGAATATGAGTATTTTCTCATCAATTAGAAATTGTAGGCGTAAATCAAGCAAACGGTAAGATAAAGAAGAAACTTTCTATGAACAGGAGGAGAGAGTAGGCAGACATCTTTATTATTATTATTATTATTATTATTATTATTATTATTTAGCTAGAAAAATGAGGTGTTGGTGGCTGCCACCAAGTTTTCAGAGTTTTTCAGTGTGGTGGAGCATCTCACAGGGCCACAGCTCTGCCCACGTGTGCAGCTTCTCTGATACGGAGATTGCCTGCACTGTGCTCCCCAAGGTACGCCCTGGGCACAGCCATTCTGGAAGGGAAGAACCTGGAAGGGAGAAACGCTGCAGGAGAAAAGTTGGCCCCTGATACCCACTCCACAAGCCTACGAGACACTGGGTTACCCTTGCATCCACAAGCAGTCAATGGGGTCTGTCTGGGAGCAGCTTACTTTCTTCAGCCAAGCAATCCCTGAAGGTGGCTGAAAGCTGAGCTTCTTCTGGTTGCAGTCACAGCAGCTTGGAGAATAAATCCTCAGCCTGACAGGGAAGGGGCAGGTGCCTCACAGCCTTTTCTAGGACCAAGAGCTATGCGGCAATGCCTCTGGAATTCTGTTTTCAGCTGCAGAGCCAATTCAATATGGAAACCGACCCTCCAACTGGAAACTAAAAGGGCAGGATATTAATAAAATACACATTCATATTATTTTTATTGCACCAATATATTTTTTAATACCACGAGGATTCTGCTGAGGTCAACACTGAGTAAAAACAGGAGGAAAAGAAGTGAACAAAGCTCTGACTTGTCTTTTACCCTGAAGACATTTTCCAAACCCAAGCGAATTTAACCTTTTTCAGAGCTTTGAAAGAAGCCAGACCCAGGACATTAAATCTACCAGGCCCGAAAAAGGATACCTCGAATAGGACACCTTATAATGAACTGGAACCCCGGAAGACACACGTAAGGGTCACAATGAACTAAGACTTACCACTGTCTGGGAAAAGAGGAGGGAAATGTGTCTGAATCATTTTATCCCTGGGTGAAGAGGTCACTCTCCCATGCTGAGAACTCTCACGCACAGCTGAGTCACACCTGGGTCGGCCACCTGCCTTCTCCACACCTGGGTGGCTCAAACGAACCTCACCTGGGAATTTAACGCAGAAAACCCAGTGGACAATATGCACAGTGAAACTGCAGAATCGATTGCGATTTTCCCCCACAAGATTCCACATTTAACCTCAATAACTTCTAAGAGAAAAATTTCCATACAGGGCAAGTTCAGAGTGAATCATCCAGGTAACCAAACAAAAACAGCATACTGTGAACAACAGCCAGAAGGAACAATAAAAAACATAATCAAAACTGAAAATCCTCCAAATATTGTAACGCTGGCAGAATATAAAATGGAGGTTAAAAATGTTTAATAAAAAGGAAGTTTTCAATATGAGCAAAGCCCAGGAGCCTATCAGAAAATCAACAGGTAGATCTGAAAAAATCCAAGTGTCAAATAGAATAAATATAAACTAAAAACATAATTAAAATTAAAGTCATATTGCGTGAATCTAACCACAGATTACATGTATTTGAAGAGAGAATATTTAAACTGGAAGTAAAATTTTAAAACATCCAAAATTCAACATAGAGGGATGACACTAGGAAAACATTGAGAAATCAAGGACAAACATTCTAGTTCGAAAGAAATTATCATGCATAGAATTGAAGTCATAAAAGGAAAAGAAAGACAAAATAAACACAACATGAAGCACTAATGTCTGTGTGTGTGCTGGGTGTGTGTGTGTATTAACTGATACAAGAAATTGCTCTTCAAAGTCAGGAATTACAAAAAGATCCCAACTTAAATATACCAAAAAACAAAACAAAACAAAACAAAACAAAATCCACTGCGTCATAAAGAAACTAAAGAATACCACAACCAAAGCAAAACAACATGTCATAAAAGGATGACCTACAAATGAAATAAATTTGTGCAGAAGTTGGCTTTTCAGTGACAATTATGGAAGCCATGAACCAGTGAACATCTTCAATACGTTTGTGGAATAATGAGTGTCAGCTTGAGGCTGTGTGCCCTGAAAAAATGTGTTTCAGGAGTGAGGGTAAAAAAAAAAAAAAAAAAAAAAAAAAGCTTCTCAGGAAATCAGTGAAACAAAGAAAATAACTGGTTTTGCCCTCACTAGCCCCTAACCAAAGGAACTTTTAAACGCCGTGTTTCTGTCGTAGGAAAAGCGACGTCACAGAAGTTCAGTGTGAGGTGCAAGAGGCACCTCCAGCCGAGGGTACAGTTTTGGGAAATTTCACAAATATTGCCCATGTGTTCTTCAAGATCGAGAAGCTCCTCTGGGATGAAAGACACACCCCCAGCGAATTCATTCCAAGTGGGGAAGATGTCACGGGGTACAAGTGTTCTTAGTCTCCTTGCATCAAATATCAAACCTAAATATGCAGATGAACACAAATAAAATAAGAACTAAAGTGGCTATTTTCCAAATTAGTATAGGAGAAATGGTGAAGAAAATTTACTAACTAAATCCAAAAGGAGGGCAGAAAGAACGTTCTTAAAAAGCCATGCGGCCGGGTGCCCGTGGCTCAGGCCTGTAATCCCAGCACTTTGGGAGGCTGAGGCGGGCAGATCACCTGAGCCCAGGAGTTGGCAATCAGCCTAGGCAACGTGGTAAAATCCCATCTCTACTAAAAATACAAAAAATTAGCCCGGCATGGCGGTGAGTGCCTGTAGTCCCAGCTACTTGGAAGGCTGAGGCAGGAAAATGGCTTGAACCCAGGAGGCAGAGGTTGCAGTGAGCTGACATCATACCGTGCACTCCATGAACCTGTATAACGAGACATGAGACTGAGTAGGTGAAGCCAGGCCCCCAGGAGTGGAGGGCAGGCTCACGTGTGTGCTGCGGCCAGAGGTGGCTAAAACCCACGAAAGGAAGGCAGGAAGTTGGGGTCTGGAGTACCGCCTCTGGTGAAAGCGCCCAGGAGCATCGTGTGACTTTTCAGTATCTCATAAAGAGACTTTAAGGCAGAAGCCTTGACTGGGGTTAAAAGAGCTCTCACATGATAAAAGTTTCAATTCTTCAGAAAACCTAACAGTTCTTGACTCTTGGGCTCCTAACACAGCCTTGGAACAGAAATACCTAGAATTGACAAGATAATTATGCAAGCTTGCTAATTATATTTCTTCTAAGATGATCATGATTACTGTAGGATTCCAATAAACTGACATGTTGCATTTCATTACAAAGCATCTTCAAAGTACGGTGGTCTAACTATTGATCATGGGGTAAAATTTGGGTCAAGCAAAAAGAGATACAGGCCAGGTGCAGTGGCTCAAGCCTGTAATCCCAGCACTTTGGGAGGCCCAGGCAGACAGATTACTTGACCTCAGGAGTTCCAGACCAGCCTGGCCAACATGGTGAAACCCCATTTTACTAAAAATACAAGAGTTAGTGGGACAAGGTGGTGGGTGCCTGTAATCCCAGATACTCGGGAGGCTGAGGCAAAAGAATCACTTGAACCCGGGAAGCAGAGGTTACAGTGAGCTGAGATCGTACCACTGCACTCCAGCCTGGGCAGCAGAGCTATCAAAAAACAAACAAACAAACAAAAAACACACGCAGACACAATGATTCTTGAAAACATTGGGCAATAAATCTATTTTTTTTTTGTCTCATCTGTTTAATTGATTGCAATGGTGTTGTGAGGAAATCATTTTGGGGGCTAACAGAGAAGACTGTACTATCAATATCTGATACATCCTTGTGTTATTTTTCATGATTATTTACCTGGCATGCTGAAAGACACACGTCCAGTGAGATCTGGTTGCAAATTTCTGCTCAGTTAATTCCGGGTCCTTTAAACTGTCCCAGGAACCCAAATAATTGTGTCTACTTCAGTGGGAAACGGAAGTCCTAGTTATGGTGAAAAAGTATCTTCCTGACTTAAAAATGTACTTATTCCATGCTAGCATTTTATTACTTGACAAGGTGTGATGGCTTTTACTTTTTTAAACGTTCCTACCCACACGAATACTCACTTACTCAACAAGGAAACCAACTGTCCCTCTTGTATCTCCGCATATGCCTTAAAGATGAGGCACACGAAAGCTAACGTGCACCACCCCACCTCATTTCAGGCCCTAATTACCAGTTCCTAGATTGCCATAGGACCCAGGGGCCAGAAAGGGGAGAGGAGAGGGAGAAAAGACAGAGAGAGAGTGAGCGTGTGTGAGCTAGAGCAAGAAATAGAGTCAGTCCTCCATTTCAGACTTTTCAGGGACTTCCCCGGTCCCCATAACAAGACCCATTCAAATGCATGCTCATTGGAATGAAGTGCACAGCCTCCAAGATCTGACTCCTGCCACATAGCCTGTTTCATTATTCTAATGTCAGAACTGACTTATACGGGTAGGTTACCTTGGCTTTGCTTTATGAATGGATAATCTTGGGAAAATGCTCATCATGCCTTTTTGATAACTCTTCAATAGAATAAATCAAAACCCCACTTTTTTTTCGGCGCCTCCATATTTTAAATCAGTTTGATATGCCAGACTCCTTTTCCCTTTACAGACATGCAAAATCTACTGTCCTTGGCATTTCCCTGTTTAAATTTTTTAGAAAACATCGTCTTCTTGATACCATCATTTTGGAGATGAGAAAGGCAACTACTTCAAAATGAATCTTCAACAGCAGCTGGAGAGGATTTAAAGACAAGGTCTGCAGGAAGATGGGTCTGAGATGTCGGTGACTCCACGAATTAGAGTTTCCCACAAGCCAAACCCACTTCGAAAAACCCAAGCAAGACGGGATCATTAGACTACAGCTGTCCACTGCTAGTGGAAAGTATTTAAGATAATGATTTTCATAACTTTAGGATACAATTACTTTTAGGTTCTTTCTATGCTATTGGTAGTGGGCTAAGTTTCTCAGTTTGCTGTTGATTTTTGGTCAGTAACTGTGACATGTTACATTATCAGATGTTATAACCAATTTGTTTTATAATAGTTTCTTTTCATTATTTTCCACTTTGATACCCACTTGTCATAGCCTAATAATGCTGGAGCTATAGACCGTCTCTAAGTTTTATTTTTGCAAAGACATTGATGCATTTCAAGAAATTAAAGATAATAATGGAATTGATAATAATTATACATTAAAAATAATTAACAGGCCTGGCGCCACGGCTCACACTTGTAATCCGAGGACTTTGTGAGGCCAAGGCAAGTGGATCGCCTGAGGTCAGGAGTTTGAGACCAGCCTGGCCAACACGGTGAAAACCCATCTCTACTAAAAATGAAAAAAATAAGGTAGACATATTGGCTCACGCCTGTAGCCACAACTACTCAGGAGGCTGAGAAACAAGAATGGCATGAACCCGGGAGGTGGAGGCTGCAGTGAGTCTCCACCGTGCCCCTGCACTCAGCCTGGGTGACAGAGCAAGGCTCTGTCTCAAAAAAATGCATACATAAATAAAAGGAATTAACAAAGAGTTTCCTGATGGTAAAATCACCCTTGTGTTTATATCAGTGGCCTTTTATGGCTCTGTGTGTCTGCGTGGTGTGGGGAGGGGGTATGTGCTGATATTATCCCCCATATTTCAATAAAAGAAAATATCAGGTTACATGATAAAGGTGAAATAGCTGGTAAGTTCCGGAGCCGTGGCACAAACCCAGGCAGTCTTGTTAAGAGTTCATATCCTGAGTCATGTTCCTCTTAATTTTACCTAAAAACACGCGATCTGCTTTATTATTATATGTAAATATCCTAATTGAATTACGGTATGCTGTGCATTCACATACAGTTTATGTATTTCAATAAAAACAAGTGGAGATTCAACTTATTCCTTTGTATGTCACCATAACTGTAGTTGTCTGTTTGCCCCAAGGATCTTAAAAGCCTTCAAGGTGAAGACCAAGCTATAATTATTGATGTATCCGCAACACCCATAATAACATCCAGTCCAAAGTAATAGCTTAATAACAGTTTGAAGAGTAAATTAATAACTTTGAGATTACTTTTTGTATTTGAAGCTTAGGCAAAGGCATGTCAATGATGCATTATCAAAGGCCTTAGAGGATATCCATCTTGCAGACCTGGGAAACCAAGACAAATGAAAGGTCTGCCTTTATATCATTCCTAGGGGTGCTCTGTGAGGGATTTTTTTTTTTTTTTTTTTGCCATTTTTAAACCTGACATAATCTGGTAAAGTTTGACATCTCTTGAGGTATTCCTGGCCCTTGAGGTCTCCTGGATAACCATACATTGCTCCCACCCTTGTCCCTGGAGAATGAATGACTGACTTCCAGAGGAAAAAAAAAATCAAACTGTGGTATTGAATGACCCTAGATAGAATGTCTGTTTCTCCATAACTCTGTCACGTCTTCGAGACTTTGGAATTCTAACTCCCCATCCCAGTTCATTTCCTACCACATACTTGGTATTCAAAGGATTTCTTAAAACATAGTGTTCAAGAAATCTTTAGAGAAATAAAAACTGTGGAAAGTAAAAAGCATATTTTAACAGGAATAAAACTAGACATGATAGAATCTGAATAAAAAGGGAAGTATAACCTTTAGCCTGGGGAACAATATCCTCTAAGAATTCCATAGAGGCCGGGCGCGGTGGCTCAAGCCTGTAATCCCAGCACTTTGGGAGGCCGAGGCGGGTGGATCACAAGGTCGAGAGATCGAGACCATCCTGGTCAACATGGTGAAACCCCGTCTCTACTAAAAATACAAAAAACTAGCTGGGCGTGGTGGCGTGTGCCTGTAATCCCAGCTACTCAGGAGGCTGAGGCAGGAGAATTGCCTGAACCCAGGAGGTGGAGGTTGCGGTGAGCCGAGATCACGCCATTGCACTCCAGCCTGGAAAGAGCAAAACTCCATCGCAAAAAAAAAAAAAAAAAAAAAAAAAAAAAAAAAAAAAAAAGAATTCCATAGAATATCTCTTAGTAAATATAATAAAAACAGTCATTGATTAAAATAAATTAGATCTATGGCTCATAATAACATCTCATTGATTGGAAAGCACTCTTTGTAATAGCTTTCTTCCATGTGGTATCTGTCCGGAATTAACCTTCCAGCCTCCTGATCGCGTGAAAGGAATTCTTTGTTTCTGCCACTGCTCACATGACCCCATCCATGACATTTAATAAACTGCATCTATTGAACAGAGATTTTGGGTTTTCTAGAAATGAAAAACCCATTGCAAAAGCAAAGCATTTCTCTAGGGATTGTATGATAGAATTTAACCGTATGATCTGCAGACCTGGAGATATTTTAGCAAACTTTACTACCTCTGAAAAATGACTACTTACAAAGAGATAAGTAAATTTCACATTTTAAAACATGTAAATAGATTGAGAAGCAATCATATATTTATTTACTCTTTAAAGAATGCCTTAAAGTGTTCTTCTAATTTAAAGCAATGAGTTAAAATTATACTAAATTCTGTACATTAAAAAGTTAATATGCTAATAAAACAGTCAACAAAGTTTTATTATTAACACTAGGAAATCAATCTGCATGTCCTAACAAGCAAATAACAAAGTAGATGAACATTTTAACAAAACATGATCTCTTTTAATTCCAGCTACAAATTTGTGTTGCTTTCTTAAGCAGAAATAATAAAAATAAAAGAAAATAAATAAAAAGAGTATTGGCATATTTTAACAAAATACCTGCATAATTTTATTGTTCACATAAATAAATCTGAGAAATAGAAGGGTCATGAAAACAAAATTGCATACACTTTTAGGGCCTTCTCAAAAGGATAATCTTTCATGCTGATTGTCTACATTTTTCGTGTAATTACTTTAACCCCTGAAGAAGTAAAATTAATGATTAGCATTTCAATTCAGGTATGAATTTGAATCTGAAACGAACTGAAATAAATTTTACTGAAAATTCTCCAAAGGAATCTAGAAGCACTCAGGTTCAATCACACTCTACTCTTGTCAGTATTTTTGCATTAACATAACCACTCTCTTTCAAAATAAGTTTTAATGAATTCAGTTTCCAAGTGATTGCTGATCTTAATGGAAAAATAATTTCAAAGAAAATCCTTAGCTATTCAAATGTCACTCATAAATACAGCACAAAGAATTACAATGGAAGAGATAAGCAGAAAGTTGTGGTCATAAAGTTTATCTGCGAATTTGATAAGAATGAATCCATTAGGACTGCGGGGGATTTTGATTACGAATTTGCCCTCCGTGCGGAAAACGCTAAGGCTGACGCTGCCTCTCCTGGCTCTTCGGTGACGTCCGTCCATCTCTATTCCTGTCATGCCCAAACACAAGCAGACTCTGCAGAATAGCAAACACGTTGTTGTAAATAAAAGCATCAGGAAACTTATTTTGACTGCACAATCTAAAAAAAGACCTAACATATATTTTTTACTAACTTAATATTTGATCAGAGTTTTATGTTACATGGAAATGTGAAAATCTTGAATCCAGTCAGTGGAACAACGTTTCGGGTTGGATTTGAAATAAACCAAGCACTATAATTCATGACCAGTAGGCAGGAAGAAATTAAATATCCAGTGGTAACTCAGATTTCTGTGTAAAGTGCCCCTCAATCCGTGGGAAGCAAGATTGAACGAAATTAGAAGTAATTTGATCAACTAGCCTGCATCCTTTGATCAGATGGCTCAGAATTGTGCTGAGACTTTCTCAAGTGACCAGATAGAATGAAGTCGAAGGGAGCGAGGTCTGCTGCATGGCAACGGGGTGACTCACAAACGCAGATGAAGAGAAAGAGAGACAGAGACAGAAACAGAGAAAGGCAGAGACAGAAACACAGAAATGAAGAGACAGAGAGGGAGAGAGGGAGACAGAGAGGAAGAGAGAGACAGGGACAAAGATAAAGGTGGGGCAGAAAGAGGGGCAGAGAGAAAGTCAGAGAGAGAGACAGAGAGAGTGAGAGACAGTGTGGGATGTTCCTTAGGAGGCCGAATATCAGAACGCTGGTAGATTACCACAGTACTCATTGCTTCAAATAAACCAGTGCACGCATAAATCCATGGGATTTCCTGGTTGGTTTGCTCACTGATTCGACATCTTCTGTGCACATTTGCTCTGGGCCAGGGACTGCTGTGGGTTTTGGAGTTACAGCATGGACAAGAATAAGACCCTTGCCTCCAGGAGCCACCGTCACCGTTCTTACCGATGGAAAGCTTAGACGTCTTCCCCAGAGAAGGTTCTTTCTGGAAATGTACAAAACTAGCGTTTAGCACAGCTTCACACACATCGCGGCCTCTTGGAGGGTGGAGGGGAGAAGGAGGAAGAGGGTCAGGAAAAATAACTAATTGCTTAATGCCCAGGTGATGAAATCACCTATAAAACAAGCCTGCACATGTGCCTCTGAACGTAAAATAAAAGCTTTTTAAGAGATTATTTGATAGCCTAATGTATACCAGATCAAATGTTTGCAAGAACTGCCAAGAATCTTTAAATGAGACAGTTTGCTTTCAATTGCACCTTCTACTTTTTGTTTTAATTTTTAGGTTCTTACTTAAATTCTGTCAGTTACTATAATTATTTTTACGTATATTTAAAGGAGAAGCATTTTGTATGACATTACTTATACCTTTTAACACATCTTTACCATTCCCTTTTCTTCCTGCTGTTATTGAACTTCTTAACAGCTCTTCCACTGAAAATCTTTGATCACTGCAAATATGAAGTCTACTCCATACCTGTCATTCATTCCATGAATACTTAACAATACAAAGAATGACAATAAAGGATAGCTAATACTTTTTTCTTACTCCGTGTCAAGCACTGTTTAAGGACTTTACATATACAAACACAATTTATTCCCAAACTAGTAATGGAAAGTGAATGTAATTAATACCTTTATTTCACAGTTGAGTAAACTAAAGCACAAAGATTTAATCACTCACTAAAGACACAACTAGCATGGTGGACTAGATGATTTAGAAGATGCTTCCATTGTAACATTAATTGATTATGAATAAAACACACTTTATCAATATATTGGTAACACTCATAAGAAATGTAGTCCCCCAAAATATCTACCTACAAAAAAGAATAAAGAAGCTAATGACCAAAACAAGGGTGGAGGGCAGAGATTAGCAACCGAACCCAACAGCTGGAGCTTCACTGAAACCCAAGGCTGGTAGAATCAATATGATCAGTAGACTGGGTCTTTGAGCATGCCTGGAAGAGTCAGACATTCCCACATTACATCTAGGAAACTTGAGGTGAACTCTTTTAGCTGAATTACCTTCCCAAAAGCAGGGGTATCACAAAGGTTTTCATCCAAGTGGTATAATTTAAGAAAAAATTCTAGAAACAGGTAAACTAGGTAAATCATGTTATTGAAATGGTCACCATCATCAGAACCTGAGTGCCAATCATCTAGGGCCCATTAAGGTGCCGATAAATCGTGGATCAAAATCTTCTGCCCAAAGGGTGGAAGAGAAATGAATTCATCCAGTGGATCCTGCTCTCAAGGGTCAGGGTTTTCTTCATGAGATATTACATCTCACACCCTTTCAAGTTGAGCATGGATGAGCATTCCACATCCAGAATGGATGTGCACCAAGCCTGTGTCCAAGACACCCTGGGCACGGAATCCAAGATGCAGTCAGGAAGCTGGGATGAGGTGTTGATAGGTGACAAAGGTAAGAAGCAGGTTGCCATGGCAATTCCCCTGGTGAGAGAATGGAGAGGGCACTGGGATGGGCACCTGTAGGCATTTGGCACATGGACGGTGTTGTCTCAATTCATGACCACCCTTGGCTTACCACATCAGGAATCGCTCATTATCTCTGGAGGAGACTCTTCGATTTAGATGGCCTGGATTAGCACAGATTGAAACAAACAAATAGGAGCTGGAGAGTCACCAAGTAACCAAGGCCGTCATCAGTGAGATGCAGCCGTTAGAATAAGCAACAGATGAGCACATCTCTCCCCAGAGAACTTCAGAATGTTAAATTCTCAATTACAAAAAATAAATCGGGACCCAAATCCAGCATCATCCTTGATTTGTTTATTTTATCGTATATAATAGTGCATCCAATCTCTCTTTCAGCAAAAGCCATGGTCTTTATCTTGGAAACACATCCTGAATTTCACTATTACAAACACCATTTCATTCACAAGGTCTAACCGGCAAGCCCATGACAGTAGTTCTCTGGGGTGACATCTCTGCATGGCGACTGGTGCCCTCTCTTTCTCTGTCTGAATAGTCAGGAACGTGTGCTGTTCTTCCTGAGAGCATCTCAGAGTCCATTACGGAGCCCAACGCCGGTGAGGTCAGACGCAATGACTGCCTCCCAGGGCACGCTGCCTCTCAAGTAGATCACCCCTGTGAAGCCACTTGTCCTTCCAGAAGGGCTGCCATGCTTGCCTTCAGTAAGCCATTTCATCCAGGGAAATGGGGCAGGAACACGGTTTGCTTATTTGATAGCTATGGTCATCCAGGGCTGATAGAGAAATGAGGAGAAGCCAGTTGGATGGGCTGAGCTAATTACGCATGAGGAGTTTTATTAATATTTTGCATATCTCTATGACAATTGTAGATGAGTAACAGCCTCCTCATTTTGCTCTGAAGGGAATGTTCTTTGTATATGGTGCTGACATCACCTGTCTTTGCTCAGGAATAATTTTCTAGGTCTTCTTGTGAACTAGGAGTTCTTAAACTTTACATCAAAGAGAATTTACTCTCACATTCAGAAATCAGCTAAAAGCATGGCATGTATCTAAAGTTTTTTAAAAGTGGCATCTGATTAAATGTAGTCTAGTACTTCTCCACGCTTTTTAAAGTTGCTTTTTCCTAGAATCTGCACACAGAATTTTAAGTTCTCATAGCTACAAAACCTATGACTCACTGGGTATGATTAGTAATGCAGTCATTGAAGGCATGATAATTAATGCTACAAATACCATTATTTGTAACTAAATAATAGGAAAATCAAACTAGACACAGTGTATTTTCATTATGATTTTAAAAACATAAAAGAATATCAGACATGCTTGCTAAACAAAATTATCTTCCCCACAGAACCTCTGTGATGTTCAGAGAGGCTCCAAAACAAAAAGTCGTTTAAATAAAGGTGTAGGTATAAAAGAAATTTAGGAGTTATAATCAATTTTTATATCATTAAATGGTAAACATGAAATAATATGCTTCTCTTGACCTAAATAAATGTTTCAGCCTAAGGATAAGGAAAACTAACAGGGCTCAGCATTGCTGCCTCTGGTATGAATGCTGCCTCTCTGTATTTTGTCGTGAATGTGTTGCTGTTGTAGCAATCTGGCTTCCATTGCCCTGGGCGCCTTTCATCAAACACTGTGCCAGCCGTTTAATACACAAGAGGCCGGAGAAGTACCAAAAAATCCTTTATCAATATGCTTATATTAAAAAAATGTCAGTAAAGAAAATTGCCTAACAATTTATGGTGACTTTATTATTGAACTTCGTTTTTCCATTGCTTTATTATGTATTCATTAGTAGAGGCAGGCAAATAATAGAAATCACTACTAGATAATGTGGCATGATTTTTATTAGATCAAGGGACCACAAGTTGCGTGACATAAAGATGTGGTAATCATAGGAAAGATGACATTCTCTAACTTACTCTAAAGAAGAAAAAAAGAAAAAGCTATTCTGTGGCCTTGAAGTATTAGGGTCATAAACTGATAAAATTATCCAGAAAAGCCTTAGAGACATCAGAATATTCCCCATTTAAGCAGCAATATGTTGAAGAATAAATTTCCATTTTTAGTAGCTCAGTTCTATTCTCTATAACCCCTAAAGGGCAATGCTGTTCAATATATCTTTGAAAGGACAGAAATGTGGCTCTTTAGTGTGTTTATTTAACCAGCTAATGTTCATTGGCAGGCTTGCCTCTTAAGTACACTAATATTGTGTTGGATGCAATGCCTTTTATTATTTTTTCTTACAGAGATTTTGTTGAAGCTTGAGGAAAATAATATTCTACAGAAGTTTTTGGCTTTCTTCCCTCACAAATTTATAGATGAATAGAAATAGATCATTATGATGTTTTAAATAAAATGGAAACTTAGAGAACTGTTTTGTGATTTCATAAGTACCAATAACACTGCACAAAATATTACTCTCAAAGAAAGAAATTATGTACTTTTATTAATTTACTGAGATAAAAGCCACCTTTGGTGACTTCTTATTAAATTATAGTAACATATTGCAAAGAAAGGCTAACTTTTGATGTAAGTTAAAGGCCGATCAGAGCTTATTAATACCATGTATGAACATAATAATAATTTCAAAGATTAAATTTCTTAAGTAATTATTATTCATTCTTAACATCTTGGCTGTATGAGTTAGGCATCATTTCTTACCTGCGATTTTTATTAAATATTTTTGAGGAAACCAGGGTTTAAGAGGCTAAAGGTGTTATTGGGAGTGAAGAGCAAGGTTGCCTTAGTCTCCTGAGCTCTTTCTCTGGAGTCTGGTATTTTCTCACATGCATGTGTGATGGGCACTCAGCTCAAAGCGGGTTCCCTTCAGATGTGAGTCATTCGCTCTCTGCAGAACTCTCCTCCTCAGTACAGTGCTGTGGAAGCTCTGGGTTCTACGGCTTCTCTGGATTCCCAGGTCATTTCTCTCTTGGCTGGGAGACGCTGTGCTCTCCCTGGGCTACCTAATTTGTTTCAAGTCAGTCCTTTCTCTGTTGACTATCAAATTCATCCTGTAAGACATACTATTTAAAGGTAATGCCAAAACTTTTATGAACTCGTTAATATAATAACATAAATACATTTCATCGCAATCCACAAGCCTAAAATCAGGTACTGAGTTTTTAGCAGTGGCGGAGCTCACTGATGCGTCTGTCTTTCTCCTGGCTCAGCACTACCCAATTATTTTGAGCTCATCCTAAGCTTTATGTGAGTTCCCTGGATATCCACACCAATAATCATCATGCAGACAAAACAGGGGTAATATGACTAAACAATAAAAATATGTTTAAGGCTATTAAAAGTTGTTCCTAGGTAGAAAGTATGTTTAAAGCAACCATTAATAATTCATTCTATAATATGCTCTAATAAAACCCATCCAGATTTTCACAAACTGAAAAATCAATTTTTGTTGATCATATTTTAATAAATCTGGAAATTAATTGCAACTCTTTAATAAGAGAGGTTTTTTTAAAATAACTACAAGCAATATTTTTAAAAGATCCAAAATGATTGTTTGGTCAAAGAAATCAGAACAATAATATCAATGTATTTTAAAAATAATGAAAAGACTCTACATATCAATATATGCCCAACATAGTTATGGCAGGAATGTTATGGCTACCAAAAATATGTTTATCAAAAGAATTCCTAAGACCTACCCCTATGTTAGGAAACACGTCAAACAGAAATTCAGGTTGCAGATGACATTGTTTGCTACGCGTCTGACTGTAAGAAGGGGAAACGGTTCTCTATCATCCAGGTGGCCTGATGTCAGGAACAGGGTCCTTAAAGTGGAAGAGAAAATCAGAAGATAGAACCAGAGAGGTGGCATCTTGAGGACTTGAACCGACATGGCTGGCTTTGAAGATCGGAGAAGGAGATTCGAGTCCAAGAATGCCGGTGACTTTTATTAGGCTGGTACAAAGGTAATTGCAGTTCTTTCCATTTTAATGCATCAAGAAGCATAATTACTTCTGCACTGACCTAGTAGAACCTGGAGAAGGCATGTCAGCAGATTCTTGCCTGTCACCTGCAGGGGAACAGCCTTGCTGATACTGTCATTTCATCCCGGTGATACCCACTTAGGACTTCTAAGCTCCAAAACAGTAAGGCAATAAATGTATGCTGTTGTAAGCCATAAGGTTACAGTAATTTGTTAAACAGCAACAGTAACTATTTTCTAGCTTCAAATATTTTTATGCAACAAAAACAATCTAAGCCGTCACCTCAATGCATATTTCCTAAGTTCAAAAATATGTTAAATAAAAAACAAAGCACCCATTGATAACAATATCCCAGTAGCAGCAAACACATTTAACACCCATCTTGGTTTCTAAGACCATTCTCCTATAAAACTGACCAGGATTCCTTCAAGGAATGGCTGATTCTAGGACTGAAGTAGAAAAAATATAAGACAATTCCAGAGTATCTTGTAATGCCAGAAAATAAGGATGTTCTCAAAACACCTCAACAACAACAACAACAACAAAAGTAGCAAAACACAGTATTTGTAGTCTGTTCTGTTGATGTGATGTTACATACACACACACAAAAGCAAATGATATTTTAACTCTCTGGTTTTTCTCTCCAAAACACACAACCGCAATCTAGTCATAAAAACACACTAATACCAGGTGAAGGACATTGTATTAAACACCTGAACAGTCCTCCTCAAATATGACTAGGTCATCAAAGACAAGTCTGAGAAGCTGCCTCAGACAAGGTGAGCCTAACGTCGCATCACAGATACAGACAGGATCCCAGAGTAGCAAAAGGCCGTTAGGTGTGCAATAAAGTAATCTCAATACAGTATGCCCTTTAGTTAACAATAACATGTCAATATTGATTTATTATTCAAATCAAAAGTGCCACACTAATGTAAAGAATTATCATGCTAATGTAAGGAAACAGAAGGTAGGGTATATAGGAATCTATACTGCTGGTTTTCTTAAAAATTGTTCTAAAATTAAAAAGTTTATGTAAAAGATGCATAAAGAAAACAGGAAAATAAAATTTTTGAAACAAATAGTTAATATATTCAAAAAATGTAAAGTTAAAGTTGTAAGAAAATATGTAACTTAAAAAGCTGGTTCTTTATAAAATATAATCTCAGAAAAAATATACACATTCATATGAAAATGAAATCAGTAAGTGGGAAGACGATAGAAGTACTAAAAATATTTTAGCTATAAAATAAAAACATACTATAGTTTTGCACAAGCAGTTCTAGTTTATATGAGGTGTAAGATGTGTAGGGTGTAAGGGTACTGAATCGTGATTCTTACAGCTGACAAATAGAAAAGGCAGTAGGTATCCCGCCTTCTCTGAGCTCTGCCATTGGTGGGAAATGAAATCCTTCACTATAGACAAATTCCAATTAATTATAGAAGGATCGACGGTATTAGAACATCACAATTTTACAATCCCCGATGAAATCTTTTTTAAAAGAAACTGTCACCGATAGCTGCTAAGACCATGAAGCAAAATTTTGGTGTGAAACTTTCCGCTGGGAGTGTGAGGCCGAGCACGCGGCTTTAACTTTGGCATCAGCAAAATGGGACAATTAGACACTGTGGCAAATAATGTGATGAGACGGGAAGCTCGCAGCCTTGCCTGTGACTCGTTTTACGTTCAGACAGTCCTGAATCTAACCAAAGCGTTCACTCTTAACACCAGAATATAGACAAGGGCTGGGAAACCCTCGGCCAGATCATAAATGTGAAGTTGGACAAACGACCTAGTGCGCCCAGCTTAGATGAACGTGGTATTGACTTTGACCAATACATGAGTGATATGGAAAAAAGATAGGGAGGGCAGTTATAGAAGGAGGGCCCCCCCCCCGATGAGGTGGGAGGGCGTGGGCCAAGAGGAAGCTTTCGACTGGCATATGGGCAGGTCTCAGTCTCTCGTGAGCCTGTGACCTTCACAAGGGTTTGTCAAGGTTTCAGCTTTTTCCTCCTTAGCTGGGAGAGGTTGCCTGCAGCGGGCTGGTGGTGGGTATTTATTTCCCTTCTCCCAGCTCAGGTAGGCGCTGATAATACTCCATGAGGTTAGGCTTGATTTAAGAGTTTCTCCTGAGAGCAAATCAATTAAGAAAAAGGGAGTACCCTCCCATATTTCAAAACGGTCTCTTTTTCTCCCAGAATTTTTCTCTGGTTTTCACTGCCAGAACCTGGTTGAGCTTCTGGAGGTAAAACTTGCAAAAGTATGGGATCTCCACCCCAGTACAGTGTCCCCTCGAGATTTTATCCATCCGACTTATCCACTCAGAGTCTCCAGAAACTCACCGGCTGCAGTGTACTCCTCCATGCATAGCTGTGGTTCCCACAGAGGATTTGACCTCAGTCAGTTGCAGCTGTCTTTATGCACCTGCGTGTCTCTCCATGGCCGGGGGAAGCATTGGCCCTTTGATGTCATTTTTCTACGAGATCTAAGAAGAGTTGTTGACTTTTCAGTTCAGCTTTCTTCTTGTTGTGAAGAAGGGAGTGACCACTTTTACGTTCCTTCAATGCCCTACAGGAAACAAAGTCTCCTTTGGAAATTGGCTAATTGTCTTTTATTTTCTTTTTAACACAGTATATACACACGATTAAACACCCAAGTCACACAAAAGTATCATGTAGTGAATTTATATTTTTAATATCACTTACCCTTCACCCCATTCTATTCGCCAAAGGGTCAACTGGTCCAGCTCTCATAGGTCTTTCCAGGATTGTTTTATGAACACAGAAGCATATCTGCATATTAAATCATCATTTTTAAAGAGTTGCACATTATACATATTGTTGTGTACCTTTAATCTGTAACTTCTGGAGTTTGTCTTTATTTAAAATAAACCCACATTTTACATACTATTTTCCTGCTTTAATTTCATTTTTAATCTTTTACTCATATAGAAATTGTTTCCCAGTGGTATGAGATAATGGCCTAGCTTTATTTCGTGAGATAATACCCTACAACGGCAACTGCAGACATGCCAGCATTTGAATAATCAGTCTGTTTTCCACTTCATGCACTTTTCATCTCACAGCACATTGTGTCTATTTGTGTACTCTATTCGTGTATCTCTTCTAATACCAAACTCTTTTAATCCCAGTCTCTTTATAACATGTTTTTTACCTACCATGCAGTTAAAATATTTTCATTATTTTTATCTGTCAGAAACTTTTTTACTAATTATTTATTTTCCTTTATTTATATTAACTTTAGGAATAGCTTGTCTAAGCCAAAAAAAAAAAAAAAAAAAAAAAAAAAAAAAAAAAAAAACTTCACTTTTTCTGAATTGAGTTAAATCATACAATGGTTTGTGTAATAAAACATGTGTTTCTAAACTTTGCCTTTATCCGAAAGGCATTTTCTTTGATCCAGTTTTTTAATTGATTATTTTAACTAGCAATGTGAAAGACAGAAATCAAATGGTTTTTGTTATTTTAATTAAATATTTCTTGTAAAATGAATGTCAATATAGACAACGTAATAGCGAGACTCCTTCTGGGGAAAGTGTTGGATTTAGAGATGCCTTCATTTGTAAACAAATGCATTGACTTCAGGGCATTTTGTGATACATTTTCTACCCTGGAGAAGACTGCCCTGAAAGAGCCTATACCGTGAAATTGGTTCAGGGATTACACATTTGTCTACTTCAGTGCCCAGGAGATTGCTGAGGAGCTCATCACCAAAATGAAGGATTTGGTCCTCAAGAATCCAGACTATTTCTGGGTAAATGGGAGAGGAAGGCCCAGGAGTTGGGCACTGTTGCTATGGCTGCCGCTTAGGAAAAGCAGAATCAGGCAGTGGAAGATCAGCCAACTCTTCCATGAACTTTAGCATTTTCAGAGTTCCTTTCTTGAGGCATGAACCTCAATACCAACACCATAAATGCCAGATTAATAAATAGGTCATTTTCCAACAGGATATTAATTACAAAAATCCTGTAATTGGTTGGGGGTGGTTGCTTAAGACTAATCCCAGTACTTTGGGGGGCCAAGTTGGGCAGATCACTTGAGGTCAGGAGTTCAAAACCAGCCTGGCCAACATGGTGAAACCCTGTCTCTATTAAAAATACAAAAAAAATTAGCCAGGTATGGAGGCACACAACTGGTAGTCCCAGTTACTCAGGAGGCTGAGGGTGGAGAATCACTTTTTTTAGGCCTAGCACGAATTTCTTAACTATAAGTGCCATTTGCTGACAGACAACATTAATTAAGATAAGCGTGAATTAAAGACAATAAATGTTGTCTGGCCAGCTGCATTACAGAACAAACCAGTGAAATATTTTATTTATCTAGAAGACATTCAGAGTCCGTAACATTTCCTTGGAGAATGATATGGGTGGAGAATCTGGGAGATTGAGGTTGCAGTGAGCCGACAATTTATCACTTCACTCAAGCCTGGGCAACAGAATGGGTCTCCATTTCAAAAACAAAACCAAATCCTGCAAATGCTTCATTTTATCATTTCGTTGTCTTGGTTCCTGCAATGGCCAGAGTATTATCCTTTTTTGTGTTCCCCATATGAAATGGGATTTATCTGACGTACACGCATCTGAGTTTCTCAATGAATGAAGGGTTGTAACACCAGAAACATTAATAAATATGACAATTGCCTTAACGTAAGGTGTGAGACTTTAATTAAAATATGCTTACTTAATTTACAATTGAAAAAAGTGAGTCTGCTCCCATGTCGTGTTGAAACTTTGCACAAGGGCGGATCCTGAGTCCCCCACTTTGGGTCGGTATCAAAGGCTTGTGTTATGATTAGGGTTATGCAGGCTCCGTAGAGCTCACCTGCAGACAGCCACTTGACAAGAACATCGTTGTATCCTCTTCTCTAAGATTTACAGTTACACGAGCAAAAGGAAATGATATGGACTCTGAATGTCTACTAAATAAATAAAACATTTCACTTGTTTGTTCTGTAGTACAGCTGGTCAGACAATGTTTATCTTAGTTAATGTTGCCTGTCAGCAAATGGCACCTATAGGTAAGAAATTCTTCCCTAGTCTAAAATAAAAGTGAATCTCACTCACTGGCTGGTTCATCAAGAAGCACAAATTCTACTTCAGAATGGGGTTTCTAAAAGATTGGAATTCAAATCATGCAAGATTCACTAGGAGAAATGGTCAGTCGGCTGGACTTTCCTTGAATGATTAGTCTTATCTAAATCAGGTCGCTGTGTTATTGAGTTAACATTTTGAAGAATTAACTCAAATAAAAAATTTGGTTTATTAATCAAGCAGAAAATTCAGGGCTAGGAAGACATTAGTCTTTTGCTCTTTTTCTCTCCCCGCCCCCCCCCCCCCCGCCTTCTTGGAATGAATAAAAGAACTATGCAAAATTTTAGAAAAATTGACTATGATACTTTTTTCTTCTTGTTCTCTTTTCATCCTTGAGTCTTGCCGAAGCAGATCTCATATGTATTCCAAAAAGGGAACGTGTAGCACTTCTCCTGAGAATATGATGCTCTGAAATATCAAAGGAGAATAAAGCAATTTAATGTGCTTCATAAGCTGCTACCCATGCACACCTTCCGGCTTAGTCATGTGTTAAATCTTCTTACCTAATCACACACGGAAAGTCAGGTTTGACTTCCTGAATGCTTACAGAACCTGTCTAGATTTGCCTGTTTTTTTGTTTTGTTGTGTTGTGTTTTGTTTTGACAGAATCTTGCTCTGTCCCCCAGGCTGGAGTACAGTGGCACCATCTTGGTTCACTGCAACCTCCACCTCCCAGATTCAAGCCATTCTCCTGCCTCAGCCTCTCATGTAGCTGGGATCACAGGCACCTGTGACCATGCCTGGCTAATTTTCGTATTTTTAATAGAGCTGGGCTTTCGCCATGTTTGCCAGGCTGGTCTCAAACTCCCGATCTCAGATGATCTGCCCTCCTTGGTCTCCCAAAGTGATCTGTTTTTTAACTTATCTGCATAAAGCACTATGCACGTTTCTTATATACTAGTATGTTTTCATGCCTGTGTCCTTAGCTAAACAATGCTAATAACGTTTTACATCAGCACCACTGCTGGTTATAAATATATTCACTCTTGATTGTGCTACTGTCTTAGTGTCATATTTGCCATGACGGTGCTTCACGGCAAACGATCCCAAGATTCTGTGGCCTTAAACAGTAAGCATTTACTTAGTGCATGAGTTGGAGGGTCAGTGACTGGCAAGCTTGGGGGGTCCTTCTGGTCTGGGCTGGGCTCATTCGTATGTCTAGGTTGGGCTGGCTCTGGACCTAGACTGACCTTAAGGATGGGCAGCCACCTTCTGCTCCATTCTCATCTCTTCTGCTCCAGAAGGCCTCCCCAGGCTCTTGGGACATGGCAGCAGAAACAGAGACAGATCCTAAGGCAACCGGGCAGCATCCAAAGTCCCAGAGCGGGAATGAGGACATCTCCACTCCGTCGGGTGGTGTCAGCAAAGCAAGCCATTATATGGGGCCAAATTCAAAAGCAAGGAGGAGACTGCGAAGGTTTAATTTAAGGGACCGCAAGGTCACCTGGCCAGCAACACAGCAAGGGAAGCTTGAGGAATCGCACCACTGAAGCAGCTAGCCCATCCCAGCTACCAATCAAGGCTTTTAATTCAACCCTGTGGCCCCCAAAATGATAAAAAGGACAACATCATTTTGTAGTGATAAAACCCATGATAAAGAACATAGCGGATACGATATTAACCTGAAAACCAGAGTCTTAATCTATGTATTGAAAATCGTCTCCAATGTGTATTTGCACCGGAATGCATCACCACAGCCGATGTGTGTAACACATTCCCCGTTTGCCAGTTCTGCCCCAAGAGGCTTCCTAGCACTAACTCATTTAATCCTCACAGCATGCTCGCTATTAGATCCACAGTGCACCACACACGCGTGGCCTCCCCACCCACCTTCCTGCTGGCAAATGCAAGCTGCGTTATAAATAAATGGAAAATAAAGAGCTATTTCAAAACATATCAGGACTCATTTCCATTCACCTAAGGTCTGTCCACTGAATATGTTTCTTTTTCTGTCCAAAGAAATCAGGTCATTTATTTTCTGTAAAGTTAGTTAACAATCAGGTTTTAACTGTTTTCTTCTTCAATGACGCTATAACTAGATAGGTAGAAAATAAACATGTATATACATTTTGATGCTGAATGTTATAAGACATTGCAGAATGGGCCGCAGAAAGCACAGGGGCATTTCATTTCACTTTTCAAGGTACCATTTGCAAATGTGCTCCCCATGCTTGGCATCGTCCTTCAAAGAAGAAGAAACAATAAATAGGAAAGCATAAAAATAGGTTAAAAAAAATCCTCCAGAATCACCAGGTATTGTCAGAGCCAGTATGATAATCATCATGCATATGGCATTCAATGTGGCCTTATCAAAATTGAAGAAATAATGGCAACGACACAGCCAAAAATCTGCATAATGTTCTGTGGCTTGTTCTATATTAGGAATGTATTAATTTCATGCTACCTTTCTAAAAATGTTTCTACCTATTTAAAAAGCTAAGCCGAGAATACTATCAGGTTATTTTTCTGGTTCCATAGAGAAGACACTCTTCCTTTTCATAAGTAAATTATAAAACCCAGAACTGCCAAGTGTGTTACTAAATTACATGATTGTGATCTCTATCAGGGAGCAGAGTGTACTTGTGGCTGATGGTAGGAAGCGCTTTTAACTTCCCACATAATTCCATGGTCTGATTTCCCCATAGAATCTTTAACTGTAGCATATATGTACATTCAGACGTATTGTCGCAAATGAGTTGTCAGATGGCAGAATATTTGTCAGAATTTAGGCAAATAATTTTTCTCTTTTAAATATTAACTTTAATGTATAATGCAACTTAAAATTTTTAGATTACTTTTAATCATGCATAGAACATTTTTAGAGTATCCTTTGTTTATATTCTTAACCATAACATTTAGGATCTTCAGAAACTAAACATTTTTCCAACTATTTTATAATGAATGTGTATAGTTTTCATAATCAGAAAAATAGACCAAGTGTACTATTTTAACTGTTAAATCTGGGAAGCCAGTAGTGTTTAACCTTCACAAATTTATTTCCATTTTAATAATTTTTATGCTCCAAGGCAACGTCAGGACCCACGTCAGGTCTCCGTGGGTCACGAAGAAGGCAGAATGTTCTTCCCGATCCGAGACCGAAGGGGTGGATCACTGAATCGAAGGCCCCGTTCCTCACCCCGGCTTGTAACCACAGTGCCAAATAACCCCGAGTTTCCTCTGAGGATGTGGGTTCTGTTTTCCAGTTCTTTGAAACTGGCTTGCCCTGTCTGTCGTTGGATGGTGAATGTGGGGTACACAGCAGTGAGCCCATCCAAGCCTCAGCTGAGGACGGTGGCGTTTCGATGGTGAATGTGGTATACACAGCAGTGAGCCCGTCCAAGCCTCGGCTGAGGGCGGTGGTGTTTCCCTTGCCCTCTTGTGCTGTCGTCTCTACAGGAAATGCCCGGCCTTGGAGAATGAGAGGTGCCAGCATCCCTGCACCCCCTCCCAACCCGGCCTCCTGGGGAATGTTCTCCCCAGTCTGTCCACAGCCAGCAGACCCTCAGGCTGGTGAGGGAACTGGACACTTTGAGCAGGGCTCCGCCAGCTGCTGTCCCTGGGCACAAGCACGATTCACGCTTGACGTTGTTTGGCACTGAAGACTCCTGGGTGTTTGTTACACATCCTCATGAAGGAAGAGGTTATTGATATATCAGGTTAACATTAGTGAGGAGTCTGAGTTTTGAAATGCAGGATAAATGAGTCTTAGCATCAATGAAAGCTTTACACAGCCTTCAAAGGCCAAGTCTCAAAGCTTACAACCTAATCAGAGTTAATTGTTTTAATCATTGTATATGATTAGAAATCATATGGATGTTTTAAACGTATATGCAGCTAACATTTTCCAATTATTAAGAACAGCCTTTCATAAATAGTTTCTTTCCTTTCAACAAGACCATTTGCACTGGCAGCATGTGTCAAGACGTAAGGGGTCATATTTTGCCTGGTTTTTGTTGTTGTTGTTGTTGTTGTTAGCCCGACAGAAAAGACATGGCCTAGAACTGAGAGTTTATCCGTCAGTCTCCAATTCCTTTGGAAAGAAAACCGTCTAGTAACGGACGGGCGTGTAGGGACTTGGTCAGCAGTGGCCACCACTGTATTGACAACTAAAGAGACTCGCTGGGAATCCCAGCTTTTTAGTTAATCTGCGCTCAAGTCAATACAATTATCTCAGCTGTATTTGGCTCGCTTGTAAAACGAGAGTAACAAAACCACACGTAGAAGAAACACACGCCACGTTACTCCACGCAGCTGTGTGTTTCCGTCTGTTTACTTCACGTGTTCTGTAAACTCGCAAGCACGATGTCAGCGTAAGTCATCATCATTGGACTGCCCTGTCCAGCGCATCCAGCAACCTCTGCCTCTCCCATCAGTTTTCTTCTTATTACAACTTGAGCTCTATTTATTTGGTTTAATATATTTGATTATACGACCGCGATCACCAGCTCCTTCTCATTTCCTCAGATCTTGATACTGCTGACCAGGGACAAGGAGCCCCACTGATAGGCGCGCGGGCAGTGAGGGCCCTGAGGCCACAGGATGGGGAGGAACTGGCTCAGCTCAGGCTAGTGGCTTGGAGGACTGCCAGAGAGTGATCACCGATGTGCAGATTTCTGATCTCCGTTCAATGTAGAAGCCGACTGTTCTGCATCTGATGTTTTATTTAGAGTCTATGAAGTAGCTTAAGCCAATTGCTAATAGCCACCTGCCCCTCGTCAGTTACGTGGACATATGTTTTGTGTGCTAGAATCCAAACTAATTCTGAATGCAGATCCTGAAAACATGAGACACTCACTTGGGTGTCACTCTCAGGGGTCACTGGTCTTTTAATTATTTTCTATCAGTAGACTGACCTTAGATTTACTTGTCACAAAAAGTAAGGCCGTTTTATGAGCACTTTCGTTCCAATTTCCTAGATGTCTTTTCTGATTAGAAAAACCCATAAACTATGTAGCTTTGAATCTATAGAATCATCATTCCTGAAGGTTTTGCTGTCCTTCATGCTCGGAGATGGTTCCATTGACCTGGATGGCAGAGCCTGTGATCTCAGCTCCAGGGGCGATCAATTCATTAGCTCCCCTGCGTCTCCATCTCCCCGTGTTTGCCTGTCACCCCACAAAGCGTCTGTGTTCCCCGCATGCAACCCGGTCAACAGAGTCCATCCATAGAGCCCAGCTGGTTCACCTGGTTGTTTTCAGCTTTCTGACTGTGACCCACCGTGGGAAGCTCATTTTAACTGGCAAGGTAAATGACACACTTACACAGGTGCACACGCACACAGCATTTCAAAAAGCAGCACTTTATTAACTATGTTACTTCTAGGCCTTTTTAATTCCTCTTCTTTTTAACTTTTGCAGGAAGCATTTCTATGCATTCAATTGATTACTATTCACAGTTAGAAAAAAATACGTTGGTCTCATACATGGTAATAAAACTTCGGAGTTTACTGAGCATCAGTTCTTCACACAGTAATTCTTCACAACGGTCCAAAAGCATCAGTGCATGCTAAAGTGAACGCTGGTCTCAGCTCACGGCCTGTGGGTGGCTGGGCTGGCAGGAGGCTCGCGCTCCTTTGGTGAGCAGCGGGTGGGTCTGTGCTCCCATCTGCTCCTCTGCACTGCAGAGCCTGGCTGGGAGCCAGTCTAGAGGGGTCAGAGCTGGGAAAGTGGAGAAATTGGCCCTGTCCTCCACCTAGATAACCCGAGTATATTCTTGGAATGGCGGGAAAGGTCAACAGAGGCAGAAAGATTTCTCAAGTGCTTTTCAAGGCCTCCACTTCCTTCCTGTCTCCTAACAGCTCCTTGGATAGAATGTCACAAATCTTGGTTTGAGCAAGAGCGGACAAGTGGGGGCGAGGGTGAGGAATAGGGGTCACTCGCATCACGGATCCCAGAGTTTCGTAAGGAAAACAGCGGCGACTTTCAGTGCAGCGTGCTATTCTGAGCCACACACACTTCAAGCAGACCCCAGGGGTCTCCTCAGTACTCTGGAGAGAAGGGCTGCGGTGCAGTGTCTCTGTGAAATCTGTCATGGAAGTCAACCTTTTACGTTGGTCAATGGCTTGCATAAATGGGGAAAGGAAGAGGAGATTCTAAATGCCTTAACTACGGAAGAAAATGCCATGTAGATTAATCATGATGTGGCTTAATAATAAAGACATTATTTTAGTTTACACAGTGGATAGGGAAGACACTTCCAAAACTCAAGTAGCCTAGTGCAGAAAAAGCGGTGCATGGATAATTCAATTTCACACCATTGAGCTAAAAGATATTTTTTCCATAGCAACCACTAGCAGTTGCAAGTATCTATTTCTCTGGTGTATTTTTTTAAAAAATACCTGCTAACAGTTCTCAGCATCCCTGACCACGTTAAAATACTTTTGATTCAAACTTAGCAATGAATAATTTTTTTTACCAATATGTACATTATTTTTTACATTGATTTTACCAATCACTAACACATGTCAATTGTCATGACAAAATTCTATTCAAATTTCTTTTTCAGAAATACATTTTGTTACCTAAATTTACATGATGTGATCTTATGTTTGCAGTTTTTTCATATCATGGGCTCTTTCCATTACTTGCAACTTTCCTAGAACAAGAATATCATTTTTTTAATGCATGGTAAGTAAAACTGGAAAACAAAATATAAAAATGTTTGGTGCTGTATGAATTCAGACAATGTATTTTTCATGAAACTTGCTTTAAAAAATAAGGCAGAGGTGTGGACATGGCTGTCAGTTATTGAATAATAGAGCATGAATATAGCTATTATAGGTCTGTATTTTATAAGATCACCAAGCTGCGTTGAAGCACTTGAAGATGGGCATTGATTAATCCTTTCATGCAGCCTAAAGAACATCCTGGCCACTGGAAACAATGCCAAGAAATGGGTCTGACCCTACAGAGGCTCTCAATGTTCACTTGAAGAGCTCCAACATAAAACAACTGATTAATGTTTAGAGTGACCTTAGGCACCAGTGCAGAGCACTCCCCTTGAAAATGAGACACATTGGGTTATAATCCCCAACAACATTAAAGACAAACGGTTTGAACTTTGAGAAATTTACTTCCATCCTGATTCCCGATTCCTAATCCGTAAAGAGCAATGAAACCTACTTAGAGGGTTCAGCATGTTATTTCTGCAAATTGTGTACTATAGAAAGTAAACTTAATCAATAGAACACTTTAAATGGATTTTCTGGAATTGGATGTAGTCTGGGCAATGACTAATTTATTCTGTCTGTTGGTGTTGTGTGTTCTGTGATTTTGACTCCAGAACTTGACATCACAAAGAAATTGCCAGCTATGAGGCTGGACTGTGGTGCCAATACTAGAAAATTTGATTAGAAAAAAGTACAAATGAAAGCAAGGGGGATAAATTCATAAAAATCATCGAATAGGTGCTCCAGAACTGCCACCGTGAACGCCCTGCCCTCTCCCGCGGGATGCGGTCAGCCTCACTGCTAAGGCTGGAATCCTTCATAAGGCTTTGTCTGTGATCATTAAAAATAATTGACTTTCTTAAAGATGACTGTATATTCCTAATTTTATTTTTGTGTAAAAAACTTAGAAAATTAAGTCATAAAAAGTTTTTTTGTTCATTCTGTGGAAAAACCAGGAGATTTGTGAATCCGGATTTGAATTCTGTTTCTGAAAATAATTAATTATGTGAGTCATTCAACCTTTGAGCTTGAGTTTCTGCATCTGTAAACTAAGGATAAGTGAGTTTTGCTTCTTTCCCTAAGACAAGTTATGCAAACTGATAAGAGCACAGTAGGTCCTTAATTAATGTGTTTCCTTTTTTAGTAGTTCTTAATTCCAAAATTTCCATAAGAATTTAGATTAAAAGACGTAGTCTTGCTCAGATGATGGCAAAATCATAAGTGTGTCTTTTAAAACTTATTATCAAATATAATTATGTAGTCAGTTAATTAAACAAGAATAAAAATGACAGTGAAACAAATACAGTTTTCGTCATGTAAAAATGTGTGTTGAGTTTCCTTTATGTAAAATGTTAGTTTTCCTGCAAGGCCAGTTTGTGAAACTCCATATTCATATGTCTTTTAGAAAAACACAATACCCCAAATGACTGCAATTTTCTTTAGTAAGTTCCCATTTTTCTGTTGTTGTTTGTGATTGCTGAGCCTCTGAGTTAGTATTTTATATGGCCTTCGCCTTGGATCTCCCTGGTTTCAATCCTCTAAACCTGTCAAAAATAACTTAACCTGTTTTATTGTTCCCATAAATTCATATGTAACTAGTAGCTGAATCCAATTTGTGTCAATCTGTCTTTCTTTGTGGCCTATTCTAAATCTCCCCGAGTGTTTTGGAAAAGTAGAATCCTATTAACACCAAATAACCAGCTCCGTATTTTATTCAGTACTTATTAGAGACCTTCCAGTGTCACAATGCAGAAAAGATCCTGATCTCACCACCGATATATTACAGCAAGAATTCTCAAACTCATTATTCTGAGTGTGTGTGTGTGAGTGTGTGTGTGTGTATGTGTGTGTGCGCGCGCGCACCCATGCGCTGTGGCGGTCCAGAGTGTTTTCTAGATGTTCATATGCATACTGCCTTTCCTTTCAAATTTAGATGATTCCCACCACCACTTAAAATGATTTGACAAGGAAATTCCAGATATTAGGGAGTACAAAATGGCTCCACATTATAAAAATAAATAATTGAAAATTTGTAATTGAATATTAAGTGTGAAAAAGTAATATGAAAATTGAAAAAAAATTTCCTTGAGGGATATAATTTGAGTGATTTGATTGACGTGACCTCAAGGAAATACCATATTTGACGTATGATATAGGTGAAAGTACTTTCCTGTGACCATCCAATTTGCAATAAAGGGACATCAAATGCATGATCTGACATTCTGAGTTCTGCTTTGCATATTATCTAATGAGCTTCACAATTTTATTCAGTAGGAGAGTTTCAGGTTGAATTAGCCAATACTCTTAACTATAGAATGCTTAAAAACAAAACTGTTACTACTTTTTGAATTTATTACAACTTCAGCTCATGTTTATTACAACATAAAACATGTTTTAATAGTATTATCAATAAATATATTTTGCAATATGCTTTGGCAGATATATTGCCACATTTATTTTATTTTAATTTTTATTATCACATTTAATTAGAAAAATTATTCTTATACATTTAGGACATCCAGAAAGATGTGTTTTCTATATCATTTTATCACATTATTTCAATTTAAAATATCAAATTAATTTTAGTTATCAAATACTTTTACGGCTAGTCAGTAGGAAGACCAAATTCTGCCCATCTTCTCTCTGATTTATAAAATCAAAATTCCCCAAATATTAATTAATCATTATTTAATCCCAAAACTATAAATTCAGAAAAATAGATATTTGTACATTATTAATATTTTGGATGAAATTCAGTTCTGATTATGTTAAAAATGTTCCGATACTTACACATAAGGTGATCAATCAGTCAAAACCATGAGTTAGAGTGAAGTACGTTGTCTCAGGTGTAGCTTGGCCTGATACAACTGGAAACAGTAAGAGGAGCACAGCTTCAACACACCCAACACACTCTGTGTCCATGGTTGTGTCACACACACACCCCAGGTCTCTGCAAGTAAACAGTTTCTCTTTTCACATCTTCTTCTCCACATACTCTCAACCAATGATGCTCAGATAAGGTCCGCAGGTTCACAGCCATGGGTTATCGTTCTAGGATGGGATGAGGCCAGATAGCCAGGAAAACAACTGAGAATTTTCTGTAGCAATTTCACAGAGTAATTTTATGACTGTTGAATGTAATAATAAAAATGTTGTCCTGAATTTTTATGTCATTTTACTTTTCCACTATTTCCATGTTATTATATTGTACAAAAGAATTGATCTGCAAGAGATTGTAAAGTGAAAAGAAAAGAAAACATACATTTAAACAAAATAAAAGTAGTCCTTCTCAAGGAATACTTTGAGAAGCGTGACTCCAGGCTAAAATCCTTTACCCACCCATGTCTTTATCTGCAGAAATTGGTTTATATCCCACGTAGGTTTGATGCCTGCCTTAGATTCCTTGTGTTAGTTTAATATTTAAGCACAGTTCAATCTGCCTTCCTGAACCAGCAATTCAGTTCGTGTGTGTGTGTGTGTGTGTGTGTGTGTGTGTGTGTGTATTGGTCAGAATTTTAGGGACATTTCTTTTTATTCATAGTGTGTCTAACAACAGTAACATTTGTATACATTGTCATTAGAAAGTGCTTGGATTCCAGAAAGCTGTAGCAAAACAGTGGGTGTAAAGAGACAGTAAACAGGTTGGCAGTGAGGAGCTGCCCATGCTCCCTGTGCTAGGACAGAGGTCTGCGTGTCTGGAATTTGCAACCTTGGTAAAGCCTGGCTCTTCACTGTGGTGCAGTAGCTCATACATTGTTCAATACTTCAGTTTTCCAGCGCCTGCATTTCTAGCTCCATTTCTCTTTCCTCATCACTTGTTAATGTAACTATATCAAAGCTCCTATCTTCTTGCTGAAATCTTCCATAATCATACTTACCCCAAAGATTTCAACAAATACAGGTGTGTATCACTAGTTATTTTATGTAAGTATATTCTAGCTAGAATTTAAATACTTCAGAATAAAGATGTTCGTGTATGGTTTTTTCATATCTTGAATGGAATGAATGAACATATTCACTCATTGAGCCAGAATAACAAGATTGAACATTCATTTAGGAGTGCAGTGACCTCAGTTCCATGAATTCTATCACTGTAAGTTGATGAGATTACTTAACTTCACAAAACTTTTTTTCATATCTACAAAATGGAGGTATTAAATTATTAACTGTTACTACAAAAATTAAAATTCCCCTTTGCAGCAAACGAGAAATAATATTACACTAATCATATACTTTATTTACGGCAGTGGGAGAAGTAGTCTTGGCTTTTATTTTACTAGTAATAGATTTCGCCTTATCAATGAATCAGTGAGCTGTGACCGCTAAGGTGCAAACCAGGCTACGTGCTTCAGTGTGACCTTGGACCAACTTTGTCTTTGTTTGCAAAGCAGAACTGGGGCCACGGTCAGGCTTTCGAAAGAAGGACGGCAGGAGGCAGAAGACCTGAGAACTTGGCATTCTATTTCCGTATCAATACTGAGGCTCTTTCAATGATAAGAAACTTCAAATTAATGCTGGGGTCAGGGATTTAAAATGCAATAGAAATGTCTGCATAAATCTTGTTTAACTCAATCAATATTACATAATATCCAAGTTTTAAAAGTTAGTTAATAGCTTTCTGAAATGTTCCCAACTGAATGTAGGGAGATAACGGGTGACAAAGGATGGGAGGTAGAGAGAGTCAGGAGAAGAAAGGGCACCTTAGGGAGAACGCGGCTTGTCAGCCAAAATATTTCTTTTAAAATACAACTTAGGACAGGGGAAAAGTCTTCCTTATATTAAAAATATATTTACATAAATAGGTATGTGTGTGTGTGTGTGTGTATAATTAAGAGTTTGTATTTTATTTTTCTTAATCACCAATAAATTCAGGCTAATTGAAGAAGAGAATAGAATCATTGAACATTTGAGTTAGATAATTTTTCAAAGATCTGTAATATTACATACATAAAATCAAGACATGATAAAATGAAATGTTTTCCCAATTCCTAATTTTTTAGACAAGGTTTAATAGAGATAAGAATGATAAATAATTAACATACCACCCTTTTTACATAAATATAATCTTCTAAATTCTTCTACCAACAGTTGTTTTATTTATTTAGGTAAGTATATTAATATAGTCGTGTTTATATTATTAATTCTCAGAGTAAAATCTTTATTCATATATGGAAGAACAGCAATATCCTGTGTTTGAATTTCTGCATTACCCCTATATTAGAAATTAAAACTCAAAGTTAATAAAAATTTATCACATTAACATTTGCTAATTACATTATGGATGCCCATCTTTCACTTAAAATATGCACACGAGAATGCAATGGCAAAGAAATAATGATTTCTGGATCTTAAAATGGCAGGCTAAGTTACCTTAAACTTTCCTGTGCTTTTAAATAAAACATTTTAATATTCAGATGAGCACAAAAGACAAAAAGAGAAACCCCTGATGTATCATAATTAAAGGCAAATGCTGTAGATGCTCTGAGCAGGGAAGGGTACCGGATGGACAGGGTAGCCTGTTGGGAATACAAATTCAAGGGTGTTGTTTTATTATTGAAGAGACAAGGAACGGAGCCCTGGGACCATAGGGAGAACTACGCCTCCCACAGAAGAGCCATTCCATATAGTTTAATATTTCTGAAGATTTGGTGGTGAGATTGGAACTGAAGCCCAAGACCCTGTGAGGGAGGAGGCATGACTCTCCTCTGGAGGTGGGGTTGGGACACTGGACCAAATTGAAGACTAGCTAGAACAAGTCCCAGATGAGGCAACTTTCCATAAACACGCCCACCAGCATGCCATGTCAGTTCACCATTGCCATGGCAACACCTGAAAGTTCCCACCCGGTTCCTTGGACACAATCCTGCTTCTGGGGTCCTAGACATTTCTCATAACCACCGCTTAATTTGCAAAGAGTTAAAAGTGAGTCTAAATATGAGCACAAACCCCTCTGAGTTGCTACCCGGCCACACTGCCTGTGAGGTAGCCCTGCCCAGGGCCGCTCCAGTCAAAGCACCTGCTGAACACCATTGGCTCGCCTTTGAATTCTTTCGGGGTGCCTTTGAGTTATTTCGGAGCTAAGCCAAGAATCCTGGGGACTGAACCTCCATTTGGGGGTTGGCCTGTCCTGCAGCACCTGCATTAATCCAGGACTTCAGAAGGCGATACTTTCAGCACAATGGTGATAGGGGGAAATAATCTCCGTACCAATACAGGAGAATGTGTCTGACTGTCTAGGTTCTGAGAGATAATAAATAATAAATTAAAACTGCCTTTAAGAATAGCACAGTCTGGAGCCTCCCTCAAGTGGAGAAACTAAATGTGTATCCATGTGAGGTAAAACTCCAAGTAGAAAAAATAATTTTAAAAATTAGGGAATATATCTTAGCAAAACAAATGCAAAATCTGCCAGGATGACCATTCTCTTGGGATTTACATGGGAAAAACACCCAACGCTGTGAAGATGAACCCTGTGAAAACAACTGCAAAGTGAGAAAAGGAGGGTAAAAGCCATTCTGTAATGAAAATTCTAGAAGGTGCTAAAGTGGTTAATAAGAGTGGCCTGGGCATCCTCCCACCACAGTGGAGCAGGGGGAGGAAGAGCTGAGCAGAGCCACGCACCTGCTGCGTGCAGGGGCTGCGTCTTTCTCTTCTGTCTGGACAGGTGCTTTGCTCTGACACCCCTCAAAACACGCAAGTGGAATTCCAGAAAACCACCGTGTCTGCACGATGAGAAGTCCAGGGTCTCCTGTCGCTGTCAAAGTCTGCTAGCCTCCCAGTTTCGCTGACTCAGCCCTGGGGCCGGTGTGGGCAGACGGGCACGAAATTTGGAGCAAGATTGCAACATGGCAACGGGACAGTCGCGGAGTGGTCTGGACTATTTCCACATGACCACGCAGAGCTCTCCCGTGAACCAGGAGACCTAAACCGTGTGGCTAGAACCAGCATATTTTAAAAAGGAGCCTGTAGTGGGCAGGCTTCCCAGAACAGAGGGGAGACTGGAGCTGAAGGGACCTGGAAGACAGGGCCCCGGAGCAGGGCCCCCGAGCAGAGCCACCTGTTGTGGGATTGTGCAATGAGACGATCCTGAGCGGCCCTGCAGAACTCACCCATGACCTCCTGAGGACCAGGAGGACTTGCCACTCCGTGCGCCCCTCTCCACTCCGCGCGCCCCGTCCACTCCGTGCCCCTCTCCACTCCGCGCGCCCCGTCCACTCCGCGCACCCTCTCCACTCCGCGCGCCCTCTCCACTCCGCGCGCCCTGTCCACTCCACGCCCCCTCTCCACTCCGCGCGCCCCTCTCCACTCCGCGCGCCCCTCTCCACTCCGCGCGCCCCTCTCCACTCCGCGCGCCCCCTCCACTCCGCGCGCCCCCTCCACTCCGCGCGCCCCCTCCACTCCGCGCGCCCCCTCCACTCCGCGCGCCCCCTCCACTCCGCGCGCCCCCTCCACTCCGCGCGCCCCCTCCACTCCGCTGCTCTCCGTCTCAGCACACCCAGAAGGGAAACCAGAGAAAGCATCCGAAGAAATGAAGGAGCATGCTACCTGTAAAATAAATAAAACTATTTTAGATGATAATACAGCTTGTTTTAAAAATAACTATGTATGTTAATATAAAAATAATTCCTAAGAAAAAGAATCGAACATCTGGGAAAAGGAGGATGCATTTGAAAAGAACAAAACAGAGTTTCTCGAAATAAATAGTAATAATCGCTGAGTTTGAAAACACATTGAATGCCGGTGTTCAGAGAAAGATGTAGAAACTAAGATTTTTAAACAGAAAGCAATTGAATATTGGAAATGAGATGCTTATGAAGGGGCAGGGTAGCTGGAGAATGAGCAGTAGAGACCATCGGCCACTCAATTCACTGATTCCAAGTTCACTGCTTGGAATTCCTGAGACACAGGTATGAAACGTGAGGTGTCTGCTGTACCATGTAATTAAACTGCTAAGATCACAGTGGTCTTTCAGTTTTGCAAGCCGGTAACTCGACAAGGAAGTTAATCCAGACAGAAAGTAATAATTGTGCTTAGACCTCCAAACTTCGCTTCCAGTTGCAACAGAAGTAGATTCCTTGCACTTCGCTTCCACCTGCTGAATCCAACATCACATGTCACTCCGGTGCAACGCAAATCTATAAGTCTGATTGCAAAAGAACACTGGTAATACGGAATTGAGCTTTCCACTACTCTGGGGGAAATGACACATGTAATGTTATGGTCTATTCACTCAAATACGAAAAACCAAAATGTGACCATGTATATGCAGTATGGCATAAATAGAACTTAATAAGAAATTGATAGTATATCCATCATCGTTAACAATAGGCTTCTTAAAAGAATATTTTCTTTACTTTGCTATTCATTTCTTTTCTTTCTTTTCTCTTTCCATTTTCAAAGGCAATAAAAGGCTCAAGAGAAAATTTCCCATGAAAAATACATGTTTCTATTTTTTAGTTCAATTCTGCTCTTAAAATGTATAAAAGGCAATCGGATTCAGGAGTAAGAGAAGACCCACAATGAGTTCTGAGTTTTTAATAAGAAGGTTTTCTAGCAAAGAAGATAAGAAGACACTTCAAGCCACCAGTGAGGGTAAATCTCCCAAATCACTGGAGAGCTCAGGTTTTAGAAGAATAAGTCAAAAAATGTGAAGAAGGAGGTTTCTCAATCAAGGGCAGTTTCAAAGAGTGGTGCAAACCTGCACGATGTGTCAGAAAGACTAATGAATTATATCAAATTAAAACCCAGAAGGAGCTGATGCTTGCAAAAAGCATTGATAATGACCCATGTGATTTTTAAAAAAGAACTAAAGCTTTTAAAGTGACATTGAAAAGAAAAATAAAGAAAAAAGTGAGTCCATTTATTGAGGTATATATAACTTAAATGAATGAAACAAAGTTGCTTAATAGAATATGAAGTTTATATATCCTTTTCTGCAACCAATGTTTTTTAAGTCATTCAAACAATAAAACAATATTGTAAGTGTGGCATGGATTTGAGTTCATGATGTGATGCTCTACGCTTTATATTATCTAAATCAATTTTGTTAACTTCTCCACCTCAGCTTTATAGATAGATAGATGATAGGTAGATAGATAGATAGATAGGTAAATAATAGAAAGATAGATAGATGGATAGACAGATAATAGAAAGTTAAGTAGACAGATGAATAACTGTTTCTTTCATGGTTATTCCATGAAGTTGTTGTAAAAAAAATCAAATATTGGTAAAAATAAACCATTTATGATTATCAATACTATCCTGCTTTCATCTTTACCTAGAAGAACATTTTTTAGGTTTTTTACATTAGACCTTACATTATTAAAGGGAAACTGAATCCCAATTTAGATGAGGAGATAGAGAAAAATATATAATGTAAATTAATGTAGATTTTCTATATTATATACTTACAACACTACAAAGGTATAGACAATACTAGAAAAATAATTTTAATGATCAATTTAAAATCATGTGTAAAATGGAAAACAAATAAATCAATATACATACATATATATATATATATATATATATTCTGATTTTCAAAGGGCAGAAGTAGAGTTGACCACATCTAAGCAAATGAACTTTAAATGATCAGAATACTTCTGAAATTTTATTTTAAGTGGCATGGGGGGAAAAGCAATAAATAATCATTACTGCATCACAGGAAAATAATCACGCTATCCTAAAGTCACCTTACTTTTTAGTAGACTGTCTAGACTGAAGTACAGGAAAATTCTGTAGACATTAAGTACCTTATTTGTTTTTCTGTTTAAAAATGTATTGTAGCTTTATAGGCAACTGGGGAAACATTTGTCTATCTTTAAGCAAATTATTATATGTTAGAAAAAAGTTGGCCAGAATTTTAGTAAAGAAAACATTTTGAGTGTAGGTTTCCAGGGCTGTGCTGCAGTGATGTCTTTGTTCCATCTAAGTCTGCTCTGTGTTCAGACAACCTCGATAAAATTATTGTAAGATTGGTTTTTAGATCAAATATGAGACTTGTAAGAAATATGTGAAATATTTTGAGGACCATACTATCTTAATAATTTTAAGAATTTTAAATATAGTGATTAAAAGTACAAAAGATAACTGTATGGGCAGAATGAGTGATTTATTTCCCATACTAAAAATAATCATCACTTAAAAGGAGACCAAAATGATAAACATACCTAAGTGAAGTATCTTCTCTGAGAATATTACTAAAGGAGAGGCTGTAGCAGGAAGCAAGGTGTGAAGTTCAGTAAGTAATGACAAGAATAAAAGTCTAGCTTATTATTACAATCTATATGTAATTAACATTTCATAAGCAATTCTTGGAAAATACATATTTGTAGCAATATTGTCTCATAAAGAAAGAACATTTTTGTAAAAGACTTAGAACATTTAAAAGAGCAAATGTAGTGGAAATCTGTTAGTTTTTGGCCATCAAACATGAATACCAGATTCAGAAAAGTATCTAAGTTCAGGAAGGTTAAAAACAAAGCTGATGTGGGAAGTAGAAAAGTTCCGTTTTGAAGTTTTCTTTCTTGTTAAAAAAAAACATGTGCTAATAACTTTGTTAGGCCTCTGTTAAGCCCTGCTCTATGTAGCTGTTAAACATGCCACGCTTACAGGCTCATAGTACATTCTGTGTCCTTGTACTCTAACCAAGATATCTGTGCTGGATGTGTTCACAGGCATGTCCTAGTTTTCCATTGCTTTTACTTGTTTAGAAACCTGGAATGACATGAAATCCTCGCATTGAATGTGGTGTTTCTGGAGAACCAAAAGCTAGGGATGTCCCTGCAGAAGGTGGAGCGCCTGCCCTCAGCAGGGCACCACTCCTCCTTAGAAGACCCCACCCAGGGTGAGGCAAGGGTCACGTGAGGAGCCATCATCTCTGATACAGTTTGGCTGTGTCCCTACCCAAATCTCATCTTGAATTGTAGCTCCCGTAATCCCCATATGTTGTGGAAGGCACCCTGTGGGAAGTCATTGAATCATGGGGATCGGGCTTTCCCTGCTGTTCTCGTGATAATGAGTGAGTCTCACGAGATCTGATGGATTTATACAGCATGGTTCCCCTGCACACGCTCTCTTGCCTGCCGCCGTGGAAGACCTGCCTTTGCTCTTCATTCAGCTTTGGCCTTGATTGTGAGGCTTGCCCAGCCATGTGAAACTGTGAGTCCATTAAACCTCTCCTTTATAAATGACCCGGTCTCAGCACCTGACTGCAAGCCATGTCCCTTTGATCCTCACACCCTGCCCTGACCTGACAGATGCATCACAGACTCCAGCAGCCAAACCCAGTCAGCAGAGAGTGCTGAGGCCAGCAGGAAGGGGTGCTGCAGGCACAGGGAAAAGGAGAATGGGGCCTGGACCTCACCGTTTTAAGCAATGCTTTTTCATAGGGAATAAGCCTTGCTCTTCTTTTTCTACTTTTATTTGTAAGTATTTTCTTCTTTGGATGCTTTTATAAATAGATTTGTGCTGCTATTTTTATTTTCCAATTGATGAGGTCCAATTGTTTAATTCTCCTGCATTTCTCCGTGATACAGATTTCCCTCCTGGCCAAAGAGTGTCCTAGACGTGGTGCTGGACTCTCTGACACCTGGGAGGGCCTCCTTTCTGGTCTGCTCAGCCTCATGGGGACACACTGGGTGTCTGATGCACTGCAAAGCCACGAGGGTGCACACTCTTACCCCCAGAGGGGAGTCGGGGGAGCCTTGGCCACTTCGAGGTGCAGGCTTAGATTTTAACGCTTGTTTGCATGAACGTTTTTTGTATTTTTCCTGCCTTTGAATGTCTTCTCTATGCATTCTGTTTCCACCTTAATGCTCTGTGTGTCTAACTAAAGATGGGTGGTATTAGTTCAATTTTCTTTTTAAAAATAAAAAAGTTTTCAAGTACAGTTTCCATAAATTTAAGTGCTAAAACCTTTAATGCACAGTTTTCAGACATTTAAGTGCTAAAGCCCCCCCATCATCCCAAATCACGTGACTGGCTCTTCCTAGCAACAGACACGGGAGCAAAAGATGAACAAGACATTGTTAAAAGCCAGTCACCTGGGAGTGGATAAATACCGGTGAAAATGCAGCTAACACCTGCCATCATTGGTATACTTTTAGAACATTATTCCCACAGAACTTACTTACCTCAAAATTACAGTCTGCATTTCCTTAACATGGTAGGAGATCACAGAAAATAATTGGCCAAGCTATATTACCAAAGTACCATGCTAACGATAAGCTTCCTGTCAAAAAGGTAATTAAGACCTAAATCTAACTATATTCAATTACCTCTCCACACGGCTTTTGTAATTCTGGGAATTCTGCCCTAAGAATGAGCTAAAGTTCAGCTGGGGTTTTCTCTACACCATCGATACAGGATGGAGGTAGGCAGCAGTTAACATGTCTACCCTCCCTTTCTTCCAGAGCCTTCTTTTGTAGGTTGCAGGAGCTCTGCATCCCTCCTGGCTTAGAAAGAAGGATGAGAGCCATGCCCCCATCCAGACAGGCAGATTTATGAAGGCAGCCACATTCAGTTCTCTGCCTAGTTGACGCCTGGGTTAAGCGGAAAACAGTGACAGTGTCTATGTCTTTAATGGGGAAAGCTAATGGTAAAGAAAGACTGCAGGCATCTGGGGACGGTATTTGTCGGAAGGGACAGCCAGATTGTTCTGTGATTCTTAAATCATAACAAAATTGATGAGGGGTGACGCTGCTAAGAGTTGGCAAGATGGAGCTAAAAGTTGGGAAATCTAAATCTCATTTGCAGTGACGCTTCTGCTGTTTGCGCTTTCAAATCTACAACCATCAAATGAGAGAATAATAACTACTGTTCTTTAAAGAAGTCCAATAAAAAAAAGTGACGATAGAGCCAAATACTTCTTACATTGAAATTTCAACCAGAATTTTAGGTTAAGAAGAGAGACAGTGGAAATTCCTTTTAAAAATGCAAAGATTTTCCTGGGAAAGGGAAATCAGATAAATATCTCTTCATCGTTCATAGACAAGGAGGACTAATATGAGATTAGCTCATTTTAAACCTCCTGGTGTAAAGACACAGCGATGACGAGTCAACTTGCTTTTGCAACTGTGAGTTTTTCTGATTAAAAGGTAATTCATAGTCACTGCAGGAAACTCGTGAAGTGCGGAAAGCACAACAACAAATTTTGTTCGCTTCCTGCCAGACATTCTGCTGCGTCCACGTATCCCTTATGTTTCCAATAAAACTGCATCCTGGCCTCAGCTCCAGTTTCGATGTAACGTGTCATGCACGTGGATATCCAGTGTTTCCCCAGGTCGTGGCTGGTATTTCCAGGCACCAGAGACTCACCCAGTGTTTCATCCTCCGTGAAGACGGACAGGGTGCAGCAGGAGGAGTCTGGAGAATCATGGAAGCCTCATCGTTGTTACACAAAAGCATTCCCAGAGCTTCTTTGGATGTAAAAAGAGAGACATGGCATCTGTTACTCTGTTTTTGGTCCTGATCTCCATCACAAAGGCTCAACTGCCCAAGTGTGTCTCTTCCCTCCAAGGAATCCCCCTTCCTCCCCAACCCTGGGTTGTACTGTCTCAGCACAGGGCACAGCCAGCAGACACCCAGGGCCAGAGGACAGCAGCCAGTGGCGCTGTGCCCCGCGTTTTCCGTCTGAATTCCTGCCTCAGGTGCTTCTGCTCTGACTTCCCGGCTGCTGCACCTCTTCCGTCTCTTTGCACCAAGGCTCAGGTGCCCTGTGGATCTGACTTTCCAACCACACTACATGCTTATCCAAAATGCTCCATGGTCCTATGTGAGGAAACTCTGGCTTCTTCGACAGAAAAGCTTCATGTGGGGGCAGCAGAGGTGGAGAAGGAATCTTGGAGGAGGAGAAAGACCGAAGCTCACGCCTCAGCACACGCGTGTCCCGGGCTCCCCGTTGTCCATGGGTTCAGACCAGCACCACTCCCCAGCTCTCCACGGACCAGGCTTCACCAAGTGCCTGGGGAATGAACAGGGAGCTACAGCCAGGAGCCTCGGGGCTGGCCGGCAGACGGGCCTGCTCTCTGCTCCTGGTGGGAGCATGGCATCCCAACAAGCATCTTCATGGCATCCCAACAAGCGCCCACCACGGCACGAGCCACCTTTCCTCACTTTCCTGACAGCCACCGCACAAAACTGGAATCCTCTGAGCCCAGCGAACGAACAAGGCACAAGGACAAGTCCCCCGCCCTCTGGCCAGAGACCCACCACACACTGCAGTCTCTTCTCCCAGGATCGACAGATTGTCTGTCTGTCTATGTATCCATCACCTATTATCTATCCAATCTGTTATCTACCTATCATCTATCATCTATTTCTCCATCATCTACTTATTATCTACCTACCTACCTACCTACAATCTATTATCTATCTACCTATCCAACTATTATCTATCTAATCTATCTATCTACCTACCTATTATCTATCAACCATCAACCCATCATCTATTTTCAATCTCCCCATCCATCTATTATTTATCTATTTACCTACCTATCTGTTCATCTATCCTCTTTCCAGAATGAATGTCTTTGGGTAGACTGAGTCTTTTCAAGGGAGATTTTAACTCTCATCTGTAATATCTTCTTTCCCTAATCACCTCTATATATGAACCACTTTAACATAGAAGCACCCCGAAAAGTAGCAGGCTTTCTGTGAACCAGAGGGAGGTGAGACACAGGCCTTGGGTGGAAAGAGAAACCATCCAGAATATGGCTGTGTAGAGATTTGGAAACACTAGGAATGCACCCGAGGCCTGCAAATCTGGAATCAGCGGCCCATGTTTCGGGGCGTTTGTGGGGAAAGACACTGACCTGGCTAAAATTAAGTTTCCCTCTTTAGGGAAATGGGTGCCATTGCATGCTTCAGGCTTTTGTACGTGCACACACTGTGGACCACGGGGAATCTCTTCCTCTCTCCTCCCTCCGCTCTTCCCACATCCCTCTCTCTGTCCCTCCTTCTCTCTCTGTCCTCTTCTCTCTCTCTGTTTCTCCCTCGCATGTCTCTGATTTTCTTTTACTTGGTGCCTGAGGCGAGTCTCCCTGGGCTGGGAGCTGAGCACAGTATATCCAGGAAAAATGTAAAAGCCCACAGAGTGCTGGGCCTTCACTTCAGCCTCCTTTCAGGAATGGAAGTGGGAGTGGGAATGGCACAGATGGGAATGCCTTGAATCGTTTAGCGTGCACAGCACCGCTGCAGCCTCTGCAAGAGAAACCGAGAGCTTGGTACCAACAACAACGAAAAACGTTTCAAAGCTTCCTGCCACCGTTGTCACGTGGTGGTAGCGATGCCGTCACAGCGCAGAGCGGCGGGATGACACCCCGGCCCAGGAAGCACCCTGGCACTGCCAAAGGGACTGGTGTCTGTGGAACACAACTCGTAGCTGGGGCAGGCAGCTGTGCCAAAATGGAATTAAGAATCCCAGAATCGGCCGGGCGTGGCGGCTCATGCCGTAAATCCTAGCATTTCGGGAGGTCGAGGTGAGTGGATCACGAGGTCAGGAGTTCAAGACCAGCCTGGCCAAGACCGTGAAACCCCGTCTCTACTAAAAATACAAAAATTAGCCACCTGTAATCTCAGCTACTTGGGAGGCTGAGGCAGGAGAATTGCTCAAACCCTGGAGGCGGAGGTTGCAGTGAGCCAAGATCGTGCCACTGCACACTAGCCTGGGCCACAGACTGCGACGCTGTCTCAAAAAAAAAAAAAAAAAGAAAAAAAAAAAATCTCGGAATCGGTGTAATGTTTATGGACTAATCCCCACTGGCGTTCAATGTCCTATCCTTTATCTCGCTACGTAAACTGTAAAAATTATTAGGGTGATGTCGTATTTGTTTCTTGCATTGTCTTTAAGAATCATCCTGCATTTTGTGCTTACAGCATATCTCAATTCAGATGCCAGATTTTCATCAGAAATAATTGATCCATTTTGAACCTCCATAAAATTTGCAAATGAAAACATAATTTACATATGCAAGTTCTTCCAAAGTACCTAATAATTTAATCACACATCTGTTTTCACATATTGATTTTTTTTAATGGAATAAAATTTCAAATGTAGGTCCTCAATCCCACTCGTCATATTTTAAGAATGCAGGCAGTTCACAGATTGGCCAGCGTGGCCTCGAACCAGGGCTCCTCCCCACGGGCCCAGGCAAGGCCTGAAATTGCCGGAAGAGATTTGCTCTGACCTGAGGGCTTGCTAGAGAACTCTGGGCCCAGCAGCTTGCACCCCACAGGTCGTCCACAGTCTTTGGAGAAGGTACAGGGAGTTATCTGCTGTCCATGACCAGACTCAGATCCAGTGAAGTCTGGCTGTGACGCGACTAGGGACAGAGATGCTCGGGAGGCTGAGCCCTGAGATCCAGGAGCTCGAGCCACCTGAGGCTGGGGCCGTGTCTGGAGAGCAGGGAAGGCTCCTGCTTAAGCCAGTGCACGTGCAGCTCAGGACTGAGTTCAGCAGACCCCACAGTGAGCTGAAGGCAGAAGAGGAATGATGAGAACAACCTTCCCACATCCCAGCTCAAGAACGAGCAGGAAGTGAGAGCCACTGACCCACCGGAGGAGTCACAGGACCCCCCTGCAAGGGTGACAGGGACGGCAGCAGTAAAACCCAACCCCACTCGGCGCCTCTTACGGTCTGGCTGTGTCCCCACCCAAATCTCAGCATGAATTGTAACTCCCACAATTCCCACAGGTTGTGGGAAGGAGCCGGTGGGAGATTATTGAATCCCCGGGGCAGTTTCCCCTAACTGTTCTTCGTATTTCATTCTCTTCGTAGTAAGTCTCACAAGACCTGAAGGTTGTATAAGGGGAAACTCCTCTCACTTGGTGTTCATTCTCCTTGCCTGTTGCTATGTACATAAGATGTGCCTTTCAGCCAGAGGTGATGGCTCGTGCCTGTAATCCAAGCACTTTTGGAGACCGAGGCAGGTAGATTGCTTGAGGTCAGGAGTTCGAGACCAGCCTGGCCAACAATGGTGAAACCCCATCTCTACTAAAAATAAAAAAAATTAGCCAGGCGTGGTGATGAATGCCTGTAATCCCAGCTACTTAGGAGGCTGAGGCACAATAATCCCTTGGACAGGCGAGGAAGAGGCTGAGGTCATGCCACTGCACTCCAGCCTGGGTCATAAAGCAAGATTCAGTCTCAAAAAACAAACAAAAAAAGATGTGTCTTTTGCCTTCCACCGTGATTGCAAGGCCACCCCAGCCACGTGGAACTGTGAGTTAACTAAACCTCTTTTTCATGGTAAATTACCCAGTCTCAGGTATGTCTTTATCAGCAGTGTGAAAATGGACTAAGGCAAAGCCCACCGGATTGGCATAGCTCTGCCTCCCACTAAAGGCCTGACAGGAAGCCAGACTCCTCTGGGCTCAAAGGGTATTTTCTGCGGCCTTTACTGTTCTTCCACGCACTATGTCAAGAATTCAACTAAATATCAAGCTATCTTCCCACTCACAGAAAGAATAAAAAATCCTGACTTTTAAGATAAAAATAAATCAGTAGACACATATGCAGGAATGGCCCAGATGCTAGAACTATGAAATCACAACTGTAAAAATGATGGTTAATATGTCAGAATTCCAATGGAAACAGTGGTTGCATGAACATATGGGGATTGTCAACAGAGACCTAGAAATTATTTTGAAAAGAGACATGCAAGTTAATTATTGTAATAAAAAACATTATTTCAGAAATGATACATTTCCTTGACAAGCTGAAATCAATATTCATTTTAAAGTCATGCGTACAGTGTTAATTCATTTTCAACAATAAGACCAAGATGAGTCTGTGGGAAGCAGAGAAATCGTCCAACAAATGTGTCTGGGAAAACTGAACATCCAGATGCCAGAAAGATAATGGCCATTGGCCTGCCTCCTGGAGAAGCCAGCAGCCACCACCGCCCCTGGCGGGACGGACTGAAAGCTTTCCCCGAGAGACTGAGAAGGCGCAGGTGCCTGCTCTCACGGCCTATGGTCAACATTGTACGGGAGCTTTTAGTCACTGTAATAAGACAAAACTTAAAGGTAGAAATATAGATTTAAAATGTTTTAAAATTGCTTTTATTTGCAGAACACGTGATCACCCATATAAAAATCTCAGTGAATATAAACTAGTTGTAAGGTCAATGTTAAAAAATAATGTATTTCTGGCTGGGTGCAGTGACTCACACCTGTAATCTCAGCATTTTGAGAGGCTAGGGTGGGCATATTGACTGTGGTCAGGAGTTCACGACCAGCCTGGTCAACATGGTGAAACCCCGTCTCCACTAAAAATTGAAAAATTAGGTGGACGTGGTGGCAAGTGCCTTAATCCCAGCTTCTAGGGGAGCTGAGGCAGGAGAATTGCTTGAAGGTGGGAGGCAGAGGTTGCAGTGAGCCGATATCATGCCACTGCACTCCAGTCTGGGTGACTGAGCAAGACTCTGTTATAAATAAATAAATAAAAAGTATTCCTACATGTTAGCAAAGAATCAATGGAAATTAAAATTCAAAGAATAACATTTACAACAATTTAAAAACATAAAATATTGAGGGCCGTTTCTAAGAGAATATTTGTGGATTTGCATATGGAAAACTATAAAGCATTTATGACAGTATTTTTAAAATTTTTTTTTCTTTTTTATTATACTTTAAGTTCTGGGGTACATGTGCAGAAAGTGCAGGTTTGTTACACAGGTGTGCATGTACCATGGTGCTTTGCTGTGTCCATCACCCCAACATCTACATTAGGTATTTCTCCTAATGTTATCCCTCCCCAATCCCCCCATCCCCTGCTATCTCTCCCGTAGCCCCCGACCTCCCAACAGGCCTCGATGTGTGATGTGCCCCTCCCTGTGTCCATTATGTTCTCATATTTTATGAAAGTAATTTCAAAGACCTAAATTAATAGATGAACCATTCATTAACTGAAAATATTCACATTGTTAAGAACTTAATTCTCCCTGAGTTGATCCATAAACTTAAGGCAATTCCAATAAAAATCCTAAATGAGGCCGGGCACGGTGGCTCAAGCCTGTAATCCCAGCACTTTGGGAGGCCGAGGCAGGTGGATCACGAGGTCAAGAGATCGAGACAGTCCTGGTCAACATGGTGAAACCCCGTCCCTACTAAAAACAAAAAATTAGCTGGGCATGGTGGCACCTGCCTGTAATCCCAGCTACTCAGGAGGCTGAGGCAGGAGAATTGCCTGAACCCAGGAGGCGGAGGTTGCGGTGAGCCGAGATCACGCCATTGCACTCCAACCTGGGTAACAAGAGCGAAACTCCATCTTAAAAAAAAAAAAAAGAAAAAAAAAAGTCCTAAATGAATGTTTTTTGGCAGAAATTAATGAATTGATTCCGAAATACTTCGTTGTAAAAGTAAAATGCTTAAAACAGTCACTTCTCATTGATTTTCATTTTATTGATTTCTAGTTACCTACTTACAGTTTGAAAGACATGATCTTGAATTTGACTAGCATTTCTGGTTTTCCATTGTTGGTGTGGATGAGAGCTGAGTCAGTGCCCATTAGTCACTGTGGTTTTATTTAAAACATGTCTCAGATGATGTTTTCAGATAACATCGTTTCTATCTTTCACAAAACTTGTATAATTCTTCAGTGTCCACTAAAAAAATTGCAAAGTCATTATTCTTCTATTTGAAGTCATCTGTACACTGACTGAACCTACCCGAGCTTGTGTTTTGAGACTACTTTCTATTCATCTCTATTCCACTGAAAATGATTTTTGATCTGGGATTTGCCACACTTTACCTGTCTCCTGTATTTCTTTCTGTTTTAAACCATTGATTTGAACTTCCATTTACTCAACTCCAGCCATCCTTCAAAGCCCCGCTCAACTTTGAACGTACTCCAAAAGCTTTCTAATATCAAGTCAGCTTGAGTGCGTCTGTCCTCACTATTCTGCTAGCATTTCTGAAGACAGTCCTCAGTTCTGTACCCCTCACAACGGTGCATCTCTGCTCAGTAAATATTTGCAGAACTGAATTGTACAATATCCTGAGATGAACTTCATCAGGAAAAGATTGAACAGAGCATGAGGAATACCTAAAATGAAAACTACGATGGGGCTTCCCAAGTGTGAGAAGCTGGATTGCAAACACGTAACAACTGATGAAAGAGAAGTGAAATGGATTATTCACATTCTCATTAACTAAAATTCTTTAATTCGGGACGCAGTCTCTGAACACAAATAAAAGGAGAAGGAAAAAATCCTTTCGTTGAATTACTTGAGAGCCTAAGTCAAAGTTGCTTTTATTCTAAGAGCTATTTTTAAAAGTTGACCAAAACAGCATTGTATCAAACAGTTAAGTTTCAATTTTGAATTGCAGAATGCTGCTAATCTTAAAGAAAATAGTTTTTAGTGGCATAAAATAAGTTATTGGGCAAGACTATATTTGTGTGGTAGAGGAAATATTTTAATATAAGCATATGCTTTTTATTTTGTTTGTTAAAAAGCATATTGTATTTTTAAAGATTATAGGCATATATGTGTTTTTCCCATTCAAACATAGGAAAAAATTACCATTATTTAATGGAAAATAACATCCAAAAGACATTTATACGTTACCTGTATTTGAAACTGCAATTCTACATAAATATCTCCAATCTTCAAATACAAATGTTTGTCTAATTTAGCTTCTATATGCGTTTTAAAGTTTAAAGTTCCTCCTATCCGTCATTCATCCTTCAAAAACAGTGATTTAAAGGAATTCAGAATAATCACAAGAGGAATTGCTCTTTCAAATCTGAAATGGAGATCTGCTCTTCAGATTACACTGAGAAATAATAACCCCAACTACATTTGTATGTCTATCTGTTTTCCCAACTTCCAGGTAAAACATGACGCTGCGGCCCGGAGTGGTCCATTTCCATGGAGACTTGGCTCCATGCTGTGCAAATCAGGCCCTTCCCAGAGAGCTGTGGTCGTCATGGGGACAGGGCTTTTCCAGGGAGCCTCTTCAGTGCATAGCTGAGTATTTGCATCAGGTGTCTTATCTCTCAGTGTCTCAGAGAAGGCACATAAATTGAGTTATTTAGGGTTATTTGATGCTCTGTAACCATCTTTTCAGCAATGGATTGCTGCCTCGTTTTAATACAGGCTGAAATATAGGGAGATATGATTTTCACAGAATAAGATAATTCAGATTTAAAACAATGACATTGAAAATATAATGTAAAAACCAAAATTACATGTCCGCAGGGGGAGCCCAGGTGCACGCTGGGTCGTCTTTGAATCTTCTTTCAGCCTTCCCCAAGTCAGCTAAATGTCCCACTAGAGAAATCCCCTTCTCTAGAGAAATCCGCTTCTCTAGTGGGACATTTATTTTCATTTCAATTGTATTGATGGGAAGCCTGAGGAGAAAACACTTCTTTGGCTATGATATTCCCATGTAAATCATGACTGGTCATCTCTACACATGTCTACAGCAGGAGATGATGCTACATTTGTACAGTTTCTCACTGTTCTGTGCACTCCTCTTTGCTATTCAGAGTTTGTCATTATGCAGAAAGATGACACTGTCTTCTGTTTAAAAAAATCACTTAACCTTTCTATTAGCATTTATTGTTCTTTGTATGTGCATCTACTGTTTACAAGATTATGTTAAAGATTGAAAACCTGTATAGACTACCTTGGATACTTTACAGAATTTTACAAGAATACACTTAAGGAGAGTAAAACACTGAAATTCCAGGCAGCACCAGTTCAGAATATATGTTTAACTCTCGTGTCCGTCACATCAAGTGTGGTCCATCCAGAAGGTTCTTGATAAACCCTTTTGAATACATGTAGAACACGGTAAAGTTTTATCACCATCACAGGTCAGTGTTGGTTGATTCAAAAGCCAATGGAAAGTATTATTTATTTCATGGTCCCTTCAAAGATGATAGAGTATTTTTTTTCTTTTTCCCTGAGGGATAGGACACGGAAACAGCCACATATGAGGAGGCTGGAGGAGGTGACCTCTGATCCTTGCATAGGGCCCAGGGAATTTGTTTGACTAGGTATGTCATTCAAGTAGCTCACAAAAAAACTGGCCCTCCCATCCTAGCCTTGATGTCCTACATATGCACGGACATGTGGGGGTGGCCATGTTGCCAAGCACATGAGGGGACAAGGAGATGACTTTGGGAACTGCCATTCTTGGGTAGACCCAGTTTCTTTCTTTCTTTTTTTTTTTTTTTATAAGAAAAAGAATAAAGAAGAGGAAGAAAGAGAAAGAGGAAGAGGGAGAGAGAATGAGGGTATTGCTTTGCTGCCCGGGCTAGAATGCAGTCTAAATATGGGTGTGCCTATAATTGTCCTTAATAATGGAGATATAAAAGAAAATGAGGGAAGAGAGTAACAAACAGGGAACCAACCAACATTTCGTTTAAACTTCTAAGTTGATACGATGTGGTACTGATAAGAGTGTATATTTTGTATATTTAAGGTGGAGAGTTCTATAAATGTTAATTACATTTACTTGTTCCAGATCTGAGTTCAAGTCCTGAATATCGTTAATTTTCTGTCTCATTGATCTGTCTAATATTAATGTTGAAGTCTCCCACTATTATTATGTGGGAATCTAAGTCTCTTTATAAGTCTTGTATGTCTGCGTATTCCCGTATTGGGTGCGTATATATTTAGGATCTTTAGCTCTTCTTGTTGTTGCATTGATCCTTTTATCATTATATAATGTCCTTCTTTGCTTCTTTTGATCTTTGTTGCTTAATTGTTACTTCTGCTTTTTATTTATTTATTTTAGCTCTCTGGTTGGTAAATCTTTCTCCATCCCTTGTTTGGAGTCTTTGTGTATCCTTGAATGTGAGATGGGTCTGGATGCAGCATACTGATGGGTTTTAATTTTTTATTCAAATTGCCTGTCTTTGGATTGAGGGGTTTAGTCAATTTAAATTTAGAATTAATAATAATATATGTGAGTTTAATACTGTCATTAGCTGGCTATTTTGTCCATTAGTTGATGTAAATTCTTCATTATATTAATGCTCTTTTTGATAATTTTTTTAGAAAGGCTGATACTGTTTGTTCCTTTCTATGTGTAGTGGTTCTTTCAGAAGCTCTTGTAAAGCAGGCCTGGTGGTGATGAATTCTCTGAGTGCTTGCTTATTCACAAAAAACTTTATTTTTCCTTCACTTGTGAAGCCTAGTTTGGCTGGATGTGAAATGCTGGGTTGAAAGTTCTTTTCTTTAAGGATGTTGAATATTGGTCCCCACTCTCTTCTGGTTTGTAGGGTTTCTGCTGAGAGATCTGCTGTAAGTCTGATAGGCTTCCCTTTGTGGGCAACCTGACCCTCCTCTCTGGCTGCCCCCAGCATCCTCTCCCCCATTTCAACCCTGGTGAATCCGACGACCACGTGCCCTGGAGTTGCTCCTCTCGAGGAACATCCCTGCGGTGCTCTCTGCACCAGCTGGAGTTGAACACCATTCTGCCTTACTAGGCTGGGAAAATTCTCCCGAACAATGTCCCGAAGCGCATTCTCCAGCCTGGACCCACCCTCTTCGCCACATCCAGGCACACCCATCAAGCGCAGACTAGGTCCCTTCACACAGTCCCACACCTCCTGGAGACCCTGCTCGCTCCTTTCCATCCCCCTCTCTCCAATCCTGTCCTCCCGCTTCACTTCACTGAGTTGGTCCTCGACCTCCGACATCCCCTCCTCTGCTTGATCAATTCGGCTGCCAAAACCTGTGCACACCTCACGAAGCTCTCCCACCGTGCCCCTCAGCTCCATCAATCCACCCACACTCCTCTCCAAATTGTGCACTCTTGTCAACACCTTGTCAAATCCCCCCCCAAAGTTCCTAGCCACCCTAGATTGGGTCAAAACAAGTTCTTTTAATTCACAGAAGTTTCTCATTATCCACATTTTGAAGCCTGCTTCTGTAATTGGAACACACTCGTTCTCCATCAAACCTTGTTTCGTTGCTGGTGAGGAACTGGGATCCCCCGCTGAGGGAGAGGCGTTCTGATCTTGGGCATTCTCAGCCTTTTTTGGCTGTTTTCCTCCCTTCGTTATAAATTTATCCATCTGTGGTCTTTGTATTCACCGTCTTTGTAATTGGGTTTCTGAGTGGACGTCCAACTTACTGATTCTCAGCGCTGAAATCTGAGCAACCCACTGCACCGACCAAATCAGCGGCGTTAAGATTGATGGAGCCAGGCGCGGTGGCTCAAGCCTGTAATCCCAGCACTTTGGGAGGCTGAGGCGGATGGATCACGAGGTCAGGAGATCGAGACCATCCTGGTCAACACGGTGAAACCCCATCTCTACTAAAAATACAAAAAATTAGCTGGGCATGGTGGCACGTGCCTGTAATCCCAGGTACTCAGGAGGCTGAGGCAGGAGAATTGCCTGAACCCAGGAGGCGGAGGTTGCGGTGAGCCAAGATTGCGCCATTGCACTCCAGCCTGGGTAACAAGAACGAAACTCCGTCTCAAAAAAAAAAAAAAAAAAAAAAAAAAAAAAAAAAAAAAAAGATTGATGGTGCCTTTCTGACTCTGCACCAAGAACCGACGCTCCGAGGTGCCGGCAAAACCGCCTCGCCGGTCACAAGAGTCGCGCTGGCGACCCGTGAGGCTCCTCCGCTGGGAACCTCCTGGTGCGTGAGCAACAAGAATTCATGTGAAGGTGTGGCGTCCTCTCGTTCTTTGCGCTTTCACTGGGAGCTACAATGCCGAGCTGCTAGTGATCAGCCATCTTGGATCTCTCTCCCGACAGAGGTGATGATAGAGTATTAAATAGAGTAGCTGTTTTAAAATATAAAAGAGAGGGAAATTTTGAATTAACTTCAGGGAAGAAAAATTCTGGAATCAACGGAATAGAGTCATCCCACCTGTAAGAATTTATGTCATCTTAATACTCTTAAAGAGTATTAAGAGTATTAAAATATAGAGAGATTATATTCCCATGTGAAGCCTTTTTATGTATTTATGTATTTATTTATTTGGAGATGGAGTCTCACTCTGTTGTCCAGGCTGGAGTGCAGTGGTGTGATCTCCGCTCACTGCAACCTCCACCTCCTGGGTTCAAGCAATTCTTCTGTCTCAGTCTCCCAAGTAACTGGGACCACAGGCGTGTGCCACCATGCCCAGTTAATTAATTTTTGTACTTTTAATAGAGACGGGGTTTCACTATATTAGTCAGGCTGGTCTCAAACTCCTAATCTTAAGTGATCCACCTGCCTTGGCCTCCCAAAGTGCTGGGATTACAGGCTTGAGCCACCAAGCCCGGCTGAAGCCTTTTGATAGACATGAGAGCAGGCACCATCATGAAGTCATTGTGAGACACCAGACTGCACTTGTGACCTGATGACTTCATTGATTCTGGAGCCAGCTTTGGACCACACGGTTTTGCCCAGGTTCAGAGTTAGGGTGGCAGAATTCCACTACCTTTTTGTGATAGCCTTCCCCAGAGACAGGGACCTGCTCAGCCTCCACACAAGCTCTGCCCACACGACAGGAGGCTGCGCGTTTGTGGCTCAGCCCTAAGCACTGGAGGATGGAAGCTGGTGTGTCAGTGACCCAGGCTGTGCCCACATGCAGACTGTTCTGGGAGGGTGTCCTGTGTACTTCTCGGAGTTCACATGGCATGGACTCACTTTTCCCAACAACAGCTACCTTTAAATACATTCCTATTTTAAATGTCTTCTGGCCATCTCCATCTCATCACTCGCTCACTCTGGCATAGGGGAGCAAAGCCCGAGTTATTCAGCCTGAACTCAGGTCCGTGTTTGGATGATATTGCCTTCGAAGGAGGCCAAGTGTCATAAATACTGGTTTGGGGAGGAGTAGAAGCAATACTACATTTGTGTTCATGCTGCTCATCCAACTACTATATATCCCAGCATTTCAGATTTTAACCAGATAGGTTGATTCTTATCTCAATTTCTTACCAGCTTCCTAATTAACAGGCTCAATTGGGAACATTGTCAGGTGATTTATACACGGTGCTGAGATCCTAAGTTTAATATTAGATAGGAAGAAGACAGAATATTTTTAAGCATCTGAGATTAGAAAATACATTACCTCTCTAAAAGTGATAGAATTATAAATATACATGAAGTCAGCTACAAAACTGTTGAAACCTGGATCACAGTTCTGGCGCTTCTGCAAAAATATAAAAAGTAATATTTCCATCAAATTGGAAAGTAAAAACCAATAAATGCCATAAAAATTTTTATAATTCAGTTGATAACACTGCTTCCAGCAAGATTGTTATCGAGAGGAAGCTACCTTACTATTTCTCAGAATCAGCCCTCAGCCTCTTCCTTAAACATTTCGGTTTGCTATGCTTCTGTTAGGACTCATAGTAACTGTCTAAATTGCAGCCTGACAGTACGAGCACAGCCATCCCCAGCCAAGAAGAGCCTCCTCCCTCCCTCCCTTTCTCCCTTCCTTCCTTCCTTCCTCCCTCCCTCCCTTCCTTTCTTCCTTTTTTTCTTCCTTCCTACTTTTCTTCCTTCCTTCCTCTTTTCTTTCTCTTTCTTTTCCTCTTTCTTTTTATATGAGATTGGTTTCAACTGAATAAAGTAGAATTTAATTGGCATAGTATCATATTCGTGCTTAAATCTTTCCACTTATTGGAAGAAAAGTAATCTCTATTTGGATCTGAGTGCAAATAAAATTGAACCTACAATAGCAGAGGAAGTAGTAAATGACATAGGTGTTGGGAGGTGAGACAAGGCTGTGAAATTATAAAGAGCTCCAGTACTTCAAAATCAGTGACTAAGAAACCATCATCCGCTGGACCAGGAGCCCCTGGCCTCCCACTCACTTGTCTCACACCCAGAATCAGAGCAGAGATCGATGTCCACCCTCTGCTGCTCACGGGTTTCGGAGGCTGCCCTGCCACAAGGTAACAAGTTTGGTAAAGCTACCAGCTTTCTACAGCTTGGAATTACTGTTGATCATGTGGAGAACAGACACTACAGGAAGAAGGCTCACCCAGCTGTGAAGTGTCACTGCCATTTAGAGAGGTCATCCAGGTGTAGACATTAGACATGCGTCAAACAAAGGAGAAAAGTCAGTGTGAAACCAAGAAGGAAAGACAGAGGCAACCTCCTGGAATAACGGTGGACAAACCCAAATGATGGGCAGAAATGAAGGAAGTAAAAGGAGGTGCATTACCAACTTGAGTTTTGAAGACGGTATTTGATGTATGTGTGTGTATTTATACATATACATGCTACACAGAAATTTAAAATAGCTTTAAACAAATTGTGCATCATGTGAGAAAACACCTCTACTGTAGGTGTGTAATTTATTAATGATATGTAGTGTGGTCTGAAAGCATACGGTCACAGTAACCGGGATGGTCCCCTAGAGCAGCTCTTGGTAGATGGTAAACAGAGGGCTCCCGGAGTGCGAAGGTGCCTGAAGAACAGCTCATTTTATTTGTTGTTAAAAGAAAAAAAAAATGGATGCATGAGAAGTAATTTCTACATTTGAAGAATAAAGTAAAGTCATTACAACTATTCTATGCTTCCAAATATTCAGAGCTAGCTTTGCACCAGAATTTTCACTTTCTTATTCACCTGTTTGTAATGGAATTTTCACATTCTCCTATTAACCAGCTATTAGTAAGAGCCAGTATAATGGTTCATAGCTGAATTAAACTTTATATAGCTGAATAATTCAGATGAATATGTCCTACACAGATGAAATTAATAATCTACATTTTAATTTTAAAAATACATATTTTGGCCAGGCACGGTGGCTCACACCTATAATCAGCACTTCGTGAGGCCAAGGCAGGTGGATCATGAGGTCAAGAGACCGAGACCATCCTGGTCAACATGGTGAAACCCTGTCTCTACTAAAAATACAAAAAATTAGCTGGGCATGGTGGTGCGTGCCTGTAATCCCAGCTACTTGGAAGGCTGAGGCAGGAGAATTGCCTGAACCCAAGAGGCAGAGGTTGCGGTGAGCCGAGATCACGCCATTGCACTCCAGCCTGGGTAACAAGAGCAAAACTCCGTCTCAAAAAATATATATGCATATTTTAGAAAATAAATATATGAGCAACATTTTAAATGACAATTACCAAGTCTGATGTCCATCATGTCTTTTATGTGATACTACTCAAAGCATGTCTTCATTACATTTGTACCTAATTTTTTCAGCAGTTGAATCACTTACAGAAAGGAAGAAACATCTCTAGCTGAACAGAGCTTCCCAGGTACAATAGCAATTTCCGTAAAACCTTTTCTTTACTATTTATTATTTTCAAGAAGAAAATGACTTCTACATAAAAAGGATGTAATATTTGTTTAACATATAAACCATGAGCTAAATTAAATTTAGCAATTACTTTTGACTGTAAGGCTTGCACTGATCACTGTGGTGGGCAGTAGCAACAGTGAAAAACAGCCTTCAGGCTTCATAATTCCTTTTAAAGTACTGTTTCTGCATGCAAAAATATTTTGGAAACCACAAATCTCATTAAACTCCAGGTTTTATTTATAATAAGAATAAATCAGGCTCAGAAAAGTGAAGTGAGGTGGGTGCCCCAGGCCCTGACAAACTTGGAGCAGAGTCACTCAGACAGGGCACCTGGCCCCCATCTTGGTGCGGGCTCCCCAAATTCAGGCGCTGGGAGGTTTCTCTTCATGGCTCTGAGTCTATACTCATCACCCGGAAAGTCAGGGCGAGGAGAGAACTGCTTCCTGATTATTGTTTCTGGACAGCAAGGATCATTAAAAAAAATGCGGAACAGATTGTACAGACAGCTTGTCATGTTTTATTTTTGTTATTGTGCTCAAAAATAAAATAATATAGAAGAAACGAAATGAAGGCAATAGAACACCAGCTCACTCCCACTGCTGTTGTCTGGGGCAAATACTTCGTTTCTGATTCAGTTTCTTCAGAAATTTCTTCCAATAGTAAATAATGAACACATACTACTATAGATAGATATATAGATAGATGATAGATAGATATGTTGCTACAAAATATAAAAATTAAATTTAGTTATGTTATTTTTGAGCCCTTTCTCCTCAATCTGATTTGGTTAAATTGGTTTTCTGTTGATTACCCTTTTTTCTGCCAATTATAATTTTGTCTCCATATTGTCAAACATATTATTTATCTTCATTTCCATATTAATTTTTGCATTGTTTTATCAATAACAAATACAATAAATTTTAGTTTTACCTCTTAAATCTAAAAGACGGAGAATGTAAGAGTGCATTACAGCATGGTAATCGTGTGAGTACCACTCAGCACAGGGTCAGGCTCTGTGCTTGGACCATTGTGCCTTTCTCCATGAATCCTGTGTCAAGAACCCCGAAAACTGCATGGAAAATATTTCCAACATTTTAAAATCCATCATTTTCTCAAAACCTTGCCCACTTAGTTGCTGTTCACATCGACTTAAGTTTCTTTTAAGATGTCTTTTTTTTTCCTTCATATTGTAATTGTAGGGTTTCTGTAGCATTTGCTGAACTCGGAAAAGGAATTGTTTGATTCAGAATATCACCAATATTTTTTCACTTCTGTTTTATTGAGTCAACTCCATCAGCTTCTCTGTAGGTCCCTGGCTCGCTCCTCTGGTCTATCACATGTCAGAGCCACAACTGTCACGGAGGGTCTTCCTTTTCCTCATGTTTTTGTAGATTCTACAGATGTTCTTATGTTTTTGTTTATCAAGGGAGCACTAAATAATTCCCTCCAAAGTGTCACATCCGAGGAAGATTGTCTTGAAACATCTCACTAACTGATGGCGTAGCTTGGGATAGACTTCAAGTCCACAGTTTCAGAACATTTAATAGACAGCACAGGTGATGAAATTAACATACAGATCTCTATTAGTCTGTCCTCATGCTGCTAATAAAGACACACCTGAGAGTGGGCAATTTATAATGGAAAGGGGTTTAATGGACTCACAGTTCCAGAGGGCTGGAGAGGCCTCAGGAAACTTACAATCGTGGTGGAAGTGGAAGCAGCAGGTCCTTTACCTGGCAGCAGGAAGGAGACACGCAGAGTGAAGAGGGGAAGTCCCTATGAAAGCATCAGATCTCATGAGAACTCACTCACTACCAGCAGAACCCCATGGAAATAACTGTCCCCCAACTCAGTTACCTTCCTCTGGGTCCCTTCCGTAACATGCGGGATTATAGAAACAATTCAAGATGAGATTTGGGTGGGGATATAGCCAAACCTCATCACTCAGTATTGTTTTAAAATTGAAATCATCAGAAATCAACTTCCTTTGCCTGGTCTCCCCCAAAATATCTGGGATCTTATGGAGGTGGGAGGCATTATCCCCCTGCTTACAAGCATGGCATCTCACCAACCAAGCAGCACCCTGCAGGTGACTTCTCTCCAGCTCTGCCCCGCGAAGCGTGGTCTGCACCTGAGGCCTCCACCCTCTTGAAGCCAGGTGAGTGCCTGCTGTCAGCCCCCAACACCACACCAGCGCCTGCTCTCTCCTCAAGAACACGGAAAGGCTGCCACTCAGGAACCAAAGGCTTCAGCCACCCAAGGCTTGCTGCAATCACTGGAGCTTTCAAGGCTTTGGGGCCTGCGGCAGTTTGGATATTTGTCCCCTAAACCTCACGTTGAAACTTTGCCCCCAAGGTTGACGTCAGGGCCTAGTAAGAGGTATTCAGGTTATGGAGGTGGGTCCCTCTTGAATGGCTTGGTGTCATCCTGGCAGTAACGAGACAGTTCTTGCTCTGTTGGCTCTCTGAGAGCTCATTGATTAAAACGGGCCTGGTGCCTCCCCCATCACCTCAGCTCCTCTCTGGCCACGTGGTCTCTATACATGCAGCTCTTCCTTCCACCACGACTGGAAGCTTCCTGAGGCCCTCACCAGAAGCAGATGTTGGTGCCACGCTTCCTGTACAGCCTGCAGGACTGTGAGCCAAATAAACGTCTTTTCTTGATAAATTACCCAGCCTCAGGTATTCCTTTATAGCAACGCAAAATAAAGTCAGACCACACTCATTTACCACGAAAGCCCGAAGAATTCTGCCCTCATAGCTGCTTTGAGCAGCGCACAGTGGGTCTCCGAGCACCACTGTTCCATGTTCACAGAGCTCTCTAGGACTTTTCATGCTATAAAGACAGCCTGTCTCTGTACAGGATCCAGTATTCGTCAAGAGCTGGGCTGGAGGGTGAATCTGAGTGAGACACGATGCACACAAATTCAATGCTCACTCTCTCAGAAGACGGCAACCTATTCTACATTGCCGTCTCTTTCTCATGCCTTTGAAGGCTGTTTTCCCAGGTGAGCCCTCCGTTCTTTATACAGATAAATCCCTGGAGACACATCCATCTAGGGCTGCTTGTTACAGGGACCCCACAAGCAAAGAGCCGCTATGCATGCTTGCAGAGTGAAAAGGCCAGAGTTAATAAGTATATGGTGATATTTTATTTAAAGGACTGAATTGGAAATACTGAATATTGACTGCTTCCTTTAAGACAAAATCTTAGAACTTGAATCATGATTAAATGTAAACTAACGTAGCTATTTAGAAGAAAAATGTATTTAGGAACTTTAGTATCATTAAGTAAATACTTTGTTATTTGATCAGAACTAATGCATTAGTAACAGAGAATAAATACACACTGAGATTAAAAATTATTTAAAAATGTAAATCCCAGAGTAAGTAGGAGATAATCAGCACAGTACCACAGGTACTTCCCTGCAGTGGGTCAATTTCAAGAAAAGGAATAAGTACGTTGACAAACTCCCAAAAGACAAAATAATATTTTTAATAAAGAACATAGTAATCTAATTATTATAAAGACTTATCACACTCTCAATTATTATTTGAAGGTTAGTACCAACACTTTTGCATCACCTGAGGTCAGGAGTTCGAGACCATCTTGGCCAACATGGCAAAACCCTGTCTCTACTAAAAATACAAAAATTAGCTTGGTGTGATGGTGGGCACAAGTAATTCCAGCTACTCAGGAGGCTGAGGCAGAAGAATCGCTTGAAGCCAGGAGGCAGAGGTTGCAGTGAGCCGAGATCACACCACTGCACTCCAGCCTGGGTGACAGAGTGAGGCTCCAACTCAAAAAAAACTAAAAATTGAAACAAATAAAAATAAATTTTTAAAAATGATGTTTACCAAATGCCTACCACCAGTTCAAGTTCTATGAGTGCAAAGCATAAAGAAATGTGAGATTATCCTGCCTTTGGGAAGCTTCTAACTATGATGAGATAGTGCAATTACTCTTCTTGATTGAAAGACCATGCATTTGCTGAAATCAAGATCCTAACCCACTCCGCAAAGGGCACTCACTAGCTGCTTCCCCCAGCAGTAAATCCCATGGTCAGATTGTTTCTGAGTTCCATTCTTCCGATCCTATTAGTGGAAACATCACAAAGACGAAAATCTGCTTACAGGCAGATTTAGTCTCCAGTGATTCACCTCTGAAAATGTAGAAATGCTTTCCCTGTAAACATTAAGATTATCTACTGACTTTAATTGACAAGCTATTCTAAATACCGAGTGATCAGTCATGACTGTATGATAACACACGATGCAGTAAAATGTGTCACTGAACTGTCAGAAATTATAAAAAAAGGACTATCCTGTCATTTTCCAAGCAAATATTTTCCAGTGTTGAAAGAAAATAAAGAAGTATGTTAAATCTTCATAAGGTTACAATCTACTCAAAATTCAATAATTACTAGATGAGACAGTCAAGGAGAATTACCCAGTTACTGTAGCATCTGACAAACTCAGAAATTCTTATTTTCACTGGACTACATCCTATCATGATACTATTTTAGTTTTTCACAATGAGATAGAAATTGCAAGAAACCAAATTACGGAGCTCGAAGAGTTTCTCGCCCTTGCCGATCCAATGCCAATCGATGGACTCCACATCCAGTTATTGATAAGCAGCCTCCCAGCGGGAAACGGGAGACACATCCCAGCTGCAGGTGAGCCCCTGCCATGCCGAGCGTCAGCCTCACGCGGTGCAGGGCTAAACACTCAAACGGGCAGAAGGAGCTGGACGTGTAAATAAACATAGATTTATGTAGAATTCCCTGAAGGAAAGAAAAACTCACCTACAAGGGATGACATTCTGTTGGTCATTTTAACATTAAAAAAAAAAAACCCATTTCTAGAAAGACTTCAGGGAGACTCCCCATCCTCTACAGCAGACGTGTTGTTAAAAGCCCATCACCAAGAGCTGCCCATCCTTCAATGGCAGAGCAGTTAAACCCATCCACATACTTTAGTATTCAAGCAATAAACAAGGCTTCCTTGACTGGCAAAAACTTAAGACAAACTGACAAAGGAAGCGAAGAATACGTGCATCTGGGAGCAGAGTCGTGGTGAGCAAAAAGGGCCTTCCCACGTGGTGGGCTTTCAGTACATTTAAATCAAGGTCTGCAGTGAAAAAGGTCAGAATTATACCCACAGAAAGAAAAGCACGTTACAGACCTTGACAAACTGAAAATCGTATATTACCGACTTTGAAAGTTCTGTGAAATGTCTACAGCCAGGGCCCATGCCACTAATCAGGAGCATGTGACAAGCCAGTGGCTCGTGTCTTTCGATCCATTTTACCTGCCTTTTCTCCGCAGCTCCTCCTGCCACACCGTACAGATGTCCGGTGAGGACAGCCGCGGCAAATGTTGGGACCTGTGTGATTAGGGACCTCGGTTCTGTGGGCTCACAGCACGTTAGGAGCCGTGTCTCTCAGCTCTGCACTCTGATTTGATTTTCGCCTGTGTCCTGACCTTTGGAGATGGATGGCATTGAACCCTAGGTGCCCCGTTCTTTGATTCGATTGGTCCTAAATTGATGTCATGGTTATTCTCTTAGGGATAGGTTGGGATGAAGGGAAGAGAAGGGGACTCTGGGATCCAATTTCTCTGTTTCATTGCACTTGAAAGCAGAATATATAACCAAGAATTCTAAAAATCCATAAATGATATAAAAAATTACCTCTATGCCTTAAATTCACTAACGGAAAGAAAAGCAGACACCACCTGTCTCACTAGAGAAAGCAGAGAGAAAACAATGCACACAGCAAGAAAATGCAAAAGAAAACCCCTTAAATGACATAAACGCTTTCAACAGAAGAAAAATTAGAGATTAACTCGACCAACAAAATCAAACTCTGTGCTATCTAAATATGACACATGGAAAGCAAAGTTGAGTTAGACTGATTGATAAACACCAATTACATTATGTGAAAGAAGTAAATAAAAGATGAAAGAACAAAAGAAGGAAAAATATTGTCTTTACACTTAATAATGAATAAAATAAAATTGGAAACAAAATCATTAAGCAGAAAAAAGAGTCATGTTGCAGTGTGCAGCATATAACCCACGGATAAAGATAGGACAGGAGTGAATTTTCCTCCTGAGTGAATTTTGCTCTGATACCTTGGGTGGCATGAATACAAAATATGTGACATAAAACAGGAGCAATATACAGAAAAAGAAATCAGAAAAATAGATTCACTAGATTATGAAAAAGAAAAGGTCTTTCAGCAAGGGAAGTATTTAAGCATTCAAAGCAAAACAAGCACTCTAAACAAAACCAAGAATAGAATATCAAATCGCAATAATGAGTTTAGAATACCAGTTATCAGAGTGCACCCAACCCAAGGTGAAATCACCCGTCATGAAAGGGTTTGCTAACTATTTACTAAAATAAATTCTCATAAAACCGGAAAGGAAAAATAACATTGTTCCTAGAATAGCCCAAACAACAAAAGAAATTAACGAAAGAAAATGTCAGCTATAATAACAAGAAAACATTTATGTCCGTCCCTTCTGGTCATGGTTTCCCTCTTTCCTAAAATGGAATAACCTTGAAGCAACCTTCACGTGAATTCCCACCTTTCTCTGAGCTCAAGATGAGGAATCCCTGGGCTGTGTCCTGAGCACGGACACCTGGTTCCTCCCAGGCGAAGTTTGGCTATAACCCACCTGATCTCTCTCTAGCCTAGCTACTTTACAGACTGGAGAAAATCTGATACAAATTAATGAAAAGATGTTAATGCTGACAGATGGCTCCCGAGTACTGGGAGCTGTTCTGATACCTGTTTTACAGAAATAATCTGCTCTGCCTTACTCTCAGGCGTTGTGAGCTGATAATGAGCCGGGAGAGCGGAGCAGGCCTGGCGAGGCTGCCACTTCTGATTTCATTAGTCTTTCACTGCAGGCAAAATGAAGGCGCTAAATGGTAAGTTAATTGTTTCTTTGCTGCTGTACCTCCCTTGGGTGCATTATGTCATTGTTAACACTGATATATTAAGATAGGCACTTTATGGTGGTTGCCAATGACACAACACTAATGTGTTTTTATTCCTAACAACTGCAAAACTAAGTTCAGCTCATTTCCCTGAGCTTTCTATTGTTTTGAGGACTCTCCTTCACTGGAAATAGTAAACCTTCCATCTGAGAGAAAGACCTGCTTATATCGTAAGTTCTGTAAGATCTCACTGAAAACTGTGTAGACCTAGGGTCTGCTTGTGTTATTAGAATCAAAGGAACTCCTGCTTGCAGGGGGTGACATGAGGAGCCCTGTGGACCTGTTTCCAGAGAAACAGTTATCACTAGTGAACATTATTTAACAAGTAACAATAAAGATTTTGGATTGTCCTAGGGGCAGACAGTAAACGAGGAAGCATTTATTTGAGATCTACTAAGGCTCAGTAAGAATGGCAGGAATCTATTCCACTGGGGACGTGACTGCTCCCCAGTCACCCCTCCCTCCACTGCAGTGCTCCCCTCGCAGGGGTGGGACCACTGAGATAACCATCTCCTTCTGCTCAGATCCCAATTAAGGCTACGGTATCCCGCCAAAAACGGCACACCACAATAATGTCTCATCTACCCAAACCCTGAGTTTCAGAGACTAAATTACTGGTGATCATGGCCGAGAGGTTGGGAGTTGCCTTCCTCCACCCAGCACCCCTGTAGAGGGTGGAGCTGTACTCCGGGCACAGCAGGCAGGAACGCTGGGGTCCTGATAGCCCTTGATCCAGCTATTGCAGGAAAGAGTTTCTGTGCCAGGAAAACAAGCTAAGAGAACCAGAGTCTACTTCTTTCCACAGAACCGAAGTCTGCTCCCCGTCACCCACAAAAGAGGCTCAGAAGAGGGGAGGCAGTCCCTAAGAACAGGGAGCACCAGTGTTCTCCCTACAGCAACTGACCTGATTGGAAACAACGTGGGAAAGTTCCAGCCTAAGGGTAGTCTTAAAAACAAAGAATATTTTGGTGTTAAACAATTAAGTGGATAATTATAGCACAATAAAAGCAGTAAAATATGCATATGCTGTCCAGTTTATCAGCGGTAACTAATAAAACTATTAGGAACTAGTGGAAAAAAGACTGTCCTCAAAAACTACCTTCACCTGAGAGTAACATCAACAGCGTAGTAGATATGAAGCCCCAGCTCTTATTCCGCTTTGGAAACATCAAAATACAGCAACAAGAGAATGACCAAACTAAAACCCAGGAGCGCTGCAAAGCAGCTCAGGGTTTACAGCAACCAGGTGAATTCTAATCGAGGAAAAGCCATCATCAAAATGCTAGGAAGAATATTGTAGCATGTTACTTCTTCTTGCCCCACTCTCTACCTGGTGTAGGGTGATCTTGGTCTATGGGAGGTGGAAAAATAGTCTTATTTGCAACATACTAAGCTGTCCAGGGGCTACCTGAAGGATGGATCTCAGTATAGCCCAACTCTGATCCTAGTCAGGAAAAGTAGGAGTGCTACTGTGGAAACTGCAGTGAGATGAACATTTCTGGGGTAAAAGATAATGGGTGGATATAAGCAGTAGAACACTCAAGACGTAAGGAGACACTGGGTGAGGCTCTTTAATAAAAAGAAGACATTCAAAAGAGCCAAATGTACAGGAGAATTGAGAAAGCCACACACACAGGCCAAGGAAAGATACTGTTCCAAAACAGTCCTGAAAAGGACTTTAAGCTTTTGCCTTCAGCTCATCCCTAGGATCAGAGCAAATCCAGCTAACTGGAGAAGTGCCAGCCAACAAAAAAGTCAGTGTGCAAAAAGTTAGAAAGAGTTTTTATTTTTCACATGCTCATTTTTCAACAATAAAATTCCAAAGCATAGGAAAAAATGGGGAAAAAATCATCTTTCAGAGAAAAAAGTAAGCTCACAGAAATCATCCCTCAGGAAAGTCAAATATCATTTTTACTCAAAAAGTACTTAAAATAAAACTTTTAAACATAACCAGAGTGAAAGAAAAATATAGACAAAATATTAAAGCTATCAGAAAGACAATAAATAGGCACAATAAAGATATCAAATAAGAGACAATTTTTTAAAAGGTACTAAACAAAAATACTGGAACTAAAAAAATAGAATAATTGCAATGAAATATTTGTGAGAAGGGTTCTGTAGCAGATTTGAACATCAGAAGATAGAGTCAACACACTTGAAGGTAGACCACTTACATGCAGCAAGTCAGAGAAGCAAAAACAAAAAAGAATGAAGAGAAAGAAATGAAGCCAAAGGGGCCTACGGGGCATGAGGAAGTGGGGTAACACACATATTATGGGGTCCTACAAGGAGAGCAGAGACCTTATTTTTAAAAAATCGTGTTAGAAAACTTTCCAAATCTGATGAAAAACATTAATCTGTACATCCAAGATTAATGAACTCCAAGTATAGTAAATGAAAGAAGTCCCACCCAGCCACAGTGTGTAAAAAATGATGAAAGACAAAGAGAAAAAGTTGAAAGCAGCAAGAAAATAAAACAGCAAAAAGCCTCCACGGAGATTGGAATTATCTTCTCATTAGAAACAGTGACAGCCAGAAGGCAGTGGGTTGACATTCACTGCGGTGGAACCAAAAAATGAAAACAATCAAACAACAACAACAACAAAAATAATAGTAATCTACATTCAGCAAAACTATCATTTTTGAAAAAGGTAAAATAAATGCATTCCAAGATAAGCAGCAACTGAAAGAATGCGTTGCTTGTTGACCATTCTTACAAGAAATATTTCAAATATTTTTAGGTTAAAAATAAGTGATCTAAAATAGTCATTTGAATCCACATTTAAAACAAAACTAAGAGAACTGGTGTAAGTAGCTATGTAATTCCAAAGACTACATAAACACGTTCACATCACCTAATAGCAGAACACACATTCTCTTCAAAGACATATGGAACATTCAACAAAATAGAACATATGCTAGTACATAAAATAAGTCTTGATAAATTTGAAAGATTGAAACCATATCAAATATGTCCTTCAAGAACAACGGAATGAACTTAATAATGAAGGAATTTGGGAATTGCATCCTGTGAAAATTAATGCACTCTTAAATAACCAATAGGTTAAGAAAGAAATCACAGGCAATATTAGAAAATACAATGAGATAAATAAAAATGATGACATGTCATGCCAAAACTTATTGTATACAGCCAAATAAAAGCTTAAAAGAAAACCTGTAGCTGTAAATGTCTACCTTCAAGTTAATAAAGATTTCAATTCAATAACCCAACCTTCCATCCAGACACGAGATAAAAAAGAACAAATAATCCGAAAGTAAACTGAGTAAAGAAAATGCTAAAGATTACGGAGAAAATGTGTGAAACAGAAAATGGAAATGCAATAGTAAATCGATGAAACTGAAGTCTGGCAGGGAAGAAGATCAACAGAATGGATCACTTAAGAGCCATACTGACCAACTAAAATAAGAGAGACAATTTGAATTACTGAAATCGGGAAGGAAAAATAGGATATCACTACCAAACTTAGAGAATTAAGGATTAAAAGGGAATGCTATAAATAACTCCATGTCAAAAAATAAGATAATGTAGATGAAACAAAAATCTCAACAAAGCCAAGATCATAACCGATTGTGAAAAACTGGATGCTTTCCATCTAAATAAGAAACCAACAAATAGAAACTTGTCTGCCCCCACCATTTCTATTCAGCATGGCACTGGAGATCCTAACTAGACAATTAGGTGAGAAAACAAAATTTTAAAAATGGGAAAATCTATTGCAGAAAGGGGGTAGAATAGTGGTTGACTATAATGGGAGGTTGGAGGGAATTGAGGGGTGACTGCTAACAAGCATGGGCTTCCCTTTGAGATGAAGAAACTATCATAAAGTTGATTGTGGTGGTGAATGCACAACTGTGAATATAAGGCCATTAAATTGTACTCTTTGTATGGATGAAGTTACAACTTTTAAATGAATTGCTTGTTACAAGCTTTTGGTTTCTTATCTCCTGATTATAATTACAATATATGATATTTCTTCAATGGTGTTAAAATCAAGCCATGGCAAAGAGTTCTTGATAAGCAGAAGTTAAGAATTTGGTATATGGTCATACCACTATGAAAGTTCTTGTAACTCTGAAAGCCATTTACTTAAAAAAATAGAGAGTTCTATACTGACAGCCTGTTGGACATACTGGGAAATTGTTTTTTTGTTTTGCTTTTGTTTTTGAGATGGAGTCTCACTCTCTTACCCAGACTGGAGTGCAGTGGTGTGATCTTGGCTCACTGCAACCTCCAACTCCTGAGTTCAAGTCATTCTCCTGCCTCAGCCTCCCAAGTAGCTGGGATTATAGGTGCCTGCCACCACACCCGGCTAATTTTTGTATTTTTTAAAAAGAGGGTGTTTCACCATGTTGGCCAGGCTAGTCTCAAACTCTTGACCTCTGGTGATCAGCCTGCCTTGGACTGCCAGAGTGCTAGGATTACAGGCATGAACCACAATACCTGGCTTATACCGAGGAATATTCTAAAAAACAATGAAAACACCACATTCTTATAAATATTTAGAATCTGAACTGTCCAACAGAGTAGGAACTAGCTACCTGTTGGTGTTTAATTTTAAATTGTATTGAATTAATATTGGCTAAAAGGTGAAAATGCATCTTAATTGTGCTGGCTGCATTTCAACTGTGCACTGGCCACATGCAGTGATGGGACGCTGTTCCAAAGGTCACAGGTATGGACCATTCCCACAGGTGCAGAAGTTTCCATAGGAGAGTGAGGCTCTGGGGCTTTTGGTTCAGTTTTAAAATGGAAAAAATTACATCATATCAGTTTAAAGCAGCACTTCAAAACAATGCTGAGAAACTGTGGCATCCGAAAAGTTTTCAAAGCACACTTCATAGTTTGTAGAACTAAACTAGAGTTATAATATGTTTGTATCCATCAGCACCTGCCTACTGGGGTGCTGTGCTGGCTGTCACCTGTGATATCTCAGCCTGTCTGGGCTGCCGGAACCAAACACCAGGGATCAGGTGGCTTAAACAACAGATATTTGTGGCTTATGGTTCTGGAGGCTGGACATCCAAGATCAAGAGGCCTGCAGATTTGGTGTGGGGTGAGAGTCCACTTCCTTGTTCGTAGATGGAAGTTCTCACTTCACCTGTACATGGAGAAAGAGGTGAGGCAGCTCTCTGGAAGCCCCTTTCATTACAGCATTAATCCCATTCATGAGGGCTCCACTCTCGTGACCTTCTCACCTCCCAAAGGCCCCACCTTGGAAAACCACTACTGTGGTGTTAGGATTTCAACACAGAGATTTGGCTGGACACAAACACTTCAGACTATAGCATATGGCAATGGGAATAAAACTCCATTCGTGTGGTACAGATCTCCGTGCATGGCCTTTCGCCTGTCTAATAATTCAAAAATGTCTTCAGGGCAGGAGAAACACAAATGCTGACATTAAGGAGAAGCTGAAGCCAAGAGTATTAATCACAGCGTGAAGATAGGAAAGAGGACCCCAAGTGAGAAAGCCCAGGAAAGACACTTGCGCTGACTCCCTCGGAAAGACCACCGTGGAGGACCACGGATCGTGTAAACTAAGATTGAGACTTTCTGCTATAAGGGAAAGGAATCTCTTCCCAGTCTTAGAGGTATCTCGAACTTAGGGCCTAGGCTGGCTGATTTTAAAGTAGATGATCCAAAGTCAAGAACAGGTCTCAGGGAATTTACGACAATAACTTGGGGTTGGTGAGCAGAGCAGAGCAGGGACTGTGGGTGGGTGGTGATGAGGAAGATGTTAGTGGTGGTCACTAAGCTGTTGTCACTATTTTAGCTGCTTCTCAGCCTTGTCTTCTAGAAGTAGTATTTCCTGCAAGCCTTAACCCAGGTGTCTCTGCCTGATCACGGAAGTGTTTAGCATGAAGTCCGGGTGTATCCTTCATCCCAGAGTTGTTTATTACAACAGTATGAATGTATGGCTAGCCTGGAACTGCTGAACCCAGGACAGTAAATTAGACTGGTTCAGGTTCTCAAAGTTAGTTGCCGCTGTCAGAGACAGACTTTGGCAGCTGTTCTTGATCTATGATGTAGTCCAGAGAGGCCGCTGCAGTAAATCCGATGTAGGAGCCAGAAATAGAGAGGGAGCTAGAAAGAAGGATCAGGACAGAGGTGCGGCCGCTGACACCATCACAATGTAGCTGGTGCTGATAAAAATTCACAAAACGAGTCATTATTAACCATGCACATGCTTTAGAAGCTGCTTAGTCAAGTGAATAATACATCTTCAGTCCACATGTTTAGCTGCAGGTGAGCATCCCTTCAGGGCCATCTGGAGGCCACCGCCGCTGATGGGGCAGGCGTGGCTGTGGGACACCCGGACAGCCCTGTTCTTCATGCAACGAGGTGGACTGCAGGTCCACGCAGAAAGTGTCTGCTGAGACCACCCAGGCACCCAGCTATGGCAGTCTCAGACCTAAGTGTGTGCAGACCCCACACCTCTCCATGATTCATACTGAAAGAAGCTAGGTGAGCCCAGATACCATACAGGAAATATCTGTAAGGAAAAAGATCAGCATAATCACACAGAGGATTGCAAAGCAGGTCATAAAATTCTGGAGTTCCACTTCATGCCAGAAAATAGAACTGTGCCACAGTTAATAAGAACTCCCTTTCCCAAATCAATTTTTTTCTTAAAAATTGGTATTCCAAATTTCTTGTAAAGAACTCTAATAATAAAAGTATAAAAGGCAAACTATTAATAATGAATGATATTCCTTAGTTAAAATATATCTATTTTTAAAAATATATTTTATATATATATATATATATATATATATTTAACCAAGGAATGTCATTCCATATGTGCGTGTGTGTGTGTGTGTGTGTGTGTATACACAAAAGGAGAAAAAACAAATTTAGGAGGATTCATTAATATAGAATCAATCTACCATCTTATGGGATCTGATGGCAAAAAAAAAGGGTTGCAATGCAGAAAATATTGAAATAAGAGTCGAAGTGCTGAATGAAAGTAACATACTCCTGGCAGTTTCCATGTAACTTTACATAAGTGACTTTATCTCTGACTCTTAGTTCTTCACCTAGATAAAGGGAGTATGGGATTTGAGGATCACTAAATTTATGGCTAAACCCAAAATATTAATAAATTTAAGAGTTCTATCCATAACCAAAAGAACAAGGACAGCAGTGAAATAATTGAGAAACACAAAATAAATTGGGGAGAAGAAAAAGTGGTAAAAGCCATGATTATCCCGTTTGGTTCACAGAGCTGAAAAGCCTGTGATGGACATTTGGGTAGGTTGAAGTTCTAGTGTTGAGGAGATGTTATTTGCAGAAATATAGTCGTGCCTAGAAACAAGGGTTGAGGCTCTGAGAATATAGAGATAGTATGAAGAAAAACGTACGAATCAGTGCTTGACTGAATAATCCTGGGCAGTCTGCTCCCTCTAACCAAGTAGATACAAGTAACCCCTTCAAGAAGAGATGAAAATAGGTATTTTTAAAATTTTGCCTAAGCTGTTCTAACATGTTTTTTATTGCCCCCTTAACCTCATTGCAAATCATTAGTATGAAGAAGAAAAAAGTAAGAAAGAAACATCATATCTTGTTGAGAACTGTAAAGAATCTGAGATTTTACTCCATTCGAAGCTAACTAACTAACTACCCTCTCTCAGTTCAAGAATGCTGTCAGAAGACACAAGATTCCTGGGTCAGAGACAAAGGATCGGATCAACCATGGCAGCACCTGGGCATCCCACATTTGTGTTTATTCACCCTACACAGAAAAATGATGTAGAAAACCCTCGATTAAACGTGCACACAGTCGGTTGCATTGCAAGAGAAAAACTCAGAGACTTAAGAACCCAGATACGTTATTGTGAGCAGTGAGCACACCCACCTTTGTCTCCTGGGGAAGACAACATCTGTATCGTTCACTACACAGACATCCTTGAAAAGACAGTCCAGAACAAAGGGTGGGGAGTGCCTCGCTGGGAAAATGTGATGAAAATATGAGACTCATTGGGATTATCATCCAATGTGTCTTTCCTGTATGAAACAGCACTTTAAAAATAACTTTAATTAATTTTGTATAAATTCCAATTTGGAAAGCATTGATATTTTAAATTATGACAAAATTCATTGGAAAGGGGTGTCAGAGGGAGAATGGGGAGGCCATGCTGAGAAAATGTTTATACATGAAGAGGAAGAGAATTACGGAGAACCTCATAAACACCTTTTGAATTTGCCAGTGACCATCTCAAGTGTACGACAGAAGATTTAGCTCCTGCAGCCTTGAGTGGAGGCGAGGGGGCCCATCCTCAGTGAATGTGGTCGGTCAAATGGTGCCTCCCAAAACCTCAGAATGCAACGTGTTTGAAGTAAGAGTCTTTGCAGAGACAGAGAAGGAGACACAGAGAGACAAAGAGAGGAAGAGGATGTGAAGATGGACGCAGAGATCAGATCCACGAAGCTAAGGAATTCCAGGGAGCAGAGCGAGCTGGGAGAGAGGCGTGGAACAGACTCTCTCTCTCTCTCTCTGAGCTTCCAGAGGCTTGATTCTGGACTTCCTGTCCCCAGATCCAAGGGAGAATACACTTCTGTTGTTTCCAGCAGCCCAGCTAGTGGTAATTTGCTATTGGTTGAGTGTGTGCGTGTGTGAGTGTTTGTGTTGTGCACACTTGGAAATGGGGGTGTAATTGCGGAGTACAGGGAGGGAACTGCTGAGCCATGATGAGACTGCAGCTACAAGACAAGGAAATGCAATCACATCATGTCCTGACTAACAGAGGCGTCGGCCGTGCATTCTACCTGCCCCTTCTTACAATCACTGTTTGCCGTCACTCTGTCTCAGGGCAATGCTGTCTACAGCAGCTATTCATTCTAAGAGCTGAGTGGTGCCAAAAGTAATTAGCGATGCGTTTGTCGGAAACGGTGTCTCAATTCAGGTGCTAGAATTTGGCAAGGCCCCAGGAGGATGTTTTGGAACAGTGCGTGTTGTGAGGCAGGAAACACACTGACCACCTTTCTGTCTAAAATTGTTTTTAGTTTCGTAAAAAACTGTGTCTTCTTAAGAAATGTAATAAAGGATAATCATCGCTATAATTTTTCTCTTCAGTTTTCATAAAAGCCCCCTGATAAAATAAGCCGAGATGATAGTCCAGGATGATATTTAATGAGTGTGTCCCAATACAATATTTTGTAATCAAATGGGAAAGAGACATTTTATTTAAATATTTAATTGCTACCTATCATCATGGGATGGGATATGCTAGGTAGTATTTTCTGGTTATTTCAGTTTTCATTGGAATTTCAATTTCCATAGGCATAAAATGGAAGTTTGGGATGGCTGGAATCACAGGGTCATGGACTCCAAAAGCACCAATGGGCACTCTTCAGAGGACTGTGAGGAAGAGCTGTCGGTGAATCCATTAATCACAAACCTGCTTCTGCACAGGTAACTGCAGTCACCCTCCCCTTATCCGCTGGGATATGTCCCATGACCACCAGGGGATCCCCAAAGCCCCAGATTCCCATCAATTGAAAAACATTTCTGTTCGTGTCTTCCACCCTCAAATTTAATGACCCTTTCATCTTAGCTAAATATTTGTCAGACACTGTGCCCTTATGTTGTGCAGTTTCAGGTCTGACAACAAAATTGGCATGAATTTCTTTCTTCTTCTTCACAATGTCATGGACAGAAGATTCATTCTTACAGTAAATCTTAGCAGCCTCTCTCTCTATATATATATGTATCCAAATTGCCAGTATTACTACTCTTACGCATGGGGCCACTAGTAAGGAAAAAAAGGGTCACTTGATCACCAGCTGCAGCATCAGCACAGTCGATCCAATCACCAAGACAGCTGTGAAGTGATTCACGGGCGGGTAGTGTCCGTGGTGTGGACACGCTGGAGAAAGCCATGATTCATGTTCTGGGTGGGACTGAGCAGGACGGGGCAGAGTTTATCACACTGCTCCGAATGGAGCTCAGTTTAAAACGTACTCATTGTTTCTGAAATTTTTCTTTAATATTTTTGGATCACAGTTGATCGCAGGCAACTAAAACCACCGAAAGCAAGACCGCGGGTCTGTAGAAGAACTCTCCTCTAAGACCCACTATCGGCTCAGCATTAAGCATCGATGGGGGGCCGGGCGCTCAGATGTGGTTGGACAGTTGTCCCTGAGACCTGTTCTCATTCTTTCCAGAAGCTTAATGTGCCCAAATCACTTACCACTATTTGGAAGTTAATTTGAAAATGTCTTTCAAAATCTAAAACACATTTTCTTTGTCACCTCAATTCCATTGCTAATAATTTAACTTTATTGATATTTTTAAGAAAGGCCAGGCCTGGGGTGTGGTGGCTCATTCCTGTAATCCCAGGACTTCGGGAGGCCGAGGTGGGGGGATCACCTGAGGTCAAGAGTTTGAGACCAGCCTGGCCCACATGTTGAAACCCTGTCTCTACTAAAAATACAAAAATTAGCTGGGCGTGGCGGTTCATGCCTGTAATCTCAGCTATTTGGGAGGCTGAGGCACGAGAATCACTTGAACCCAGGAGGCAGAGGTTGCAGTGAGCTGAGACTGTACCACTGCACTTCAGCCTGGGTGACAAAATGAGACTCTGTCTCACAAAAAAAAAAAAAAGAAAGAAAGAAAAAAGAAAGTGAGAGGGAGAAAAAGAGAGAAAGAGAAGAAGGAAGGAAGGAAGGAAGAAAGGAAGAAAGGGAAAGGCAAAAAAAAAAAAAAAAAAAAAACCCTGCTTAAATCTCAAACCCTGACATCATCAAGTAGGACTTTTCTTCCTCTTGAACTAAAAGCATATAATGAAATCCTACTGTGTTCCTTTGGGGTTTGGCAGACCACACAAAGGGCTGAGGGGCCTCTGCAGAGCTGGCTGACATCTGTGAATCGTGTTAAACCTCATTCTCTGATTGAAACTCTACTTCCTTTTATGGTTGTAAAATAATTTAAGGGTAAGCCTGCCCTGTGGTGTTGGGAAATAATGTATATATTCCCTCATTTGACGGCCATGTCACACTCTTCTGTCCTGTGTCAAAAGGGTCACAATTGTATATATATTCACGTACCCAACTTCTACCCTGAGGAAAACAAGCATGAAGCTGTTGCAAAATAAACCAGCCCTGTGTGCTGGGATGAGTTTCACCAGCCACCCAGTAGCTGCAGGCCCAAGACAATCAGGGTGAAGAATAAAACTTCCTCCTCAGGCATTGCTCTGTCTCAGCATAGAGAGCCCTAGAAATTAATTCACAGCACTGTCAGGAAGGACCAGGCTTTGACCCTTGGTGTCCTGAAATATTCCTTTATTAATGTCTAAGAACTCATAGTATGGTTGAATTCCAAGAAGAAATGCCAAGTTTCACAGACACTAGCAAAATATAAGTTCAAAATTGCACACACACACACACACAAACACCCATACACATTCATCACACAGTCACGCATACACACATAGATATGCACACATACACACCCAAACACACACACTCACACATACTCAGAGAGAGAGGAGAGAAAATCCCACAGTTTTGGGTAACAGGAAAACATTCTAGAATACCTACATAAATAGGCAATTAATGGAAAGCTGATAAATAAATTATACTTAAAACTGATTACAATAAATATTTATTCCATAAATTATGTAATTATGAATTTTAATACAATGAAATGCAATCAACCTTCAAACAAGATGAGATGGTTCCCTGTGTACTAATACGAAATGTTCTAATATTTCATTAGAATATGTACAAAGCTACATATGCCATTGGATTCTTTTTGTGTTTAAATGGAGGATATCTTGCTGACTCACACAAAAAAAAAAACATTCAAAAGGACACTAAGAATCATGTCAATTACCACCTTAGGGGAGAGTGAATGGGGTAAGTAATTTATGGCAAATGACATTTTCCTTTTCAAAGTAAGCTGTTAGTTTTTCACTTTGTGCATAGACTAAAATTATGTTGTCCATGCATGTGTTTACAAATTTACATGCAGAGAAGAAACTGCTCCTCCCTGTGCTTCACACTCCACTTTGAGATCCCGCCTGTCTAATGCCTTTCCTGTGTGCAGTGACTATTTCCTCTTTTAGAGAATTTAATAATCACATCACTCCAAAAGTATTTAATAATAGGCTGTCTCATATCGGCAACCATTTGGGAGTGTGTGGTGGTTCCAGGACCTTCATCACACCCAGCATGTGAACCACGCGATCTACTTCTGGTTTTCACTTTACAATCCTCTGTGGAAAGTTTAGTGCATAAAGGATAGAAATCAATGTGTTTATGTCATATGCAATCAGAATACCTTTCGGATAAAAAACAGCGAAGGTTTCCAAGGACACTCACGTCCTCGGTTGTCACGTGTGCGGACCTTAACTGTCGACCCTGAGGACAGAGGAGACATGAAGAGAGATCAGTTGGACATTGCCTCTTATTCCCTAGGCTTGGATGGGCCGCTTTTAAAGTAGGTTGGTTTGGTTGAATTCACTGAGGCTGGTTAATCATTTTGTTCTTTTTGTAAATGTGCTGGTAGTACCCACTGTGCCCTGGCCGTGTTGCAGCTGGGAGGCATGCAGAGCTGAACTAGGCTGACTATGAGGGCGTGCTCACGATGGCACCGGCTTGACAGTCCGCGGCCAGTGGTCCAGCCAAGTCCTGTCTCAGTGCCTGTGTCGCAGACCAACCCTGGTGCCATCTGGATTACCCAGGTCCTTGAGGAAACAGGAGTAAAACCAGCATGTGAAAAGTCTATTGGGGAAAACGCCTGTGAGAGATGAACTGGGGTAATGCTGTCAGGGAGCACCCGCCACCATGTGCCAAGCCTCACCACCTGAGAAGGGAGGGGCAGGAAGAGACTCAAAGGGACACTCCAAGAGAGGTGAGGCTCCTCCAAGAGGAGGCGTTCAGCCAGATCATCCAAGAGGGACCTGGTGACTGCAGGCATGTGGGGCAGGAGCATCCCACGGCGGTGAATCGTGGGCTGGGGCTGCCTGACGAAGACACAGCTCTGGTGTGAATACAGAGATAAGCGCAGAAATGGAGAGCCTGAAGTTGTCAGGTAACCTCTCCCCACACCTGGGCTGTCAGGTAACCTCTCCCCACACCTGGGCTTTCAGGTAACCCCCCCCCCACATCTGGGTTGTAGGATAACCCCTCACCAACCTGGGCTGTCATGCAACCCCTCCTGACACCTGGGATATCAACAACACCCTCCCGGGGTGGTGGAGGCCCTGGCCCTGACTTCCAGGGTCCCCTCTCAACTCCAGGCTGGTGCTGTGGCCGCTGCTCCAGCCACAGTGCAAAATTCCTTTATGCCCTCCAAGAGGAACCAAGCAAAAAAGTTAACTCGCTTCTGCTCACTAAAGTCTCCAAATAAATGAAAATCGGATAATTTACAGCAGTGCATTCTAGGCAGAAAACGGAGAATTTGAGTGCATTTTCCTGGCGCCTTTCCCTGGTCCCACCTGTATCTCTATTACAGGGACAAATGGGGCTAATCTCACTGATGCGATTCAGCACATGAACATGTGTCTTCGGAAGCAAGGACAATTTAATCGTTGACCTGAAGCCGTGACTGCAATGGGCATGCTTGGTTTTCGTAAGCAGAGGGGCAGCATGCAAGGCAGAGGCTCTGAGACCAGGTGCACAAGAGGAGAAACCAGGCGTGTGTGGAGGTGGAGGGGAATTTAGCTTCTCTGAGAAACCTGGAGAAGAATAAAATGTACTTGTTTTCATCTGAGTTAGACTTGCTGGACAGCTGCGTGATTAGAGATACCACCCCATTTCACTAAGGCCGTTCTGTGCCTGGCTATTAGGACTATATGCCTAGCCAATGAATAAATCACATCATTTCCTCCCTTTAAAACAGGGAATAAAGATAGTTTGAGAGTCCAGGTCCAGACGGAGGAATGAAATGTCCAGAATGAGGCATTTTGTTGAAGAGACACGCATGGAGCTCAGCGCCTGATGAGACAGGAGGGCAGAGCTTCCCATGCGATGCGCCCTGACTGACAGGGCTTTTAATCCACAGCTTCGCCGTGACTGACAATCATACTGAGAAGAGATGAACGGGTAATTGCAGTTCTGTTCTATCTTTGCATAAATACTAACACCCTAAATAGGCCTGCCAGCTTGGAGAGGGAGAGCCTGAAAAGAGGCTGCCAAGAGAAGGTCAGTCCCAAAACTGCTGTGAGGCACACGGACGCTTTCAAATTCCTTAACTACCAGTGGGACACACATTGCCTTTGGAGGCAGAAGGCCAGAGAGAACACCAGACTCATCACTTATGTGTGCATTTCCCAAGCTGAGTAATTTGGACTTTGCCTTTCAGTCTTTTCTCCATTAAAATAAAATTGAACACAGGGAGACTTCCTAATGCGCGCGGGTTCTGTGAGAACTATCCACAAGTATGCATAGAGAAAGACTTGTATCATTGTGATGACCGCGCTCCAAATTCCATGAACACATTTACCACATCGTATTAAAAAGTGTACCTTTCTTAAACTAATCAGAGAGTGATTTTCTTAAGTAAAACCTTAGCCAAGTCACTGTTGTATCCCATGGATTTACTATAGTGCTAATACAGGCGGGAGATTAACAAAATATGTAAATGGAATAAACTTCCATACTTATTCTAAATGCACCTTTGAAATCTAAGAGAGTTTCCAAATCCATACAAAGAAAATTTGTATTTACTCTTCTGTTCATTCATGGAATGTCCACCAAGAACAAATGGGGTAAGTCCTGGGCTGAATTCTCTTTTCGACACGGTGACAGTTCCTCTCGGTAAAAAGCAGAGGAGTGGTAAAGTGAGTACAGATGGCAATCCCGTTTGAAACCAAGGTCACAATAACTAAAAAGTTCATCCTCCTAGGAAACGTCGTTGAGGTCACCTTCCAGTCCCTTGCTCCTTTTCCTGCTCCTGCTGCAGGTTCCACTGTGACAGCCCACGGAGCCATCCCTGCTGGAAGGATTTGTGTCAGGAGGGTATGTTCTTCGGTGTCTCTACTCCTTACTATTTCGATTCTTGGAAAGTTCATTAAAACAAACCATAATGTTATCTTGGAAGACGAAAAAATAAGGTTCCCCAAAGTGCCGTGCACACTTGAAATGTGAACAACTGGGAAGTTGCTGCCGGTGAGAGACCCACCTTTGTTCTCACTCTTGGGTGGCTACTGTGGGTGCTGTTGACCAGACGGGATTCCCCAGGACTCCCTAGGATCCAGCATGGGCAGCCCTGTTGCTCTGGTCTCCTACCTCCTACTAAGAATCCTCTGAACTGTTATTTAAAACAAAGAGTTCTGAGTTCCATCTGCCAGCAAGACAATTAAATCCACGAATTGGCCTTTACAAAATCTTCCCAGGTCATCTTTAGGTCTATGCAAATGTGGGAGTCTAATAATGAATTCCAAGCCTAATTTCTGGTCATTGTCATTATTTTTCTCGGCAGCAACCCCACAGCCTTGCCCAATCAGTGTGCCACATTAAACTGAACCAGTCAGTGGGTTTCAAGAGAGCATTTCTCACATAATCTTCACACATTATCAGAGTGAGCGTGTAAGCACCAGAATCAGTGTCTAGTTAAAAACAAAAACGCCGTTTTCCTTATCCTCCCCAGCTTCCTTTGAAATCAACACTCCATGCATATTTTTCCTTAGAGAACTTGTATTAAAATACCAAAATATGAAGTGACTATCTGAAAAAATAAGTGAGATCTGTCCCTTGCATCACTGGAATTTTGTTGTTAAATCTCAAATGCATAGTGTGGCATGCTTGCCCTCTCTTTCTCTCTTTCTTTCTCAATCTTCCTTGTCTAAATATGAGAACAGTTTTGTCTCAAACATTTTTAGTCTAAAAATAGAACTACCAGAGGGTTTTTTTTTAGAGTTTGTTTTTAATGGATCAATTTGTCTTGAGGAAGAGAAAAACAAAATTTAAATGCTCTTAAAGCCTAAACAGGTTTTCAGAACGAGGTGCTTTTCTTGGTGAATATTAAACATAACTGTTGAGTTTGACAGAAGAGTAGTTTAAATTAGCTCTAAAACTGTACTTTTTGATTTTACAAATTTAGAGAATATCACTAAGATAGTCAGTTATTGATTATTTTTAAGGGGGTGAACCATTTTTCAGATTTATAGTCACAAAAACTATGCAATCAAATGCATTTATTTAAAAATACTAATAATCAGTAAAGGTAACAATATATTAGAAATCATTTACTAGTTGGAGTTTCACAAAAATTAATAGATGCTGTCCTATTTGGAACAATTGTCTTGACTGTTAAATGCATACGTTTCTACTGGCAGCTAACCAGCTACATACCTATTAGCAGCTAAGTAGCTGCATATCTTTCTATAGCAGCTAACTAGCTGCAAATCTGCCTACTAGCAGCTAAACCGCTCTATACCTGTCCAGTTGCAGCAAACTGGATGTCAATTTACTGTGAGTGGGGGGGGAGGATGTGATCTGCTGGTGGGCATGCCTATTTCCTGGCAAAAACATTATTTTTCCAAAAGCAAATAGAAAGCTAGAGAGGCTTTTTGCCCTTTCTACTTTTGTCTTTTTAAAACTAACAACATGCGAAAAGCAAGGAAGCAGAAATGGAATAATTTTGAACTAAAACACGGGCCTTGTCTTTGAAGTCGTGAGTGTCTGGAACGATGGCGGTTTCACCTCGAATACTTAAAATAGTCTAATGAAGTACTCAGTGAATTTAGCATCCCTCCTCTACCGTCTCTGGGCACTGTGTAACAAACAGCGAGGGTGTGGAAGATCTAAATGGAAAGCTCCAATTTCTCACTGACGAGCTCAATGGTCCATTCAGTCGACCCTGGGTTGAGGCACGAAGAATGTGCAGCATGAACTGGTGTGGCTGAGAGCGGACGGCAGGGCCAGGGTTCGATTCCCACTTCAAGCGAACCCCATCTCAACCGAGGTCCTGAGAACCAGAGAAGAGAGGCTGCTGCGATTTTTTTCCTCTGATGCCCCTCGCAGACACTATTCATCTCACATGGCAGAGTTTCCTCCTAAGCAAAGAAGTGACCTCAGAGCCTCTCCACCAGTGTCCAGGCAGCCAGCACCCATTGATCAGAGGTGCGGTGCAGAAAGACGGTCACCGCTGTCAACAGAGAATTTCCACCAGACAACTTGGAAAGCAGAGCCGACGGCTGTTTCGTGGGCTTCATGTAGTATTCAAAAAATGAAGATCTCAGCTCAAAAAAAAATTTGTTTAGCCCAACAATAACAAGCTACTTTTAACATATAACTACCTTTTTTCTACATTTTTTTAGTTTATACAATATGTTGTTTTATAAAGTGTCAAAGGTATATGTAGGTTCCTAACTATGATATGCACTTGATCTAACTATGATATGCATTTACATTTTTATGCTCTCTTTTTATTGACTTATTTTAAACTTGACATTTTGGTTAATGAAGTGTTGATTATTGGTGCAATTTCCTTAGCTATATATTTAAAGAAGTGTTAATGCCCACTCCCCTAATCTAAGATAGCTATGAAGGCATAATACTTTGGGGTAGGCTGACATATTTTATTCTTTAAATGTGAATTTCCCACCCATCTGAGTCTCTACATGGAGCAAATAAATGATCAGCACACTGTGAGAAGTGAAGAAGCTCACCTAAACTTTGTTTCTAAGATTACAGCCTGAGACACTGCTGTCTCACAGTGGGATGGTGTCAAGGGCATGCGTCACTGGGATGCAGCGACTGCTGTTCCCATTTGAGCTGAATTTCACATGCACTAACAAAAAGTACTCATCTTATCATAGAGGGCAGAACCGTGATGTCCTGTTCTTAACTTAGGAATACCTAATTTCTGTCTGCAGTGTAGAATTCTATTCAGAGTTGGAGCATGAATTTAAGTCTGGGTTTGGGTCTTTTGTTGACTGCATTTTGGCAGCCTAACACAGTGCACTGGCTATCTCCTCAACAGAGTGGAGAATAATGCGTACCTGACAGTATATTGTGAAGATGAAAGGGAAGTAAAGAGCTTAGCGTGTGTCTGCACAAATTCTAAGTGTTCAACAATGTTGGTTTTTGTGGTTGTAGTTGCATCTGCTTGATCTTAGCTACTGTAACTGAAAATACAGAAAGAGTTCATAGTGACTCTTTATAAAGAGCATACCATTCTGACTGCTTTCTCTTACACACACCCAAGAGGCTTGTATACACATAGACGTTTCAGAAATATTAAAAAAGTAAACATATGACAATCCAAAAATGCAATCGGTAAACTATAGGATTACAGTTTCTCATTGCATATATCCCTCATAACCCTCCTGCAAATATTGAACTCCATTTTTCTAATAAAAATGTGATTTTTTACTTAAGGACTAAATATACTTTTGCAGACGCACACCTGGTATATAAAGTCACTCGCTAACCTTTTGTGTAATGCTTCATTCAAAATCGACATACTTCATACAACAGTAATGAGTTTCAGCATCATTAGCAGTTTCTGCTACTTTCTAGAAGAATCTGGCTCTGTTCAGTAGGAACGTATCAGGTGTCATGCCTGTGGAGAGCTGCTGTTCTCACTTGCACTGGGTCATTCCAGCTGGGAGTATAGAGTTAAAGAAACTAGATTGAAATTCTTCATAGCCATGCACAACCTGCCCACATGATTTCCATATAATTTATAAAATTTATCTGACCATTTTTTTCGGTACCAACCAGAAAAGATTATTGTCCAATAAATTCCATGTATTGATGGAAAAGGAGGGTGGAAGCCACACGCTTTGCACAAGGGGCCTCAGAGCGCTGTTTCCACGAGTCTTAAATGCTCCTTCACAGAAGGTCCAAGAAATGATCTCTCCTCAAGACACATCTTCAAAAGTCAAACAAATATAAGAGCTTTTTTTATCTAAATAAGAAAAATAACCTAATAATGCATTTTGTTTTTTGAAAATAATCAAATTACATTACACAGACGTCCTGTGTCATAAGCAGAACACTTTGAGATATGCGCATTTGGTGATGTGTTAGAATCAGATACTTTTTCCCATGATGGCATTTTGTACATATTTTAGCATAATATAAAATTGCTAATGTGAGCATGGCAAATATCAATTCACAAATCTCATATAAATGAGTAAAAATGTGAGGTTTTCATTTAAAAAGCTTTAACTCTTATGAAAAACAAAGATAATGACTTTTTAAATGTCTAATTAACACTGATTTATTATCCCAGGGGTTTACCAGGAAAACAACATTTTGTAAAAGAACACTTGTGGTTTAAAACCCCACTACACCCCTTAAATCTCCTTGGATATTTTCTCCTCCTGACTACAGTCTCCCATTGATGAGGATGGGCAATCCATAAACACTCTGAATGAGCCTAAACTACAGGTTGAAAAGTGTCCTTTGTAATTTTTGTGCCTGGTTAGATCACACCCAATTTTTGCTCCTCACCACTTGTAAAGGAAATCTATCAAACCCGTTGAAACATTTATAATGACATTTTAACTCCCTTCCATTGAAAATGCATTGAAAAGTATTCCGTAAGTGCAGTATTTAGAAGGAAGCTATTATTCGGAAGAGGAGGCAAATATCTGAACCTGCTGTTTTAAAATTGCTTTCCGAATTCAAGGAAACATTTTACAAAAGAGGGTTATAATGGAGTCTGAGCGGGGCCCCGGGGACGTGAATGCCATATCCCCTGTTGCAAAGTCTATTGACCCTCAGACGCCTGATAAAACGGAAGACAGATTGCCCTGGTCCTCTATGTGTTTAAGTATCAAGCTGATCCATAACTTTCACAAGAACCAGAAATCATTTATTGTCAGTGCTGTCCAGAATATATCCTGACAGTTCAGTGGGAGTTTCACTGCCATTTATTTTCAAATCAATACTCAATTACGAAGAGGAAGATTCACTCCCTTGCCCATTTTCAAGATGAAATTATGGACTGGAGCAATAACACTTAGTCAAGGCAAACCACCGTCTATTAACTCAAGATGGTACCAGGAATCAACCAGATACTTCATTAAAGTTCACTCCTCTCACTCACTCTTTTTGGCTTTTAATTAATCATTGTGAAAAAGGCCTTTCACATTGTGACTGATGACCAGAGAAAACAATTTTCTCCTAACTGCCTTTTAATTTCAACTCTGGGAGAGCGCATTGACCGAATCTCACAACAACCCATCAATGCTGGTTTTTAATGTGTTTTCTCCTTTGTTATTGAGAAGAATGGAGCCCGATGAAGCCACATGCTCCTCTTCATAAGTCAAGTAATTGATTCAGTAAATGCCACACATTTGCTACTGGATAAAATGTGCTGTCAATGAAGATACTAGGTACTATATAAATTACTCCATTAAGCAGAAATAAAGCTATTTATGGTTTTTAGAGCAAAATGCAAGTAATACTAAAAAGAGAATAGAAGAGTGAGATTACATTCATTTCCCCTTTATGTATGCCACCCCCTGCCTCGGCTCCATCAGTTATTTGGATAGTAATTAAAATAATTTAAAAAATTGAAGGTATAATGATAACAACAAAAGCTATTCCTCATGGGAGCAAATCCGCACTCTGTACTTCAACTTTTTAAGCTTTGTACCCTAAATAGTTTTCACGGAGTTTTAGATTGATGGGTAAATACATACCCAGTAAAATCTTTCGAATGTATTTATTTGATAGAAACCTTTGAACATAAGTGCTGTATGCATTTCAAAAAATATTAAAATCCAAGCAATTAAAACTATCTGCTGTTTCACAGAACAGCATATTTCTAGTAGTTTCTAGTAGTCAACAGTGAGTACAGCAAGTCATGACATAGCAAAGTCATAAGTTTTATGGAGATGACAGCATTTGGCTGAAATCGCAAATACAGCCTAGAAAGCCTTTCAAGAGAACAGGTTTCGTGTTTGATAGTCTCTGTCACTGCCTGTCTGAATCAGAGCTATTTTCTAAAACATTCCCCTGACTTAGTCAAATTGTTACTTGGATCAGATCAGAATCGTTCAAAGTCACTGATTTCCTTCCAGGAAAATTATTAGGTATGATTGGAAGGTATTTACTTATTTGAAATTCATACCTTCCCTGCCTTCAAAAAAATCCTCCACTCTGAAATATAGTCTTGCATTTAAAAAACCTGAAATTAAAAGTTAAGGAAAATAAAAAATTAGAGAAGAAAAGCAAACATTAATTGCACCTGGAATTTGTAATAAAATTATTTCTTCAGAGTATTCAATTGGCATCACGTACCTAGCAATCAAGAGAAAAGGGAAATATAAATTGCTACATAGTTTTTTACTTAAAATATACAAGTTCTTCTGAAGGAGCTCTTCATCTGCAGTCTTCTATTTTAATATTACTTTCCCCTATGCAAAGAAAAATGCATAATAAACTCAGTAGATGTTTCACAAATATTGACAGACTAAAAAAATCACTGGATACATAGATGAAACTAAAATGAGTAAATATACAGGAGAAAAGGGAGAACAATAAACGAAATGACCCCTTAGTGAAGACATCCTCGAATGGCTGGATCCTCCGTTCACGAGTTGTCTTTTGGGGGCGTGATGCAGCATAGTGCAGGTGTGCCGCTCTGCAGAAGTCCCTACTCTGGGAAACAACCATGACCGCCTCGAGGATGAACGGGTCCCCACGACACTCCAGCTTTCTTTAACAGCAATCTTGTTAAGCACATGCTTGCCCTGGCAGCCCTATCACTCACCAAGTGCAGGCAGCAGTGTTTGCCTCTTCCTATGTCTTACCCACTCTTACTGTCAACCACCCTGCATGCACTGTGTGTGTTTCTGAGCTCACTGCTGCTTAATGCTAGGCAAGCCATGTTTCCCAGATGACTCTTGCCTTGAGATGAAACAGCCACACAAACAACCCTCAGCAATATTCCTCGGGTTCTCGCTCCTGGCTGCGGGTCCATTCCCGATCAGAGCTGTCTCAAAAGTGCAGAGTCACTGGGTGGTGTTTTGCACATGCACACACATTCCAGAAGTCCTCAGGTTGGCTCAGAGGAGCAGGGCTCTGACTGCCGTGGCTCCCCTGCTCGAAGCTGCATGAAGGCAGAGACAGCCACAGCATCCACACGCCGCCAGTAAGCTCTTAGCAATGGGTAAAGCCACTGAGGTTGACGAGATATCGTGACACTGTGACCGAAGGGAGCTGAAGCTGCCATGTGCAGAGCACAGCACCAACTCTGCAAGCCCTGAGTCCCAAAGAAATGCTGAGTTTCCATTCTGAAATCATATGGATTCTTCTTTCCAGTGCCTGTGAGCCGCTGACCTTTAGCCTCAGAAACAATTCATGGGCTTAACTTGAAAGGTAACTCGGGAGACCCTGCCCTCATGGTAACCCCTCCCCCTGCTTATGAGCATGTTGTAGTAGACCCTGCGTATATGCAACTTGCTTGCCTTAAAATGGCCCTTTCTTAAAAGACACATCATACAGATAGGCTGCCGAGAGCCACGGAGTCTCCAGGCATATCTGAACCCTGAAGCGACAGCCACTTCTACCTGGGCTGGGGCACTTTGTTCTAGAATAATGATGTTTCCACCCGCAGATGAAATGGTCCAACCTGTAGTTACATCATCTGGGCTCAAATGCTGAAAGTGGAAGAATGGCGGCATTTTTAGCAGCATCTTCTAATATTCAGCAGACTTTTATTTATAAAGCATAAAATGGAGGCTTAGGAAGATTCGATAATCTTAATAAGATCACATGATTAGTCAAAGGCAGATCCAAGAAAGAAATCTCCTTGGTCTCCCCAGCTGGTGATGCCACCGTGACCTTTTCAAATTATGCTTTTTAAGTGAATACGCAAATATTACACATTGCTCTTCATGATGTCCGGGGGCTAGAAAAATATGCAAAAGTATATAATGAGAAATGTATGGTTTAACTCATTTATATTTTAAACAAAAATAGTATCATCCCATTTAATAGCAATCACTATCACAAGGTCCACCATGAAAGAATTCATCTGAAAGCATCTAGGTAATGAGTGAGCCTCAGGCCTCATCTGTCCACTTCTACATTGAATTCCTAAGAGGAATGGTCACTATAAAGAAAAATTTAAATTTGAGACCCTCTTAGAGTGGTGGAGGTAAACCTAGCGTTGCACATGTAGAAAATGATCTCACTGACAAAATATTATCCCACAAGTTGTTTATCCTTTAAATTCATACGGAAACACACACAGCGTTCTTATATGATGTTTTGCTCAAGGTCATTCACTTGCAAAATATCACCTCCTGCCAGGGTCAAATTCAGGCAAAGAAAAACTTCGGTAAGAGACAATTTCTGAGTACCTTTAAAGGGAAAGTATCTCAAATTTTGTAGGCATAGGTAGCAGCTACAGAAAAAGAAATATACATATATATACACATATGTATATCTGAATGTAAAATATATATGTATATAAAGAATATACATGTATATAAAATAAGCATATATAACATATATGTATATAAAATATATGTATATAAAATATTTGTATATAATACATATGTATTGTTTCTTCCCACAGTCCATATGTTGAGATTCTAACCTTCAGTGTAAGGACATCAGCAGAGACAGTCTTTGGGAGGTAGTTAGTTCATGAGGTTGGAGCCCATAAGATGGATTGGAGCACTTTTAAGAAGAGATAGAAAGATGGGCTGTGTTCCGTTTTCTCTCTCCGCTGCGTGAGGACACGGCAGGAAGGCGCCTAGCTGCACGCCAGGCCTCCAGATCCAGTGCCCTCCCCAGACACTGGACATGCCTGCTCCTTGAACTGGGATTTCTCAGCCTCCAGAACTACAAGAAATAACTGTTTGTCATGTAAGCTGCCGAATTTATGGTCATTTGTTACAGAAGCTCAGACTAAGACTGTACTAAATACCTGTCTGTTATAATATTATACTAATTTGCTTGAAAAACAGAAAATAGGGCAGGTAGACTAGAGTCCCAGCTGTGAAGTAGCCACGTCCAGAGGCTTCTGTGATGAACAGAGCTCGTGGTAAGTCCCCTCAAACTGCAGGATCCATGGAGAAGTTGAACATCTTCAAACTGCAAATTATCAAAGGGTTATTTCTATCATATTGCCATAGTAATCCTTAGAAACATCCGAAACAACGTGTCTAAGAATGATTTGGTAACGTTGTCTGATTTGCCAAGTATAAAAGGTGAATTCTTCATCTAAAAATGTTGTATTAAGAAACTAAATATACATAAAATATGGTTGAAAAAACTTGAATATCAGGCCTGTTTTCCGCAGTCACAAAACTCCCTGGCTGTCATTATTTCAGTAAGCCTTATAATTGCTGCTTATTCAGAAAGAAAAATTATCATGTAAAATTATTATTTTTAAATTATATTCACTTGAACAAGTGAGATGAAATAGATACTTTACATGATATATCAAGGGTTTTCGAAAATTATTAGTACTCAGGGTACTGATTACAAGTTCCTATGAATAAGGGTCCCCAGTATGTGCAGTCTGGATTCAGCCTTCCCAGATTCACCGTTCCACTAGGTATCCTCATCCTCCGTGCTGCCAATTTTAATCAAAAGTTGTTAAAAGCACTTTTTAACCTTAGTTTTTAAGGTTTATCAATGACTATATATCTTTGTTAATTTTTAAAAACATGTATGCTAAAACATGCCCACACCATTCATCATTCACATTGACTAATCCAAGGGACAGGCTGGAGATGCTGATAGAATCAAGAACAGCTTTGAAGGTATCCCTGGTTTATGCACTTGGGCAGCTCAATACTAGTTCAATGCACAGAGCTCTAGTTCTTGTATTCTGTCTATTATTCTTTCAATAAATGTATGGCAAACAAAATAGAAACATTTCTTAGGCAACCAGGCAACAGTCAAGTGCTGATACTAAGTTGCAACTAATTGTTTTTGAGATTTAACCATGTTATCCATCCTCTGGAGGGGCAGGGGTGCTACGGGACCATTCCACAGAATGTGAAGCAATTTTCCTGCTCAAGCAACCTTTCTGGATTTTGACTATCCCAAACAGTGCTGATGTGCACATTATGGTGGCATTATTTCGGTAGAGCTACGTTTTGTAGCAAGGTAAGTATGTAAATGTGATGTCAGCAGGAATGTAAAGGCATCACAAAGCCACTCCTCAACCAAAGCAATGAGAACATCATCAAAATCAACTGTTTTAGAACTTTCAAGATTCATCATAGATTTTAATCTGTGGAGTATTGATTCGAAAACAAAAACGAAACGGCGGAATTCAGTAAGAACAGTGAGAGTTGTGGCATTTTAATTTGTCTCAAACCATTCTCTTCTCCTCCAGCTTTGCAGTAGCCTTGAAAACGAACAGCACAACCCACATAAAAGCCCATAAAAGCCGGCAGGCTCGTGGCCACTGGAGAGAGCACAATGTGTTTGTTTGTGGACGTCGTCTCAATTTGACTTGTTCTCACAGTTTCCTGAAAGCCCTTTGATACGGTTTGGCTGTGACCCCACCCAAATCTCAACTTGAACTGTAGTTCTCATAACCCCCACGTGTCGTGGGAAGGACCCAGTGGGAGGGAATGGAATCCCGGAGGCCGTCGCCTCCATGCCGTTCTCCTGATGGCGAGTTCTCAGCGAGGTCTGGTGGTTTTCCTTGTTTGCCCAGAACTCTTCCTTTCTGCCACCCTGTGAAGAATGACAGGATTGCTGCCCCTTCTGCCATGGTAATAAGTTTCTTGAGGCCTCCCAGCCCTGCAGAACTGTGGGTCAATTTAATCTCTTTTATGTATAAATGACCCAGTCTCAGCCGGTTCTTTACAGTAGCATGAGAACAAACTAATACACCCGTTTGCAGGACTTTTCTTTATTTGACCCAACTCTGATCTCACTCAGTGTACATAGATACAGGGTGTTTCTTGGAAATCTGTAGCAATTGTTGAACGTAGCATCTTCCCGAGGTGGCCGTAGAAATTGGGAAAAACAGAAAAAAGCTGACCAAACAGCTTAAAATAAAAAGCTGTGGAGTGAGAGGTTCACAGGGAGATTTCAAAAGTTCCAATACATTTCTGAGAATCTACAAGTCCACATGCATGCTTAATTCTATATACAAGCCCAGCAAAGACCTGAGGAAGGCCTAAGCGCTCATCTCTTGTTGAATTTGAGGATCTGTGCAAGCAGAAAGTAAAGGCAAAGGCAGAGTCAAAAACACACATGTGAATCCTGACGGGGCGAGGAGACACACACAGAGAGAATCCTGGGAGACGTATTGGTCTTAGGAATTTAAGGAAATCTTTATTAAATCATGGACTTCTCACTAAGCCAACCGAGAAGAGACATTATTCACACAGACAACAAAGAGACCAGGCGCTACCAACCTGGCTGAGGACAGTCGCTGCGCCAGCAGCAACGACACACCCTCAGAGGGAACTCGCTTCTGCCATTGCCACAATGCATTATTTAATCTGAATGTTTTTAACAGCAGCAATAACAAAGTGATGATGCCTGTGGAAAAAAAAAAAAAAAAAGGCAGTGTGGCTCACACACCAGGAAAGAAGCAGTCAGTTAATCTCCATGACGGACCCCACAGACTTTAGATTTATTAAACAAAGAATTTAAAATATGCTTAGAGAACTAAATGAAACCACATCTAAATAACTACAGAAAAGTATATGAACAATCTCACCAGATAGAGAACATCAGCAAAGACATAGAAACCACACCAAAAGAACCAAATAGAAATGCTGGAGGCTATATATGAAATAAACAATTGTCTAGAGGAACTCAACAGAAAATTTGAGTACAAAAAATTAGTGAACTGCGGACAGGTTGATTGGGATTATTCAGTCTGAAGAAAGAAAGAAAAAAGTAAGCAGAGCTGTGAAACACCATCAAGTGAAACAACTTATGAATAATGAGAGTTCCAGAACAAGAGGAAAAAGAGGAGGATAAAGAAATACTTGAAGAAACAATAGCCAGAAACCCCAAATTTGATTAGAAAACAAACAAACAAACAAACAAAAACCCCACCATATCTACAGGTAGGAGTAGCTCAACAACTGTAAGATAAACTCAGTGTCATCCCCACCTAAACACACACCACAGTGAAACTGTTGAAAGCCAGTGATAAGAGATAATCTAGAAGGAACAAAAAGAGAAGTGAATCGTTATATACAAAGAAACCTCAATAAAGTTAACAGCCTATTTTTCACTGGCAATTATGACAGTCAGAGGTGGTAGGATGGCGTATTCAAGGCGCTAAAAGACAAAGACTGCTG